>NC_134409.1:32555776-32909276 GCF_038048845.1 Mixophyes fleayi
AGCCTAATAGTGTTTTCTTCCAAGACATTGCTCATGTAATACAGACTGCTCCTACATGGAAGGATTCCCAACATATATAGGTATCATTGATCCCTAAGGAATACACTGGTGTGTAATCACATCATCATGGTCTGCTGTCCCGTATGCACATGTGAACAGACATAAACATATTACCTAGGTATGAACAGTCTCTATATAAGTCATACTTGCCAACTCTCAGGTCGGTCTCACGGACTCCCGGGAGAGCAGGCAAGTCTCCCGCCTCCCGCAACTGTCTAGCCTAAATGACGCGATTCGTAGCGAATTGCGTCATTTTGGCCCCACCCGGTGATAAAACAGCATTTCTGTTGCGGGAGTGGGGCCAAAATAAAGCATTTGGCTACGCCCCGCCTCCTCCCGCCCTCTAGTAACGGCCCTCTCCCGGATTACACTTGCCGAAAGTAGGCAAGTATGATGTAAATTAAATATTCTTACTCATAATCTGAAACAAAGCATGTACACACGCTGTTCACATCATCCCAGGTAGTGGAACAGGAATATTAGAGGAACAATAATGATCATACCACTGCCTGACTGATAAAATGTGAAAATATATGTTTTTTAATGTACTTCCTACATGTTTGAATAATATTTATAGCAGGGATTGTGTGTATTGCATATATGAAATATGTTGATTATAAGCTTTAGTCAGATGTAAAATACATTAATACATTGATTTCTACAGCGTCGTTCGTTCACACCTCATCCCTGACAGTATAGTTCTCTGCATTATTTTCAACTCAATGGGGGGAATTTTTTATCCTGTAATTAATGTTTTGTTTTTTACATTTAACATGCCCCTTACTTTGAAAAAAAAAAAAAACAGGTACAGACGTGGGAAATGGGGACTGACTAACTTTCAGTGCCCTTGGACAAGTTATGAGTTAAAAAAAACACCTATGACATCTGGATATATGGGCAGGACAGTGGCTTAGTGGTTAACACTTCTGGCTCACAGCACTGGGGTCATGAGTTCAATTCCCGACCATGGCCTTATCTGTGTGGAGTTTGTATGTTCTCCCCGTGTTTGCGTGGGTTTCCTCCGGGTGCTCCGGTTTCCTCCCGCACTTGAAAAACATACTGGTAGGTTAATTGGCTCCTATCAAAATTGACCCTAGTCTGTCTGTCTGTCTGTCTCTCTCTCTCTCTCTCTCTCTGTGTGGTAGGGAATTTAGACTGTAAGCTCCAATGGGGCAGGGACTGATGTGAATAAGTTCTCTGTACAGCGATGCGGAATCAATGGCGCTATATAAATAAATGGTGATGATGATGATGATATAGCTTTAGTGCAACATAATCATTTGCATGATTTGAAATTTTAATTATTGCAGTGTATTTGCATTATACCGGTATATTACTATATCTTGTATAGCAACCTGTGCTTTTGCGCACAGGAGTTTGCTTTGGTTTGTCTTAGATCATTGGAAACATTGTAAGGTATAATTATATTATTCCCTGGTCCCACTGATCAGTTATCAGGTTTTTCAATACACAAAGCATGAATGTCATAGGTTTATATTGAATTGTTAAAGAAATGTTTATGTGTGCGACAAATTACGTATGTAGTCATTTTGCTTTTTTGTCTGAAAAAGGAACGGCGTGAGTAAATTGAGATGATTCAAATCAAACTATCCAGCTTTGTACAAGCTCTAGATCAAATTTGTGTGTGAGGTGATCTTTCATTTCTTGGCAAAGGATCAGACTATATCCTGACAGGCAGTTTACTTCTTTCAGATCAATCTTTTCCACGCAGTCTGTTGACTCTTTTAATTATCTTAATTTCAACAATATCTCTTCTTCACAAACATTTTAAGTGATATATTCAGTATACAGTACATGTCATTGGAAGTTATAACAGATATATATCTTGCCACCTTATGCAATTTTGTGAGTCTGTTATTTCCTTACAAGTAAAATGTATTCTGTAAATTCTGTAAATCTATGTAATCTGTTAGAACAAACAATGCATCTTATTTTACCAGAAACTAGTTACTTCTTTTCCATGTTCTCTTGTTTTCTGGAAACAAATCAGTCCCTTTCCTTCTACTAACAAACAGATTGAATTCTGCTGATTGTCTTAATCTGATAATTGATTTAAAGACTTCGGTGTTTAGATATATTTTTAGTGCATAATATCCAGTGATTATACATCTCATATTGTCCAAGTTGTCCAAGATATTGGGTTGGAAGATAACGCTATACTTGGTTTTGAACTGCACTTGTATATAAAACTGTGGTCTACTGGTTTGCATTTCATTATTGACATGTATTTATTCCTGTTCCACAAGACGACGCATAATGCTGTCATACGTTATGTTTTGAAGATCCCATTCTCTTTAATAAAAGCCATAAACCTTGGTCTTAGTTAGGTGAGGGAAGGCCAACGGGACTGATTAAAACTGTGAAAAAATTATTTAACAATTTCTTAACACTATAATAAATGGAGTTGATATCCCTAATGTCTAACGCTTAGACATTGTACAAAGAGAACCTAATATAGGACAAAAATCTCAAATGATAAAGCATAGTATGCCAGTTATGCATGCTGTGACATCGTCATGTACTGTATAGTACTACATCAAGTCTGCAGTCTTTATGCATCATTTCTGTTACCTATGGGGCTTTAGGTCATTCGCACAACCTCTGGTTTCTGAAGTGTTCCTGGTGATGTAAGGTAGATAAAGACTGCTCTCCGTTCAGTGGCGGAACTACCAGTGGTGCAGCAGGTGTGGTGCACCGGGGCCCATTGAGATAATAGGGCCCACTGCACAGGGGACTAGCGAGCTGTGGGCCCTGTTTCCCTCCTCCCCGCTTCCCGGCACTGGGGCCCAAAGCTTGCTCTTTCTGCCTTTGTCTCTGTTGGCTGCTTTATCTAAAGATAGGCTGGCACGCAGGATAGAATTAGTGTAACACCATACCGCTCAATGTTCCGTAAAAAAAATATTTGAACATAAACTGCCTATTCTGTGCTCCTGATCTGCACAGCCATGTCCTCTTTTTGCTGAGACCACATCCCCAAAATCAGTCCTTATTGGCGCCTAAAACACAGGACTATTAAACACATCAGGTATATTATTTTGCTCTGTACACATGATTTAATATTTATGTCCAAAAGAGGCTTTTCTTGCTCTTTTCTTTTCCAGCCCATGATATACTGCAGTGGCTGATTAGAAATGCAGATGTTATATACTCTTGTGCTGGGTACATTATTCCTCTGTTTCCATTTTCCCTAAGAAACTATTTTAAATGTTCTCATTAGTACACAAACCCCTTCGCTATATGATCTGGAGCTGTTTTATCACTTTAACAGAGGAGGAAAAATATTTAATTGTCTACATATTTTATTATGTTTGATAAACTTTATCATTACCTCAAGTTCATTACTGACATGAATACTTTCAATATATTTTTTATTTTTTAGATATATTTTTTCCTTCAACAAATCCATATCTAACTGAGAAAATCAAGAATCCGCTTTATCCACTAGTCTGAATTTCCCATCATCTGTTTGTCCCCCTGCCGTGTATAGATTCATCATCTGTCTAACCACAATGGTGGAGAACGAGCATGACATGTATGTAACATATGATCCACCCACCTCATGTGACTGAAGGTGACAATTAGTATAAAAAAAGAGAATGTTTTACAGTTGCATTAAATGACGCAATGTAAACACAAGGTGGTATATTTAATAAACTGTGGGTTTCAAAAAGTGGAGAAACCAATCAGATTCTAGCTTTTATTTAGTACATTCTACAAAATGACAGCTAGAATCTGATTGGTTGCTATAGGCAACATCTCCTCTTTTTATAACCCACAGTTTAGTAAATATACTTCAAGGTCCATTTATGGGTACATTCATGGTTCATTCCTTACTTGATATTTATGGGCTGAATAGCATATAATACTTTTTTTGCACAAACCAGCAGAAATGTTGTGTTTCGGAATGGAAAAAATAAAAATCGTAAAGCTTGAAAATGACTTTTATATGAGGGGAGGATTTACACAAACATATCCATCAGTAGGACTTCATTAGTTAGATCCACCTGTATCTTATTCTGCTGGAAAAGCTCAGAGCAGCAGAGACAATGTAAAGGAAAGTAGTGCCTGATTGGATGAATCACTTCGGCCATCTGTCATGTGTCAACATTGTAGAGCTTTTCTGACTCAATGGATTGGCTTCAGGAATTATTGCCAGCAGTTGGCAGTTTAAGAGGGACGCCTGCTGACTTTCTCTATCTGGTAAAGGGGATTATGTAAAGATGAATCTCTCTTTAAGGTTGGGATGTTTGCTAAGACATTCCAAACAGCAATATTCCATCTACTTCAGCCATCCTGATGTATACTGACTTGTGTGCTTCCTCTAATTGTTATGCTGTGTCATGTTAAGCTTCAGCCAATGAACAAATTTTATGATATTTTTTTTAATTTGCTGGTACAATCCAGAATTCATTGGTCAAGTTGTGCAAGTGATGTAGGTCTGGAAGCTGTAAAGCAGCAACAAACAATCATATTCCCGCTGTAATGCTTCAGGATAAGATTCTTTTTTTTAATTTTAATACAGCATTTTCGTTTTCTCCAGACATAACATTTTTATTGCAACCAAAATGTTTCACTTATGTCTCATCTGCCAAAAGGACATTCAGGGGCTTCTGGATCTTCCAACCTGTCACTGGCAAACCTAAAATGGAGATCAATGTTATTTTTGGAAGCAGTGGTTTCCCGCTTTGCATTTTCCATGCTCAACTCTCATGTTCAGGGTTTTTCTTATCGTTAACTAATGAGTGCTGTCATCAAACATAAAGAAAGTCCAGGAGAACCTTTGCCATTACCCTGGGTTTTTTTTGTCATCTGCTAATGTACTTCACACAATGGTCTTGTAGTGATTATTGTTCTAGGACTGCTCCTGGGAATACTAACAAAGATGTTCTCTTTTTACATATAATCTGTCAGACTGTGAACTGATGGAGTTCAAAGTCTTCAATATATTCAATGTAAAGGTAGTCATAGACAACAATTTTTCAAATTTTAGAATGAGCCATTTGCTTTATATGTGACTAGATAAATGTGATGTCACAGAAGCTGATATCACTTTTTTTTAAAAAAGATGCAATTTTTGAAGGAGGCCTCTCTCTCCTCTCTATTACTATGCTAATCAATTACACCATGTGATTTCATGGCACATTAATCCGGGTTTGAAAAAATGGGGGATATTGAGAATGCCATGACCCCGGAGACCCCAGTGCATTACTTACCCTGGCTATCCGAGTCACACATACCTGCCTCCGCATACGAATGTCCCATGAACTGATTTACACACTTGATATGGGATTTTGTGAACACTCTCTTTAAATTGGTCCCATATCCCTCTCCTCTGACCCCAATATGGAGACACCCCCAGTTCCCTCCAGGTAATCTAGATTCCATAATTACACCCTGGAAATCAAGAAAAATCATCATCATCTATTTATATAGCGCCACTAATTCCGTAGCACTGTACAGAGAACTCATTCACATCAGTCCATGCCCCATTGGAGCTTACAGTCTAAATTCCCTAACATACACACACACACACACACACACACACACACACACACACACACACACACACACACACAGACACAGACAGAGAGAGGGAGAGAGACAGAGACTAGGGTCAATTTTTGATAGCAGCCAATTAACCTACTAGTATTTTTTTTTGGGAGTGTGGGAGGAAACCGGAGCACCCGGAGGAAACCCGCGCAAACACAGGAAGAACATACAAACTCCACAGAGATAAGGCCATGGTTCGGAATTGAACTCATGACCACAGCGCTGTGAGGCAGAAGTGCTAACAACTTAGCCACCGTTCTGCCCCCCAAAAATAGATTGGTTTCTCCACGCAATGGGGACATTTGCAGAACTATGGCCGAGACATGGCCTTCCAACATCTCTGCATTTCTCGTACCTACAGATCCGTAGCTTTATCCATTCGCAAGTACACACTAAAATCTCCGATAATTAATACCCTTTGAGTGTAACTGTATTTATTCAGTGGAGCATAGAGGAAACATATAAATGCTAGACCGCTTTCTCCTCAAGCTAAATTTCCCCCCAATGGATCCCCATGAAGAGGCATGGTAGGAGAACCTTGGACTGACCCTGGACAGCGAGCGATGGTCAGCAATTCGGAAATGAGTAGCCAAAGCATCCATCAATGCGAGTGTTAGGGAAACAGCTTATAAGGTATATTTGAGATGGTACCTAGTCCCAACTAAACTTCACTTCATTTTCCCAACAACATCAGACAGGTGTTGGCGAGGCTGCGGCACAGAGTGTGAGAGTGATGGAGGGGACAGTGTGTGAGAATGAAGGAGGGGACATAGTGTGAGAATGAAGGAGGGCACAGAGTGTGAGGATGAAGGGGCACACAGTGTGAGGATCAAGGGGCACAAAGTGTGAGGATAAAGGGGCACGCATTGGGAGGATGAAGGGGCACAGTGTGATGATTTTTGTACATGTTCTTGGACTTGTACTTATTACCACAGCCTGCATAGTTGTACTTGTACTTATTACATACTTGCCAACTCTCCCTGAATGTCAGGGAGACTCTCTGAAATAGGGGTGATCTCCCTCACTCCCTGAAGAGTCTGGCATTCTCCCTGATGCTGAGCCAGTACAAGACGTGGTTGGCTTCGCCATCTGTGGCATGATGACACAGTTCAGAAATTGTGTCCTATGTCCATGTATTGATGCCTATGGAGGTGGCCATTTTCATGGAGACCTAGATTTAATCAAAGACTGACAGGTAAGAGAACATGACTTCAGTAATGGATACAGAAATGTAAAAGACACTTCAGTCTCTAGAGATTCATTAGCTGCTTTTCTTTAATGTATAGTTGTCTACTCTCCCGGAATGTCCGGGAGACACCTGCATTTCTGGGAGGGCTCCCGGGAGAGCATGGTAATCTCTCGGTTCTTGCCCCCGCAATAGATAAGTTGAGGGGGCGTGGCTTAATAACGCAAATATCACATCATCTTACTCCCACCCCCTGCTGTAACTGGCCAAAATTGTGACAATTGTTTAGGGAGCGGGGTCAAACTGATGTGATTTGGCAAGCCCCTCCCCCACATGCCCACCTCCCCCGGGATCTCCCTGAAGCCAACGAGGAAATGTTAGCAAGTATGACTTATTACCACAGCCTGCATGCTTGGACTTGTACTTATTACCACAGCCTGCATTCTTAGACTTGTGCTTAATACCACAGCCTGCATAGTTGTACTTGTACTTATTACCACAGCCTGCATGCTTGGACTTGTACTTATTACCACAGCCTGCATAGCTGTACTTGTACTTATTACCACAGCCTGTATGCTTGGACTTGTACTTATTACCACAGCCTGCGTAGTTGTACTTGTACTTATTACCACAACCTGCATGCTTGGACTTGTACTTATTACCACAGCCTGCATAGTTGTACTTGTACTTATTACCACAGTCTGCATGCTTGGACTTGTGCTTATTACCACAGCCTGCATAGTTGTACTTGTACTTACTACCACAGCCTGCATAGTTGTACTTGTACTTACTACCACAGCCTGCATAGTTGTACTTGTACTTAAGCCTGCATAGTTGTACTTGTACTTATTACCACAGCCTGCATAGTTGTACTTGTACTTATTACCACAGCCTGCATAGTTGTACTTGTACTTACTACCACAGCCTGCATAGTTGTACTTGTACTTACAACCACAGCCTGCATAGTTGTACTTGTACTTACAACCACAGCCTGCATATTTGAACTTGTTCTTCATACCACAATCTGCATCTTTGAATTCATACTTATTACCACAGCCTGTATATTCATCTGTGATCACAGCCTCCATATTGCATTGTGCTCATTATCCTACATATGAACTCTTGCTTATTACCAGTGCTTTATTGATGATTACCATATCCTATATGTTCCAGCCTGCATGATGGTTTACCCTGATAACTCTACATATGGACTTGTACTATTTACCACAACCTGCACAATACATTTATACCTCCTACTATAACTAGTATTATTGGATTACATGTCTATGGGGTCTTCAGCCATTGGGATCTTATTCAGGAAAAGACTATAATGACAGATGTTAAATAAAAACAAGAGCAGCATTATAGTCCCACTAACACATTGCAGCCGTTCTGGGACCAAAGGCAAAACCAAGCATAACATTCCAAATAAAGAAGTCCGACAAACTGTGCTTGGAATATATAGCATGGCACGTTTAGCATGGCATCACTCTCTGGATCCATATAATATGAAGTCCCAACGAGTGGAAAGTAGGAGAAAAAACCGGGCTCTTCTCCTCTTCTGCGACTGCGAGGGAACTAAGACAATATCTCATTTGCAGGCTCCGCGGGTTCAGTGGTACTGGATAGTATAAGGATTTTGACACACAATGCATTTATTAATGTAAAAGTACCAATTAGTTATGGTTATTACTGGTTCAATTTCAGAAGAACTGGACTGGGATGTAGGGTAAATAAGAAACCTTTCTGTCTGGCCACATTGAGGCCTCTGAGCAGCAGTCCATCTGGAATGTACTGGTACCTCTAGGGTTATTCTAGAAGAATTTTTTATCTGTAGCGGTAATATGATACAGTACGGGTAGAACAAAGAAATTTGTCAGCAGTGGTTTAGATTTCGATTTTTTACACATTGTGAGTCTTTGAAGTACAGGGTAGAAATAGCTTCCAGATTACCTTTGTAAAACTGACGTTTTGTGTATAGAACAAGTGCCTCAGTGATGCTCAAAGCTTCTAATAAATGGACAGGATGCATCTTTTAAATATTATTTCAGTGAATAAAACACTGCCTCCATTATGTGTCAATGGTGGCTAATCTATAAAAGTTGAACGGAGTTTTGCAAGTGCAGAACTCTACCTATTTAGAGCTATATGTTTAAGAAAGGATGTAACTATTTTGCTGTCTGGGGTAACAACAAAAATGGCGCCTTCCTCCTTCCTTCCACAGAACAACGTAATAATTTATTTTATCCAGTAAGAGACAAAATACTTTGATAGAAATAGGAAGATACTACTAATTCATCAATAACATCAAGGAAAAAAATGTGCATTTTAAAAAAAAAGGATTCTCAATTTGCTGCCCACCAAATTCTGAGACAACTGCTTCAGTCTTCATTCTGTTTTTCATTCGATAATTATTGTATATCATGTGCAGGTCTCCAGGGAGGTCAGTGGAGGTCAGTATGTTCAGAGCCTAGAGAAATTACTTGCACTGGTTAGAAAAGAAGGCATGTTTGCAGAGGTGTAGTGGTCCTTTTAAGTCAAACAATAAAATGAGTGTTGTAGTAACATACAACAACAAGTCTGAAAGTACAAACGTCTAGTTTATGCCGTATTCAGTGCAGTTAACGTGAGTAATGTCCTGCGGATAATACAATAAGCCCCACTAAAAAGTAAAGGTACATACGTTTTGTTTAAGTATCAAGGAGACTTTTTTTTCTTTAACTAGAATACACTTTGAAGAAAGCTTTTAAGCTCCCGAAGTATATTCATATCCATGAGTATAGTATCCTGTCAAATTCTTTTTTCCCTATGCACTGCCTGTCGAAATATAGTTGTTACAGAGCATGTGTACAAAGTGGAAAGAGAACCAACTTTCATCATTGCCTATGTCTATACTCAGCCACCGGCTGGCAAGCCATGCTGGGACTTGTAGCTCCATAGCAGCTGGTGAGCAAAAGGTTATTCATTTGTTATGGAGAAATGTAATATTCTTTTGGCTTCTGCTCCTGCGGTTACTACAAATAATAAAACTATTTTCTTAACTTTTTCTCTATCAGCTGTATGGATTTCTTCTCTTTAGTGAGTTTCTTCAAATAGCTTAGAGCTCTTTTGTTACAAAAGGGGTGTTTTAGGAAAATTACATCCTTTGAACTGTTTAAAAACAGTAGAAAATGTCATATATCATTATTTCTGTCAAGGTCTTATACACATTTTTCTAAATGTTAGTCCTTAGCCAGCAATGAAGTGTTACAAGTAGGCTCATAGAGGATCATATTTTTAGATGTTTTGGCTAAAGCGTGGGTGCCTCATAACATTTTTTTCCTCCAATTATAGTGACATCCTATATGCAATAATAAATACAGCTAATGCAAAACACCACTACACAGACAGCAGATTCAAGTTAGACAGGAGTCACTTCAGGTGTCGTTGGATTACATACAACAAACAAATAACATATGCTCCATCTGCATATTGGCATCACCTCATATAAACACATTTTCAAATAAATGGATTGATCTTATAAGTTATTAAATTATTATCCTGTTTTCCTGTAACCTATCTTTAATTTTTGTTATTATTATTATTATTATCGTAGATTTGTAAGGCGCCACAGTGCTCAGCAGCGCCATACAGTAGGGAAGACAGGTAAGATAGGTTCGATAGGTAAGATGTGAACCAGATAAGGATAGTGTCACGAAGGCCAATGGAGTGAAGGGTGTGTAAGAGAAGAGGGTAATCAACAGTATAAAAAGCAGCAGAAAGGAGAATGAATATGGAGAAATTACCATTAGATTTTGCAGTAAGTAGATAATTGGTCACTTTTGTGAGAGAAGTTTCAGTAGAATGTTGGGGGTGGAAGCCTGATTGCAGGGAGTAGAGAATGGAATGAGAGGAGAGAAGAGAAAGTGAGACAGGCATTTGTACACTAATCGCTCAAGTTGTTTGAAGGCAAAGTGGAGGATAGAAATAGGGCAGTAGTTGGAGAGAGAGGCTGGATCGAGTGATGGTTTCTTTAGAATAGGTGAGATGAGCGCTTGTTTAAAGGACGATGGAAATGTACCAAGAGACAGGTTGAAGAGGTGAGTTAGAAGAGGGCATGCAGTGGAGGAGAGGGAGCAGAGTAGCTGGGAGGGAATATGGTCGAGTAGACAGGTTGTAGGGTGAGATGATATGATGAGTGCACAGACTTTGTCTTCAGTTACTGTAGAGAATGAATTAAGGGTGGATTGGGGAGTGTAGGTAAAGGTGGGTAGAGTGAGTTGAGTGAGTGGAATTTTTCATGAGGAAATATCTTGTCAAATGGTGTCAATTTTGTTTTTGAAATAGGTGGCAAAATCATGAGATAGGAAGGAGGAGGAGGTGCAGGTGGGTAGAGAAGTAAGTTGAAGGTGGCAAAGTGGCGATGTGGGTTAGAAGACTGGGTGGATATTAGAGATTTGAAGAATATTTGTTTGGCAATTGGAAGGGCAGTGCTGTAAGATGAAAGGATGAATTTATAGTGGAGGAAATCGGGATAACTTTTGCAGGTAGCAGGTCTGTTTGTTATGCCATGGTTGGGGTTTGTATTGTCGGAGACTATATGTAGTAGCTGGAGCTGCATTGTCTAAGGCTGAAGTGAGTGTTTAATTCTATTTAGATCTGTTTTATTCTATTCTAGTGTCTATTCTATTTAAATTGTCCTTATCAGGGTGACACTTTCATACTGCACCTGTTGACTGTACTCTTGATCTCCCTTTTTTCCAGGGCTGTATTTAAAGTTAACCCTTCCTCAGTTAGTTTAAATGTATATGCCCTAAAGTAGAAATTGATAACTGCCCACTTTGTATATTCCTTTATCCAAAAGCCCACCATCCTTCATTCCTACAGGGGAAACATAGATGGCTCTTAAAAAGCAAGTCACCACTTGCTCAACAGTGTTTTTTTTTTTCTATAAACAGTACTACCCCAGCCATGTGCCTAGTTTTCCTTTAGGGTAAATACAGCTGTACTCTCCTCTCCAATAGAGCTGGTATATCAGGAAATGTTGTGCTCCTAGACATGAGTGTAGCACATGGTCAAAAAAAGCTTTTGTGTCATTCACTCTCCTTTCTCTTGTCCACCCTGCCTGGTTCTGTTTCTCCCTTCTCAGCCTTTTCTTACATGATCTTTTTATGTTTGCTTCAATCTTCTTTCTCTCTAGTCATTCTTTGTGGGTCTCCGGTCTGGCTGCGTCTGATGGACTGTCACGAGTGTTTCATTCCAAATCTCGGCAGCAGCTAGAGCTCAATCCATTTTCTGATTGGCTAAAGTGATAGAACCGGTGGGATTCTCATATAATATTATTTACAACAATCTACTATATAAATGCCTAGTGGCGTGTGTGAAAAAAAAACAACCAAGCTGCAGCGCCACCTGCTGGGCAGAGTTATACACTGACCTATATATTTCTTGAAGGAGAAGTGACAGTTGGGAGTGGTTGGTGGTTGCCGGGGGTGACAGTGGGGAGTTTTTAACACCTTAAGCAGCTTGATGAAGGATGTGGCGATGAAGATGAAGGATGAGGTGATGGAGAAAAATGATGAGGTGGTGACATGTGGACAAAACCACGTTAAAAAAGGGCGCTTGCGTCGGGAAGTAATGCTCTTCCCCTGAGAAGGCCTGGGCTAGGCCCAAATGCATGACAAGAACCTTTTTAACACCTTAAGTAGCTTGATTTGACTAGAATGCATGAGTATCATGCACGGGTTAACTTGTAAAATATATATACCAAATCTATCTATCTATCTATCTATCTATCTATCTATCTATCTATCTATCTATCTATCTATCTATCTCTATAATCTACTAACGTCTTGTGTGTAGAACTGTTCCAAATATAAAGTGTAAGATACGTTTTTTTATTACCTGAACCAATATTCAGGAGAATGCCTTTCACTCATTCTCAACAGCTGATACTCTTGAAACCACTGTGCTTACATGTGTGGGTATATAACAATAAATTTGGGGTTGGTTGCTTATAGTTAAAGGGGAAAAACTGTACTAATTAAAACCAACAGTAGCACCAAAAAGTGCAGGGAATCTTCCTAGCTACAATTGTGCCATTGATTGCTAGTGTACCTGTACACTGAAATGTGACATATTTTATTTAAATTTCCAAATTTGTCAAACAAGCTTTTGGGGTTAATGAAGACCTTTGTCTTTGCACCCCTTTTCAAAGCCATTCTTTCTTCATTTCATGTAGAGAAATATAGAAACATGCTTAAATGATATGCCCCTAACAAAAAGTAGTGTATTCTAAAGTAAAAGAATTGTTCCAGATAATGAGATGAATTCAGAGTTTCATGTTGTTATTTAGATGAAATAATCGTGTCAACCTGTGATCTTGTTCAAACATAAGTATGGTGTCAGATATGGATGATATGGTTTCCTAGATACGGTATTTCTGTGGGCGATAGTTTACTATTTCAGTCATCTGCAAATTAAATTACATGGTCAAATAACAAGTGTGTATGTAGGCAGGGGAATATTAGGGAATATATAGGAAAGTCAGGTTTGGATTATATGTATTACACCTGACTCTGATAATCTAATAATATGAGAAAATGCTACCTGTGGTGATGGATATTAAAACTTTGAATAAAGTTTTTCATAAATGAACTATGGAAGAGAGACAAGCAATGAAAAATTACTAACTAGATGAAATACTTCTTTCTAGAGTTAGTAATATAAACTGCAACAATTTATTTCTTAGAGAGATTCTTAGGGCTTACATTAATTCTGAACAAAATCCAAGTAGCCTAAAGTTTGCACAGGCCATAAAATCTTGGACCTTGACACTTATACACCAAGTTATGTAGGAAGATTGTCTTCAAAAACTTCATACTAATATATTTTTGGAAATTGGGATGTTGGAATTTTCTGTATGCGTGCTTTTATAGGTTGTAGCATAAGGTTTTGGGCGCACCAAAATGTAGCTTTTTTTTGTAGGTTCCTTTAAATAGAAAAGCTATACTGTATAAAACATATACTTTCAGCTTTTGATACAATTCAAGTAATGTATTTGCTTTCCAGAAAAATGATAATAAAAGATATAGTGACATAGTCCATGGAAAGCTAAGGAGGGGATGGAAGGAAGGAGGAATGGGTGGTTCAGGCAGAGATTTTGCAATGGTCCCCCATAATCTTTGCTACATTACTGTAGATAAATTGGGGGAGGAAGTGGATTGGACCTACCTCTGTTAGTAATACATCATTTGCACAAATTTGCGGGGTGAGGGGTTCAATGATTAGTACAAAGCTAAGCAGGAAAAGGGGGTATCCTTGTCTTGTTCCTTTGGTGATCTCATAGGGGTCGATGTCAGTTCATTTGCTGAAAGTGTTGCAGATGGAAAATGATAAAGGACAGAGAGTCCATCAATAAACCTTACTGAGACGCCCATGGACCTGAGCATTCTAAACATGAAATATGGTCAAATGCTTTTTTGGTCAATGGTTCACCTGGTATTGTCTTGGGATTGTCTTCCTCGGATGAACCCGACTTGGATGAATCAGGAAAGGGAGGTGGGAGATCACTATGTTAGCTAATATTTTCTATAGTCTCGTCCTCGGTAATGTCAGCATTTAATGAGGCAAGTTGAGCATCCAAGAGTTTGAGGGAGAAAGGGAGAAAGTTGCTAATCCCGTCTGGGGGAGGTCTGGGTAAATTATACAGTTAGTCATAGAAGTCTCAGAATTCTTTGACCATCTCTGAAGTTTTGCACATTATAGACCCATTTTATTTTCGTTTGATCGTGTCTATCTTGTCTATCTATCTATCTATCTATCTATCTTCTGTCTCAATTTTCTTGTAAGCATGGAAGCTACCTTGTCAGCTTTGTCATAGAAGCATTGCTGAAGTATTTTCTAAATATTGGCAGTTCTACGAGTAAGGAGAGTGTTGAGTTGACTCTTGAGGGACTCAATTTGAGAGAAGACTCTTAGTTGGGGGTTTGTTAGTGTTGCTCTAAGAGGTGGATATTGTCCTCTCAAGGTAGGCTACTTCTTGTGCCGCTAATTTTATTCTGATGTAATTAGACCAGTGTTTTCCCTATCCTCCTAGGGAATGTGCTTTGTCAAAACCATGTTACACTGATCAGGGGTGCAAATTTAAAATGTGATTTATAGGTGAAAGGGAGTGTGCACTAGCTCAACTTTAAATTTCAGTGTAAAAATAAACTTGTACAGTATTTGTGTGCTACATGGAAAAGCAGCCAGCATTTTTCTTTCATACAAAACAGAATGCATTTGCACCATTTGCAGGGCAACATGGTTTGTCCAGGAACAAATTTGCTCCTTTTTTTTTGCATTGCTTTTAACTCACATAATGGTAGGATTAGTGGAAACGGACACCTATACCTGTATTACTGCATTTGTTACAGAAAATAGGTATATCCCACTATTCTGCTCCAAAGGAACGGTTAAAAATGATGAGAGGAGCAGATCTTGAACATCACAACACATTTTTTCGGCAAATGTGCTCTGCTAATCAGTCTCAGTCTTAGGTGTCTGATTTCTCTTTGGTTATCTTTTTTTGGTTATGGATGAACTGGTCACTCTGCTGCTTGGGAACGAGTAGCTGGAATTGTGAGTGAACTGAAAGTGGTGGAATTAAATGAATATTATCCTTTTAATTGTATGGCCTTGTACAATCAGAAACTTTATTTGGGCCCATCAATCCTCCGGAAGGAGAGCTTACAGTTCAATTTTCTTAATACAGGCGCACACACACACACACACACACACACACACACACACACACACACAAGTTAGTCATAAGCCAATTAACCTAACAAAGATGGGAAAACATACAAGACAGAGCAATTGAAAAAAACTGGTTGAAATCGAACTTATGGCTCCAGTGCAGCAAAGTAGCAATAATAATCATTGTGCCACTGAGTTACCATGCTGTCAATGTTGAATGAAGAAATACAGCAGAGCCAGTCAATGTCACTCATATAATTAGCAATGAGTTACAGTGGAAAAATTGTGAGCAGAAATTTCCAAGGGTTCAGC
The DNA here is from genome assembly GCF_038048845.1 of Mixophyes fleayi. NCBI lineage: Eukaryota > Metazoa > Chordata > Amphibia > Anura > Limnodynastidae > Mixophyes > Mixophyes fleayi. The sequence continues at coordinate 32,571,624 of NC_134409.1, forward strand.
TCAAAACTATTTCCCTGCATGTTAATTAGTCGGTAAGATTTTTTGCACTCATACAAATCAATTACAGTCACAGTCTTGGTACCCAAGCAACAGCATTGAGGATATGATTAATATTTTGGGTCATCTATTCTATACTTACATACCTGTTTATAGCATTGCATTAAAGGAATCTGAAAACTGAACTAATTATCATAATATGTGGTAGCTTAAAAGAAACATGTTCTACATCAGACAGTTAAAAGGCTTTTTATGCCATTAGGAGCATGTTAATGCTCTTAATAATGTCTCCGGATGCTTTGTAAAGTCTGTTAGAGTAAAGAATTCTTTTATCTTTTTATTACATTATGCAAAAAACTTGAATTGAAAAGTTATTTGTAGGAACATTTAGAGGAAGGCAACAAGCATTTACAAAAAAATAGAAAAGGTTTGCAGAATAGTTTATGAAAGGATAAATGCCAGTTTAACTTTGTGTGAACAAAGAAAGCAACATAAAAGCTATATTATTCTGCAGACATACTGAGCAATTCAATAGATAAATTGTATACATCTAATGAAGAAAACATAGTAATTATCAGCCAGCCTTTATACCACTATCAATTGTTTTGTAATAAATAATTATCTGGGGGTATCTATCTATCTAATATATTTATCTAATTTATCTAATCTATGTATCTATCTATTTTATCTAATCCAGTGGTCAGGGAACAGGGGTAAATTACCCCAAATGGGGTAAAAATGAAATTCCTGGGGGTAATGCTGCCGATTCACATGCTGTCAGTTGGATTGTGACCCCTTTAAATGTGAAATTGCTGTTGTACCAGAAGAGCCTCAAGGGTTGGCAGAGGCACTTCTTGAGCTTCGATGCAATAATGAAGCACGTATTGCATTTGAAAACAAAGCAGATCTGTCATATTTTTGAATGTCAACAGCTGCAAAGGCATTCAAAATTGCCCATGAGGAGGCAGTCGAAAAGTTGCTGCCTTTTGCAACAACCTACGTTTGCGAACAAGGATTTTCCACTCTAAAGAACATAAAAACAAAGCAGAGAAATCAATTGGACGCTGAAGACTGTATCCAAATTGCTCTGACATCAAAATGCCCCAATATTGATGCTCTCGTATCAAAAATGAAGCAACATCATTTCTCCAAAACCTGAAGTTTTGAAGTTAAAGCTTTCAAAGAAATTTTGAATAGATTCAATAAAATTTTGAATTCCAATAATTAATAATATATGATTTCCTTCTTTTCAAATCAAGGGGGTAATGTTGGCGTATCTAAATATATTTGGGGGTAAAAGGTAAAAAAGTTCCCTGACCCCTGATCTAATCTATCTATCTATCTATCTATCTATCTATCTATCTATCTATCTATCTATCTATCTATCTATCTATCTATCTATCCTACCACTCATCTATTTAGCTCATGTCTTACACATGACATTGTCAAAAAATGAAATGTAAAGTGCATGCTGTGCTCTTGTGCATGTGTTCATACCTCCCAATGTTTGTCTCTCTGACAGCAGGACGGGGGCATGGCCACAGGACACTTGGGCGTTGCTACACACTGGGGCAGTGTCTTTTGCTTTTGAAGCACTAGGCTGCTCTGTTCTGTTAGACAGCCTGGGCCAGTCCCCACTAAAACAGGGGGACAATGAGTATAGGGTACCCCAGGGGTGCCAAGATAGGAGGGAGACGAGTGCAAAATTCTGGAGCCTGGGCCAGCCTGGAGGGTTAGGGTGGAGGGAGCTGCTAGCTGCTCCCAGTCCGTGGACAGTGTGTTGTATCACACTGTCAGACACAGCCTGGAAGTTTGTTACATGCTGCAGCGTAAACCGAGGTGTTCTAAATCTCATGAGATTAGGTAATCTTGCAAGAGCTTCACTGCTCACTCAACAGGAAGTTTCCACTCTGATGGATGTCAGCAGCTATAGCACAGCATAGATAGATACAGTGGGCAGGGGATGTCATAATATGTCTGTGGGGGGTGTTATAAAGTGTCTGGCATGTGTCATAATGTATCTGGGGAGGGGCTGTTATAATGTGTCTGTGGACGATGTTATAATGTGTCTATGGACGATGTTATAATGTGTCTGTGGACGATGTTATAATGTGTCTGTGGGGGATGTCATAATGTGTCTGTGGGGGATGTTATAATGTGTCTGTGGACGATGTTATAATGTGTCTGTGGGGGATGTTATAAAGTGTCTGGCGTGTGTCATAATGTATCTAGGGAGGGACTGTTATAATGTGTCTGTGGACGATGTTATAATGTGTCTGTGGGGGATGTTATAATGTGTCTGTGGGGGATGTTATAATGTGTCTGTGGGTGATGTTATAAAGTGTCTGGCGTGTGTCATAATGTATCTAGGGAGGGACTGTTATAATGTGTCTGTGGGGGATGTCATAATGTGTCTGTGGACGATGTTATAATGTGTCTGTGGACGATGTTATAATGTGTCTGTGGGGGATGTTATAATGTGTCTGTGGGGGATGTTATAATGTGTCTGTGGGTGATGTTATAAAGTGTCTGGCGTGTGTCATAATGTATCTAGGGAGGGACTGTTACAATGTGTCTGTGGGGGATGTTATAATGTGTCTGTGGGGGATGTTATAATGTGTCTGTGGGGGATGTTATAAAGTGTCTGGCGTGTGTCATAATGTATCTAGGGAGGGACTGTTATAATGTGTCTGTGGACGATGTTATAATGTGTCTGTGGGGGATGTTATAATGTGTCTGTGGGGGATGTTATAATGTGTCTGTGGGGGATGTTATAATGTGTCTGTGGGCGATGTTATAATGTGTCTGTAGGCGATGTTATAATGTGTCTGTGGACGATGTTATAATGTGTCTGTGGATGATGTTATAATGTGTTGTGGGTGTGTCATAATGTGTGGGAGGGGGTGTTGTAATGTGTCTAGGGTGTGTCATAATGTATCTGGGGAGAGAGTATTATGATGTGTCTGGGGGGGTGTCATAATGTTTCTGCGTGTATCATTATTTGTCTGGGGGTGTCATAATGTGTTTGGGGGTGTCATAATGTGTCTGGGGAGGAGGTGTTATAATGTGTCTGGGGTGGGTTATAATGTGTTGGGGGTGTCATAATGTGTTTGGGGGGTGTCATAATATGTCTGGGGAGGAGGTGTTATAATACGTCTGAGGGGGGGTTATAATGTGTCTGGGGGTGTCATAATGTGTTTGAGGGATGTTGTGATGTGTTTCAAGTTCATTCTTAGTAACACTTCCCCTTGAGAAGTTATGAGGCACCACATTTTGCAGGCGGGTTCCAACTACTGAGCCAAATGAAGGAGAGTGGGGCACCGCTGCCTCAAAGTGTCAGAGTATGCTTTGTTTGGTTGCCACAAATTAGTTCAGTAATGGCTGGAAGGTGATTTGTTGTGCTTTTATTTGCCACCACAATAATGTATTTATTTTCAATAAATGTTGTGACCTTTTCTTTGCCAAATAAGTCTCATGTGTCTTTATTAGATAAGATAACACTTGCTAAGGGCATTTACGTAACAGTTAATGTGAGATCAACCGATAGGCAACTTAGCAAAAACCATGGTTATTAAGTGTACTGTATAACCCTAATATTGTGGATTAGATGTAGTAATACGTCTAAATTGATCCATAGCATTGATCTTTAAATGACCACTAAGCCTAAAACACATGTTGCCTTATATAAAAAACCCACCACTAATAAAATTCAGTACTGTGACAGAACTGGAGATGGCATTCTGTTTACAGCTTCTATGTTCCTGAGCGTAAGCTGTTGTCAGAGGTGGCTAAAACAGTCTGATTATCTGTGTTCTTTCTTAATGAAGGCATTGGAATCCTTTATTAGAATGTTATTTTTCTAAGTAAATATAACATTTCTTGCAAACAATTTAAAATTTCACCTGTTCCCCTTCAGGTGTTTGTGTTTGGTTACCCAAAGCATGTCTTTCTTTCCTTTTTTTGAATTTGTTTTTTTCGAATAAAAATGATTAAACATTACCAGTTGATATAGGTGGTTTTTCATAGAAGAATATCTAAGCTGGAGTTTGTTTTACACAGTATGCACAATAAAAATGTATAATGAAAGATTTCTGTTATTAAAGTTTTTAACATCATAGAAAGCAAAAGTTTGTTATAGTCACATGCCAGGGTTTGGTCATTTTCTTTGTAGTGCAATGTACAAATATTTGGTAATAAAATCTATACAACAATTGTACAATTTAACAGACAAAACCACCTTAAATAAGGCTTTAGTTTTTTCCAGATTCGGAAAGCGCTTTCCTTTGCTCCAGACAACTAACAAAGTACTTTGGTACATGGAAAAACCGGTGCCTGAAAGATCAAAGCTGATCAATATATTACCCAAGACTTTGAAAACAATTTAAAGTTTTGGTAGACAGCAGAGTCCTATGTAAAATTTATGTACTACATATAATGCAGCCCGGCTCCAAAACGGATACAGCTATCCTCTGCCATCTCATCTCTAGATGAGAGGGTGGTGCAACATGTCACATGGTAATGATGAATATCATTACCATGAGCGCACGCCTTCATCACTACACTGGGGTAAATGTATTTACCAGCGCATTTTGCAACTCACCGATGTTCAGCCAGTTTGACAGCTAATTTTAAAACGGCAATGTGTTTAAAAGCAAAGGTTTGCATTTAAACACATTGCCATTTTACCCCCATGACTCCTCCTCTGACCACTCCCCCGTCGGTCAGTTGCTTTGGCAAATGTGGAAGAAAAAGAGAGAATGAGCGACTCTTTCTTCCAGATTTGCCTTGATATAAAGTCCCCAGTGTAACCCTCATATAGCGATTGAGAACCATTTGTGCAGTGCCCGTTGTTATTGGCAGACAACTGAGGTAAATGCTGGCTTGTCTCCACATGGCAGTCACTAAATGATGAAGCTCCCAAAGGGAAACAGAGATTTACTGAAGATCAGGATTAGGGGAGAAGGTCTTCATTAACATTACTGAAATATACATCTGTCTCTGGTACATGCAACACTAGGGGCTAGATTTACTAAGCTGCGGGTTTGAAAAAGTGGGGATGTTGCCTATAGCAACCAATCAGATTTTAGCTTTCATTTATTTAGTACATTCTACAAAATGACAGCTAGAATCTGATTGGTTGCTATAGGCAACATCCCCACTTTTTCAAACCCGCAGCTTAGTAAATCTAGCCCTAGGGGTCACTGGCTAACAGATATAATATTGCACATGGGTTCTCCTTTCGGACTGTGTGCCGTTACATATGTGAGTAGAACATTATGATATGTAACATGTTGCTTTCCAAAGAGTATTACTTGTTGACATTTTTTTTGCATAACTGGAATGGTTATGTCTGCATTTATTATATATATATATATATATATATATATATATATATATATATATACACATATTTTCCCTCAAAGTTGTGTATTTATTTGCCTGCTTGGATATGGTGCTTGATATTAACCATTTCCGTTATACTGTGGTCCAAGAGCTGTGGTAATCTATCACATAAACCATCAGTGCACCAGGTATTCAGAGATCAGGGAAGAAAAAGTGAAAGATGGATAAATGGACATTAAGGGGTATATTTACTAAACTGCGGGTTTGAAAAAGTGGAGATGTTGCCTATGACAACCAATTAGATTCTAGCTGTCATTTTGTATAATGTACTAAATAAATGATAACTAGAATCTGATTGGTTGCTATGGGCAACATCTCCACTTTTCCAAACCCGCAGATTAGTAAATCTAGCCCTAAATCCCCACAGGCAAGCAAGTGCAGTACTACTATACAAATGAGCAGACTGCACTGAAGAAACACAGAGATGCAAAGGCTCAGCTCCACGGATCCTGTTGGATGAATGGTGTTACTGATAGCACCTCCAAAAGTTTTGAGAAATGCCCCTGAAAAAAATAAGGAAAATGTTACCATGGCAACACATTAAAAACAGGGGTCATAGCTACCAATAAAAAAATGTTTTGCCATTGCTGCAACCCAAGGACTCTGCTCCAATCAATACACCTCTAGGGCCAAGAGAAGCAGTTCTTTCTCTTGTGCGAATGTTTCCATAAAATGACATTAATGGTGAGGACACCAGCCTGGGATTGAGCATGGCCTATACAGTACGGGCTATTAAATGCTCTTACACAGGCGTTCCTCATTCTCTGTGCTCGTTTTGTACAAAGCAATATGTATTAGGCAAATAACAATCCAGTGAATAATATGGTGACAGGTTCTCCTTAAAGTGTACCTCTTATCTCCACACAGCCATTGTCAAAGCAACCATTTTGTAGGCAGTCTTATATTCATGGGAATGCAAGAAATGTAAACTAAAACACCAAGGCACTGCAAATAATAATATAACTAACAAGCCTGAATACTGTATGCAACATAGATACCATATCTGCAGGCAGTCAGACCAAGGGCAGTGCCAAATAACACGAAAAAGTGAACAAAAGAACAAGAGCTATGCATGGAAAATATATCTATGTCAGTAGATGTTACAAAGGGACACCTTTCAATCTTTATATGTTGGAGAAAGAGAAAAAACAGTGCAAGTATGGAAATGAATAGAAAGAGTAAAGAGGAGACAATCTGGATACCATGATCAATCCAAATTGCATTAAATCAAAAAGTGTAGTGCAGGCTTGGCTAACCTGTGGCACTCCAGGTGTTGTGAAACTACAAGTCCCAGCATACCCTTCCAGCAATAAGCTGCTTTATATTGGCAAAGCATGCTGGGGCTTGTAGTTTCACAGCACCTGGAATGTCACAGGTTAGCTAAGCCTGGTCTAGTGGGACAATCCCTATTTTTGGTGACTGTTCTGCCCAATCTCAGGGGCAGGTCAAGACTGTGTGCTCTTTATATAACACTGCATTATTTATATACTACACTATGATGCTAGCTGTCCTTTGTGGGCTGACCAACCCCCCTCTAATGTCTTGTCTCGCCTCTATGATGACTGGCCACACCCCCTTTGGTGGGCCCCTAGCGTTGCAGTCCCCCGGTGGGCACTTCATGCCTCAGTCCAATACTGCCCCCATGTACTGCCCCATTAGTGAAAAACTCACATATACACATGGGGCTTTCACCAGGATGGCGGGCCCTTCCCAGCTGTGGGCCCCATAGCAGCTGTACCCCTGTTACTATGGTAGTGACACCTTTGATTTCTATACAACACATCCACCTCCCCATTCAATTAGCATTTCTTTATATTAAATTTACACTGCCATTATTCACTTATATAACCCCAAATATAGCGCACACCGAAAAAAACATTTGGTAATCAAATGACTAACAAAGGCATGCCCAACTTGTGGCCCTCCAGGTGTTGTGAAACTACAAGTCCCAGCATGCTTTTCCAATTATTGGCTGGTTATGTACTGGCAAAGCATTATGGGGCTTGTAGTTTCACAGCACCTGGAGAGCCACGGGTTGGCCAGGCATGAACTAACATGTGGTTTGTTGAAAGTTTCTTGAAATCAATTGTTCTATTCGAGTCTGTTATGTCATTTTAACAGCAATGGTAGTGAGCACTGCTCGAGGATCCTGAATGCTTTATGTTAGAGCATGAACAGGGAGAGTCTGTCAATCTTAGTTGAGAAGCTCCGTTCCAGTGGAGAATTGCAGAGGCAACTTCAACTCACTGCAATGTCCTTTATTTATTAGCATGCAGAGCAAAGGGGTGGGGTATGAATTAATGGAGTTGGTGTAAACGACAGGCATTAGGACGAACCCAAAAAAACAAAAATCACTTGCCCGACTCATAATAAATGATGACTGACCTTAACAATGACACAACAAGTCTCCGACAGTGTGATAACAAATCCCGATCAGCAGTAAAAACTGCAGCCTGTTTTGACGTCAATAAATTGCGACTTCTATATCAGTATTTTTAAAGCGGGTCCCTAAATCTAACCTTATTCTTATTCCTAACCCTAAAGCCTATGTGTAAGAGTTAGGTTGGATGAGAATCGCCATTGCCGCTTTAAAAAGACTGATTTAGTGGTCGCAATTTAAAATGACGTCAAAACACGCTGCCGTTCTTACTGCTGATCGTGATGTGTTATCACACTGTCGGGGACTTGTTGTGTGATGGTTAAGGTCAATCATCATTTATTATGAGTTGGGCAAGTGAGTTTCGTTTTTTGGGTTCGTGATAATCACTGTCGGTGTTATCAGCACCGCTAAAGGGACTACCACCGGAGTAAAGCAGAGCACAATGTTTTAGGGAAATAAGCCCTTTGTCGAGAGCTGATGAAATGTTTGTCATCCTGAAATGCACATTTTCTCATTGGTTGTAGCACTGGGCAACATATAGTTCTGATAAAAGGGATATGTTATGACATTTGAAATGTACATATAGGATTGTTATATCAGAAATAATTATAAACATGTTATTGACTTAATTCCATAATCATAATGTAGGTATTTTGTTTTCTGATCATCTTGTTTCCAACAAATCTTTGAAACTTGTTTTTGCTTCCTTCAAAGGTATTCTGCTCAATACCGTAAGAAATCAAAGTTTGAATCAATTATAAGCAGGGAAAAAAACATGTCTTACTGCACTCCTGAGAAAGCAGGAGTTTGCTACAGGAACGTTAATGGGAAGTGCACATCTGTGCCCATTACTATTCAATAGGAAAGAAAAGGATGTTACCATAGCGACAAGTCCATCGTATAGAACATATACTATGTGTGAGATACAGGTCTTCCATTGTGGGAAGTGACTTGTATGGCTTAAAATATATGTAATGGAAATGTTATTTAGATAAGGAAATACATAATGAAAAAATGCAATGGTTTTGAAATGATATGGTGATGTGATATGAGCTAAAGGTAATTATTTTTATTTTTTGGTATGTATTCCTTCATGGAATATGTGTGTATGTATATATATATATATATATATATAATTAAATATAAAAATATATTAAGGAGAGCTGGCATTTATTAAATCAGGGTTTCTCTCTCTCGTTTAAAAAAAAAAAGAAAAGAAAGAAAACATATATTACCCCCATGTGGTGGTAACTGTTTACCAACCCCATAAATTGTGTTTGTTTATACTAAGTACTCTCTAATCTGAGTAAATTTATACCACACCTTAAGTATTTAAATGTTTAAAAACATTCCTTATGTTTTACATGCGTTTTATTTTTTATACATTTAGGGGGAAATGTTGTGATTTTGTGTGATGTTTGAAAATCGACACCAATTGCAGGCAGTTTTCAGCCACAAAGTGCAAGATTTGGGTTTGGAGGCTGAAACCTCAATCCACATGCGATTGGTGCAGTTTGTAAACCCCGAAATTGCAAAAGCACTATATGGTTGCCAGAAACTACAGGGGGTACTACTTATGTATTACATTACCACAAATGGGTACTACTAATTTATTACAACACTACAAGGGGCACTTCTTACTTATTACAATACTACAGGGGGCACTACTTATGTATTACAATACTACAGGGGGCACTACTTATGTATTACATAACCACAAATGTGTACTAGTAATTTATTGCAATACTACAAAGGGCACTACTTATGTATTACATAACCACAAATGGGTACTAGTAATGTATTACAATACTACAAGGGGCACTACTTATTTATTACAATACTACAAGGGGCACTACTTATTTATTACAATACTACAGGGGGCACTACTTATTTATTACATAACCACAAATGGGTACTAGTAATGTATTACAATACTACAGGGGGCACTACTTATTTATTACAATGCTACAGGGGGCACTACTTATTTATTACAATACTACAGGGGGCACTACTAATTTATTACAATACTACAGGGGGCACTACTTATTTATTACAATACTACAGGGAGCACTACTAATTTATTACAATACTACAGGGGGCACTACTTATATATTACAATACTACAGGGGGCACTACTTATTTATTACAATACTACAGGGGGCACTACTTATTTATTACATAACCACAAATGGGTACTACTAATTTATTACAATACTACAAGGGGCACTACTTATTTATTACAATGCTACAGGGGGCACTACTTATTTATTACATAACCACAAATGGGTACTAGTAATGTATTACAATGCTACAAGGGGCACTACTTATTTATTACAATGCTACAGGGGGCACTACTTATTTATTACAATACTACAGGGGGCACTACTAATTTATTACAATACTACAAGGGGCACTACTTATTTATTACAATACTACAGGAGGCACTACTTATTTATTACATAACCACAAATGGGTACTAGTAATGTATTACAATACTACAAGGGGCAATACTTATTTATTACAATGCTACAGGGGGCACTACTTATTTATTACAATACTACAGGGGGCACTACTTATTTATTACAATACTACAGGGGGCACTACTAATTTATTACAATACTACAGGGGGCACTACTTATTTATTACAATGCTACAGGGGGCACTACTTATTTATTACAATGCTACAGGGGGCACTACTAATTTATTATAATACTACAGGGGGCACTACTTATTTATTACAATAATACAGGGGGCACTACTAATTTATTACAATACTACAGGGGGCACTACTTATGTATTACAATACCACAAAAGCGTACTACTAATTTTTTACAGTACTACAGGGGGTACTACGATTATTAAATTATTTAAATAGAGGCACAAGGTTTATCTTATTACAAATGCGGGTACTAATAGTAAATGACCCTGTTACTCACTGGCCAGGGATACCAGGAGGGGTCCAGTGGTACTCAGCAGTTGGTAAGGCCTCTCTAGATGTGGGGAAATGGTCCTGATGCTGAGTACCACTGTGTTGGAAAATGGAAGTGGGGAACATTGTTTTTCTTTATTAAATTGTTAACATTTTTTTTCTTCAGACAGGCAAGGAGGCACAAACAGCTCATGGTGTGTGCTACCTAATCTGTGTTAACAATGTATTTTTTTACTAAAAGGCAGCACTTTGGCGAACTGTTTGTATACCTCCCATGCTTTTTGATGTGCGGTTTGCTCTTTAGTAAATCGCTCGGGTTATAAACCGTACATGAAAGCACCAGAAACTGCAGGTTAGTAAATCTCCCCCTTATTAGTTTGGGTCATATTTAACAGACTGGTCCCATAAATCTGAGGTACATATACCACAGGATAAGAAACTAGGCTATAAATTATGTTTATTTAAAATCCTTTAACTCACTGTAGCATGCACAATTGTATTTTGTATATATATGTATGAAATCTGAATCTTTATTCTGAGGATTTTTAAATTTCTAAAAGCCAAAGAGAAGAAAGTAGATAATAACTGCTACTTCATGTCATATACACGGTATGTCAGGTAGAAACGTCTCTAGGTCTATACTCTATAGAATGGTGTAGCTTCTAGAGGTAAAAGGACATGAAGGGCCTGAGTCATTGTTAAGCAAGGCAAAAAAAGGAGTAAATATTTGCCGGGACAAACCATGTTACAATGCAAGGGGTGCAAATTAGTTTATTATTTTGCACTTAAGTTAAATACTGGCTGATTTTTCATGTAGCACACAAATACTTATTAGCTTTAATTTTACACTGCCCCAACTATAAATCTGTCCCCACATTTTAATTTTACATTTCCCCTCCAATGCAACATGGTTTTGACCAAGTGCAAACTTACTCCTTTTTTATGCTATGCTTTCCTTAATGACTCAGGCCCGAAGTTGTTTTCAATAAGGACAAGATTTACAGCATAACATAAGATATAATAATCTAACAAATGACTTGTTGCTTAAAATAAACAGCTGTATTACAATATCGTCATCGCAGATGAATCAAATTATATCAAACCTCAAACTGTGCATTTAAATTACACTTCCATGGATATAACGCATTCCCTGATTTGTATCCATTTATTTATTATATTTGAAATTACTTCCCAACCACACGTACATGTGTGACAGCAGGACTAATTGTCTCATTATTTTATTTTTTATTGTTTATTTCAATTACTCCAATATATGTATCTAAAAATAACTGAATACAATTCATTTTAATATTGTAACTATATTTCACTTACAAAGAGTGACACCTTGGGAAATTAAGCACATAATTATTTAGTTTTGGCCAAAAATATTTGCTGCTTTTTTTTAATAATGTACCATTTCTTCCAGAAAATTATTGAAATTAAAAAATGTTTTGTTGTCCACATACGTATCTGTTTGGTTTGCAATGGAATGAAACACAAGAAACAGAACAATTTACTAAGTTGTAGCTTATTAAACTGGGATATCCTTAAATGGGTTTGCAAAATTTTTGTTACCTTCTAAAAGAAGTTAGAAATAATTAGATTTCATGCATATGATTCTCCTTAACTCTGTTGAGCAGCAGGTGCCTGCAATATAAAAATAACTCATTAAACAAGCTTAAATAGAGAAAAGGGACTCAGTCTCCTATTTGCGTCACTGTGTGTACTACAATGAGCATGGAGAAAAGAAAGCCAGAGAACTGTATGAGCAGGTCAGACAGAAGATTGTAGCCAAACAGTCTTAAGGTTACAAATTAATGTTCTCTGAGTTTGATTTTCCCATTTCCACAGTATGTATGTAACCAAACTCCCTGGACGTGACTGGAAGAGAAAACTTGGTTGAAGATTGCAGTGCAGGATTGTTGGAATGGTGGAAGATGCACCTCAATCAACTACCAAACAGATTCAAGCGGGCCTCCAGACACAAGGTACGACAGATTAAACTTGCATCATCAATCGCCAAATTACCGAAAGGGGGTTATATGGTAGAAGGTCAAGAGGACCCCACTGCTGAGAGAGAGACATAAGAAAGCCCGACTGGAGTTTGCTAAAACACACCTGAACAAGTCAAATTCCTTCTGGGATAATGTCCTATGGACACTTTAGACCATATCAGGGCTTCTTGGTAAAGCACCTCATCCCTATGTTTACAGAAAGCAAAATATACAAGCAATATTTGCACTTACTCGTACTTCCAGTATAACAACAGACTAAGGGGGGTATTCAATTGACGCGGGATCGCCGCAAAGCCCGCGCTCGAAAAATATTACCGTTAATACGGTAATATTGCGCGTAAATACCGTTTATACGGTAATTTACTCGCTGGATTTCAGCTCGCAGCTCAGGGAGCTGCGAGCTGAAATCCAGCGAGTTGTTACCGAATTAACGGTAATATTTTTCGAGCACGGGCTTTGCGGCGATCCCGCCGTCAATTGAATACCCCTCTAACACTCTTCAAAGAAAAAAAAGATGTTGTACTGTGTAATCTCCAATTATATACAGAATACATAAAGATTAAGAACAGATATAGAGAAGCACAGTAGTTATCCTAGTTGTCCACAATAAGACAGACTATTGGAATTACACCACACATAAAGAACAACAGAGATTGTTCTAGAAAGATTCCATTTATCCTGGATTCCGAGTAATGTATTTTCACATAGGAAATAAATTATGCTATTCAGCTCTGGATACTATATAGAATATTCTAAAAATTATATTCAGCATAGGTAAAAATTAAAAATAGTCCTGTGCAACTGTCCATAGATAAAGAATAGAAAAAGTGGTCTTTCCTCCTAGTCCATGACTGGGTTCCATAGTTCCATAACAACGATCTGCTCATCATGTAGATCAGATGGGGGTTGGGTAGTGTGTTCAGTCCCAGCAGCTATTTGTGTGTTCCCCTTAGAATCTCCATGCGTTCTCGTATGATCTGATGTACTTTGATTACCTGGAGGTTCTGCCATCCATTGCTAAAATTTCTATATTAACTTGATTTGAAAATAACTATAAAACAATCATATTTACTGCCATGAACACCCACCTGTTAAATAAGTTAAGTCACAAATATCAACAAAATAGAAAAATACCAAAATAGTCGTTTGGGGAAGGTAGTTGTCTGCACTGATTGGAATTCCCTTCATTCTGCAGACTTCATGCTCGATACCATACTTCCATCCTGGTACTCCTGCTTATCAGGACTCGCCAGTCTAGACCACTGATTAAAGTGCTCCATGGTATACATACACTGCAGTGCCAGGCTACAGATTCCTCCAGACTGCCAGCAGTGCTCATTGAGATTACTTTTAGTGCTGGGGCTCTCCTAGTGCCAGATGTACCGTACAGAACCTCCAGGTAAATTTAGGTCAGACGCTCATGACATTGAAAACATAACTTAAATGTGCTTCCTGATCACAAGGAGGTTTCAGGAGCCTCCACCCCTATATAATAAAAAGTGATTGATTACATTGTAGTAGCCAGGTGCAAGCCCTTCTGGATGCCACTGTAGACAGAGACCCCCACATTGCCTCAATAGAAAATATGGCTCTAGCAATGCCACTGTTATCACGCATAGCAACCAGCAAGGCAACCGCTTGATGTTTGGAACTGCTAAGTATACTGTGCAGTACTCACATTTTGTCTGCTGTTTATACTCACCTATTCCCCCAGTGCATATTCTTGAGGTTGGGAAACAAGTGATATGGTTTTTCACTAATCTTTTCTTTGGATCAGTTATTTTGGTAATTATTGGGGCTACCAGATGGCCTGACAGGGCATGAAAATGATGCAGGAAAGTGCTATAGGCGGTCAGGCTTCATTTTGTGGTAGGGTGTTACCAAATTTTGCCATGTATTGTAATGCATTGGGTAAGTGGCTTTGGCACAAGTTTTAAAGTTCCTTGTTTTCTCAGCTTGGTTCCCTGCAAAGTCTGCTCTAGCCACTGCATTAGGCGGCTATAAGCAGAACATATGGGGCCTTATGCTGCGCTTGACACATGTGCGTAATTTGTGCTCAAAAAAGCCACCTGTGCTAATATATGCTGAGTACATCTTTGACAGGAGTAACTGCATCTCCTTGCATCTGTTCACAGTTACACGAACACTACCTTAATGTACTCGGCCTACGTTACACTGCCCTTTTCCTCCCCCATCCCTTCTGTGCAGTCGCAAGCAGGCGCAAGTTAGATGTGTGTAATTCTCCATATGTGGACATACACTCTGATTTTTTTTGTGGGCATGCATAGGATAAATTTGCGGATTTTTCGCTACCCAAACATGCATAAGTCCAACTCAGCGTCAGGTCCATCATGTGGCGAGAGATATAACACTGCTCGACAAAATGTAACTTTTTTCTGCTGCCGAGGAACTTTAAATGGATTTGGGGTATATCAGTTTTGCTGATTTCAGAAATGTAATCCGTTTTTCATAATTCACTACGGTTCTCGAGATATGTGAGATATTATTCTAGCAGCTAAGTGCTTTTTCCGCAACATTTGCGTTGCTGCTGATATCCATAGGTGGATAATTTTTGGGTTGTCTTTTTAAATTAATGTTTCCTTTAACATAACATGTTGTGCAGCTTATTACACTTTGGTCAAACATATAAATAATGTCAATATAACTTTATTTTATTTTTTTCGAAAAAATTAATTCCTCCCATCGAAGCTGTTTGAATGACCCAAATGTATTCTGCTACATATGTTGAAGCTATAACAAAAGGAACCCATCGCCAACTTGTGAAACAAGTTTATTTGGCATATTTTGGGATGAAATTAGGAGATCAGGCAAGGCATGGGCACCACATAAAGTTTGCAAACCATGTGTAGAGGACCTACGACACTGGAAAAAGGGTACAAGGAAAAGCTTAAGCTTTGGTGTGCCCATGGTTTGGAGAGGTTTGGAGAGAAAATTTGGGAATTAATATGAGCAAGAAGGTGCATTTCCAGTATAGCTACCTAGGCAAATTAAGACACAACCTTGGTGATTTTAGTGAAGAACAAGAGGAGTGGTTTCACCAGGACATCAAGGTGATGGAGGAGAGATATCAAGGCAGTTGGGACATACTTATGATGGCGGACTACTGTTGGAACCTCCAGCGTGACTGTTCTAAGTTACAGTACAAAGGAAAATCCTACAGTCAGCGTTATTGAAAGGTATAAGAAAATTGACGATTGAATATTTGCTTTACAAATGATTTTTACAGGATTTTCTAGCTTATTAGTTGTAATTAGTGTAAGGAATTTTGTGTGTGCTTCAGAAAAAATAAAATGTGATAATTTTGTGCAATTACCTACGTATTATTGTCGATCATACTCGTGTGATCACGCTAAATCTTCGGTATTTGACGGTTTTTGACGATTTTGCGTGACCCCTCATACTTCAAAAACTGTAGCCAATCTGGGAAATCTGATTAAATATTTGGAATCAGCACCACAAACTGATCCTAAAACAACTTTAACATGTTGGGCAGCAAAAATGCTGTTGTCCAGTGTAATCTTCATCCGGTATGTTTTCACTTGATTGTTTTATACTCAAAAAGTTTTTGGGATATGTAATGGCTTAAGTATGCTTTTCCCTTTAAATTCTTTTTTTTTTTTTTTTTTTTTTTATTGTTTTAGTCAAAGCAACACAGTTGACATAAAATTACAATATTTTCTTTTTCTCATCTTTGTATCTAATATTCAGTGTAGCGTCTCTCTACCCTTGACCTTTTTAAAGTAATTTACTTCCACTTTACTCACCCTGCAAATTGTGCCTGTATAGAAAAATACTTTGCCTTTTCCATAAAAATGTGTCACGACATCAGTTTATTACCAGTATATACCGGTAAACGTATATTTTTTTCACTGAAATAACTCATAATTTTATAAATATTTACTTTGCACAGTACATATCCTATTTCTAGTCTATAATGCTGTAATGTTGGCCACACAATGGCGGATCCTGCTATTTGGTTTGCATGCAGAGCAACATTATAACTCTCCAACTGGGCCACACACATGATTACTGATGATGGTTAAATTATGATGAGATGGCCAATCAGTATTCAGTCTGAGCAGCTAGATCGCTTCCGGATTAACCTGGAGCCTTGTAGATGTATGCTATATGTGTTTTGGTGGAAGTAACATCACTGCCATCCACTTGCCATTGAGGAAGTGCTGGCTGACAGGAAATACCTGGCAGCCATCTTCAGTTCTCAGTATATACCACACAGTAAAGACATGTTCTCACTGTTCTCCAGCTTCTGCTATTTGAACTCAGACAGTTCTACATGGTGTCAGAAGGATGGCTGTGACGACATAAGGTCTCTGATGTATAGTTCCACTTGTTTTTGATGACGCCATTGTGGATGCATGGCTCAAATTCAAGAAGGAATGGCGTGTATACTGCTGTGCTGGACTCTCAGACAAATCAAAAAAGGTACAGGCATACACCCTGCTCGAATTAGTTGGTGCTGAAGCTGTAGATAAAGCTGACACGTTTGTCTATTCAGAGGAGGAGGATCAGGAGGATCCAGACGAGGGGCACATTTTAGTCCGAGGGGCAAGACTCCACTCAGCAGCCTATTTTAAAGGAAAAAAATGCATGTGGCCCAGTGACCCAGCCCAAGGTAACCCACTATGAGACCAGCTCGGGGGGGCAGATGCCCCCCTGCCCCCAGCCCAGCCTGTCCCTGATCTAGATACACTAATAAAAAAATTTGATGAGATATGCTTACCAGAGAAAAATGTCATTATGGACAGACATGTATTTAACACTGCTGTGCAGAGCTCCTCTGAAAGCATCCAGTCATATGCTGCCAGATTGAAACTATTAAAAAGAAAGAAATGGTGGCTGTTGTGAACATAGAGAACTTACAGTTATTTATAAGAAATAACCCATCACATAATTGTGAGGAATAAGGCCTAAGGCATAACTGCAGTGGAAATATGGTATATCAAATGAATCCATTGATAAATTGAGCTACTAAAGTGTAAAATGTGGAGTCAGAAAATCTGTTGTGTGTGTATTCGGTGACTCTGCACATCCCTGTTTTAGAAGATAGCAGTGTCACCTGTGGCAGCTTCCCTGCTGTGAGCTATATCCTCACACAAGTTAGTTTATTGGGCACCGAATAGATTTTGTGGAGCCGTTCATGGCTCGGCATCCTTGCAGACAAAGGCAGCATTTGAAGGCTGACTATACAGGTATATAGAAATATGAACTTCAAGGAAAATGTCTTCATATTTCAGGAAATCTGTGTGCAACTCCTTACTGAGGAGCAGAAATCATACCAGGTCTGTGAATGGCAGGTACTAGCGGTATCAGGGAACAGCTATAATCACATGTATTTGGGAAAGGTATGTCACACTGTCATAATTCCATCATGTGTGGTATTTAAATGTGCAAAAGATTATGACCGGCTTATTGAAGGGGGAGTTATGTCTCTGGGATATATTTGTAAGAGTTATCAAAGGTCAAAACTTTTGGAATATTTGTGAACAAATTATAGTTACACCCCGGGGACATCCCTTCCACCCTATTAGCATTTATACTGCCCTCGTGAAGGCCATCCCATTTCATATTGCTTACAAAACCTGTGTTGGGAAGGGTCAGTCTTTTGGGAAAATCAATCCACATTGATAAGTCCATATTCCAAGCCAATTTCCCATAGCACAGATTATACAACTCATGTAAGTGATACTCTGAATTGAATCCCTTTTATTTTAAACTGTTTTGCTTGTCTATGTTATGTCAATTGTTTATTAATTGTTTTTTTTTTATATCTGAATGCCTTGTACCTTTGTATAGTAAATCTATAAATTTAATAAGTGGCGTCCTTGATGCTCTAACGAATCCATTAGCCTGTTAAGAAGAATATAGCTCGACCAAGTTAACCCTTTGAATGTCGGTGTGTGATTTGTTAATACATTTGACTAGCAAGCCTAGTGTGTG
The DNA here is from genome assembly GCF_038048845.1 of Mixophyes fleayi. Classification (NCBI taxonomy): domain Eukaryota; kingdom Metazoa; phylum Chordata; class Amphibia; order Anura; family Limnodynastidae; genus Mixophyes; species Mixophyes fleayi. The sequence continues at coordinate 32,590,327 of NC_134409.1, forward strand.
CTTGCATTTACATTTGTGTAACAGTCTGGAGGTGTGATGAGTTAACCCTTTGATTGCTGGTGTAGGTTTTGCTATACTGTGGGTAGCCAGAAGCCTTGTGTGCCAGTGTGGGACAGTATATTGGGGTTCTATTGCCCATATTCAAAAGGTGGTGGCAAACCTGAAGTGTGTGAGGATGTGAGAGCGCTGTTGTGGGGCGATTTAGCAGGTCTATAACCTGTGTGATAGGTAGAGAGAGACTGAAAGCTGGGAGCGTGTTCGTGACAGTGACCTATCACGTGAGCTTATCAGGGACAGAATTGTGTGTGGGACCTATGATGATGTCACTCGTACGCATCTCCTGCGGGAGAAGACACTGACACTGGACACTGCTATACACATATGCATGTTACATGAGCAGTCCTGCAAAAGTGCAATTGAGTTGAAAAAACAGTCTGATATATGTGACGTCCGGAAACACGAGCATCAACAAACACTCTGTGTGAATTGCGGCGGTCGCAATTGCTATGAGCGGCACAAATGTCCTGCTTTCAATAAATGTTTGCTGGTTGAGGTCCAAGCCCAAAGCTGATGACAGACAACACTACAGTGGACGTTCCAGCAGCCACCACACCGAGTCCCTATTATAGAAACACTGCCAGAAAACAATCCTGACACCAGTCTTCACTGTGAGAGTGTTGACCTCAGGGCTGAAAAGGGTGAAATATTTACCACCATAGTTGATAAGGAGACATATAACGCCAGCAAAATAAAAATTGACACTGATGCCAAATGCAATGTCATTGTCACGTAAACTCCTCCAGCGCACAGACTCCAAGACACCTATTGACTAGACTCACACTGTGGGGGGTATTCAATTGTTAGCGTTAACGGAAAAAAACGAGCGCTCAAAAAATATTACCGTTTATACGGTAATATTGCGCGAGAAAAGCGTTAATACGGTAGTTTACTCGCGAGCTGAAATTCCGCGAGTAATTACCATATTAACGCTAAGATTTTTTGAGCGCTCGTTTTTTTCCGTTAACGCTAACAATTGAATACCCCCCTGTGAGTCTAATTGCTTATTGTGGCCAGATAATCAAGACTGTGGGTATCGCCATGTTTCAGTCAACAGGTGTCCCACTGCAGTTTCATATTGGGATAGTAATGTCAAAACTTTGCTAGGTCTGCCGGACATTACAAAATTGGGGTTAATAACGTTAAGTGCTGACGTGTATGTGTTGCAACAGGATATTCCAGAGTTAAGAGAAGTTTCTGATCTGTTTGATTGTTTGACCCTTGGAAAACTCTCTGTCACATATCACATGCATCTCGATGAGACTGTTCCTCATACAGTGTGTGTTCCTAGAAGGGTGCCTTTGGCCATGAAAGATAAGGTGATAGTGGAAATAATTTGTATGATCACATTAGGTGTCATTGCTAAAGTGGTGGAAGCCACCCTGTGGGTGTCGGCCATGGTTGCGGTAGTTAAATCAGATGGTTCAGTACGCATCTGCATTAACCCTGTGCATCTGAATAAAGCTCTGATGAGACCACATCAACCCCCTTAGAACTCTATGGCCTCTGTACTGGCAGTGAAGTGTTCCAACGCAGCATGGATCATCTCTACGAGGGATACACTTGTGAAATCATCATTGATGACATCCTCCTGTGGAATTGCACCATGAAGGAGCATGACATGTGTCTCCACAAAGTCCTCCCCAGGATTTGTGAAATCAACATGCGGTTAAACCCTGACAAGTGTCATTTCTGAATTACTGAAGTCCCATATGTTGGCTATCTTCTAACCTCAGCGGGTGAGAAGTCGGATCCAGCCAAGACACGGGCCATCCAGCAAATGCCCAGCCCCACAGACAAGCTGAGTTTGCAGCGATATCTAGGTATGACAAATTGACTTTCAAAATGTCTGCCTCATTACAGTGACCTCACAGCTCCGCTTCGCCAGCTTTTACTCAATGTCATTGAATGGTGTTGGTTGGACTGTCATGCTGATGCTATTGCTCTCTTCAAAGTTATGATCACTTCTAGCCCCGTGCTCCAGTTCTTTGATGTACATGTTCCTGTGGTCATCTCTGCTGATGCTTCCCAGCATGGTCTTGGTGCTGTCTGTTTGCAGTGCAGCAAACCCATCAGTTTTGCGTCCAGAGCCCTTACAGACACTGAGTCAGGATACGCTCAGATTGAAAAGGACCTGCTTGTCCTTGTCTTTGCCTATCAAAAGTTCCATGAGTTCATCTATGGACGTCCAGTGGTGGTTAAAACAGATCACTAACCACTGATCACTATTCTCTGTAAACCTATGCACACTGCTTCGGCACGTATCCAACGGTTCATGTTCAAGCTCCAAAGGCACCATCTCGATGTGGTGTACAAGTGTGGAAAGGGCCTCCATGTAGCTGATACTTTATCTCATGCTCACCTCCCACACTCAGGTGTCCCTGATGCTGACATGGATGTTATAGAGTGTAATGTCCTCTCCCCCGGTGCTTGGAAGAGCTGCGTGATGTTACACTCATGGATGACCTTTGCCGATGGTTGTCACATGTCGTCCTACATGGTTGGTCATCTTCTTTCAGGGAATTGCCTTGTGAACTCAAGTCATTCTTTGCTTGGCTTTGGTGGTAGGAATAATAGTGTGAGGGCCTTCTCCTTCTCAAAGCCCTCTGTCCAGACGCACTCGCACAATCATTCCTACCACCAAAGCCAAGCTTGCACCAACCATTGAGACCAATGTGCAGAGTGCTCTGGAGAAGTCCAGGTTACGGCTCAAAGCAATCACAACAAAACCTCTCATCAACTGAGACCGCTGTCCTTGGGGCAGACCATCCGCTTCCAGACCCCATTCGGGTTTGACAGAGTTGGGACTGTGCAAGGATCCTCCAACAGGCCCAACAGTTATGTGGTGCAATCCGACGGTGCTTTGTATGAGCGCGACAGGCGTCACCTCTTAGGGGTGTATGAGCCAGCACCCACACCCCACGGAATACCGTCTGAGGGTGTCAGAACACCTATCAATGTGGACAATGGGTCCTCTGAAGAAGCATCTATTGCAGTACAGGACAGTCCATTTCCCCTGACCAGTAGTCAGCCATGTTCAACACAGAGCACATCAATACCTCCTTTCTTCATCATGAGGTCTGATAGAATCTACAGGCCTAATGCTAAATTACAGGACTTTGTGATGTAAGTTTCAGTATCACCAGTTCATGTGTATTTTCCATTGCACACTGTTCTTACATCCAGTACCTGTCACACTGTCTTGCATCCACACATCTGTTTGTTACTTTGTTCTAAAAAAACAGAAGATGTAGATGTATGCTATGTGTGTTTTGGTGGAAGTGACATCACTACCATCCACTTGCCATTCAGGAAGTGCTGGCTGACAGGAAATACCTGGCAGCCATCTTCAGTTCTCAGTATATACCACACAGTAAAGACATGTTCTCACAGTTCTCCAGCCTCTGCTTTTGATTTGATCTCAGACAGTTCTACAAGCCTGTTAGTCTAATAAGAAGGTGGCACAAAAGCTGAAGGCACTTATCTTCCAACCCTACTTCTGAACATGGCTGATCATGAGCCAATCAATTTAGATTATTATCGGGCATTGCACTTGTTTTTGGGGTCATACAGTTCATCTTTCCTCAATTGGTATGTCTGAAATTTAAATTTGAATGTAATATTTATGTGATTTATATTTTCCATGTTGTATAACAACTTTAATTTTGAGTTTAGCTGTACCTGGATAGCAAAAAATGTATTCATATTTTCAAGTGATTAAATTAATTAGTTAACCACTGAATTTTTAATACCACTACAGTTATTAAATGACATGTTAATCATGGTGATCAAATAGTAATTTTATGGGATTAATATGTTATAGTGAAATAAAAAATTCAGTAACAAAGTTTTAAAATGATCAAAACTTTATTAAGTATCTAGTGTATGTAATGAGGTATACAGAGTAAGCGGTCTCAGGCAATAGGCTGTTATACAGCGTTAGCGGTCTCAGGCAATAGGCTGTTATACAGCGTTAGCGGTCTCAGGCAATAGGCTTTAGGGGATAAATTAACATATACATGGCAATGTTTTTCTGTAAAAATCTATTTATCTTGCTGGTAGGTCTAATAATGACATTAACACTGTTTGGGGTATATTCAATTAGGATTCCGGTCCGCGGTAATGCGCGTTACTGTGGAAAGTGCGCACTATTGCGGTACCGTGGATTAAGTTCGCGGCCCATTCCGGCGCAATCCCACGGACCAGAATCGTAATTGAATATGCCCCTTAGTATTTTATATTGGACATTCCGCAACTCTTACAAATGTTTAGATTATATGACCTATAGCAGGTTGCTCAACAAAATTCTGATGGCCTAAGTACGTTAGTGGACTTAGGCCATAAAACACAATTCACTATGCAAATCGCTAATAATAATCGTGGATAGTTGGTACAGTAGCGTTTTAAAGGGCGTCATGCCTTCTAACTCTCTGAACAGATGAGAAATTGCTGTTTGAGAGAAATAGAATCGAGATGGACACATTGCCTCAACTAATCTGCAAAAGCCTGATGAGTTAATGGCACACATTGGCCGCAGATCCAATGCTAACAACATAGCCATGCTCTAGTGACCTGCTCTTTATTGTCATACTTTTTTCTTCTTGCAAAGGATTGATTGTAAACTGTAACATGATGTAGGGAAAGGAGGGACTACAGAATTGTTACTTTACAAACTTCAAGTGTGAAAAAGTCTTATGGTAACAAATGGACACTAGTGATTGAATACACTAGCTGAATTTTCTAGACCCCTTTAATTTAATACCTAGCTGTTGGCTAGTACCAAAAAGGGTGTGTAGTTGGTATGGTAGAACTTGATTAAAAAGGAAGTTTCAACACTCAGATGTTTGCTTATACAATAGCACATGGATTTAATGCTACAGCAGAATTTGCTGTTTGAAAACCTTGGAGTAAAGAAAAGAAAGAAGGTAGAAGACTAGTTGTTTGCTTATACAGTAGGCAGATAGAGCGCACTTGAACACAATCTTTTAATTTTGTAGATCTGGAAAACCGTGCCTAAAGTGGCACTCTGAAATTAGCTTTTTAAAACCCTTGGAGTGAAGAGGAAGTTGTAACACCCAGCTGTCTGCTATACAGTAACACTAACACTGTAAACAGCTCACACACCTTAAGCTCTTACATTTAAATGTTTAGAAAACCGTGCCTAATTCAATAGCAGAATTAGTTTTTGAAACTTTCAAAATAAGGAATAGTAGAAAGATGGAACACCCAGTTAGGCCAACAAAAGGCCACCAGCATACAACTGTTAAATTTAAAAGGTTTAAAAAACTATGCCTAATACCACAATAGAATTAGCTTTTTGAAACCATTAAAGTAAAGTCTAGTAGGAAGCTGGAATACTCAACTGTCAGCAAAACGCGCAAGATTCTGACATCATGTGAATATGCTGTCTTGTCTTGATTTCAGATACCTGGAGTGTGGATAATTGAGAGTCAATCTGAGTCTCGTCAAATCAATGGAGTCCGATTAAACCCGAGTCCACAGTTTCTGCATTACATTTACAGATATTTTAGATAAATGGCTCGCTCCAATACTTGTCCAATTGTACAGGACATCATCATTATTATTATTTATCTGTCTATCTATCTAGGCTGGGGAGTTTTGTTTCTTCCTCCTATGGATCCTGTTAGAAGCATACTTTATACAACCCAGGTTTCTGCATTGAATTATACATGCCACGCCATTTTACTATCTATATCTGATTCCGATTAAAACCCCATGTTGGAGATCTGGATTTCTTCTCATTATTGAAGATCACAGAATAAAGATAGTATCCAAAGCACCATTGCACCATGTTTAATAAGTTTGTGCACAAAAGGGTCTTGGGATTATCAGACAAGATCATTGAATATGGTTTGAAGGGTTTTTTGTTGTCACATATGTGGTGATAAATGGTTATAAAATACAACCTTAGTGATAATTCTATAATTTGATGTTTTAAAAAAATGCTACACTATTGTTAGGACTCTGCCTGTATTTTGTATGTGGCTACAGTACCTCAATTTCACCAGAGGTGCTGCAGTTTGCCCCTGAACTTTACACTTCTCCTGTAGGAGTTAATCTTCCTACCTGATTAGTAGCAGCACATGTCTCACAGATTCATATACCTGCCTCAATCTGTTATGTGCAGTTCATCTGGCTGCTGTTTGTCTCCTGTTTATCCCTGTTCCAGTTTTGCTTTACTGCTGTCTGATCTCCTGTTGGGACCCTCTACCTGATTACCGGACCCTACTTGTTTGCCTGTTGCTCTGACCTCTGCCTGATTACCAGATTTTGCTTGTTCGACTGTGACCCTGACCTCTGCCTGGCTACTAGATTCTACTTGTACTCTTGTTGCCCTGACCTCTGCCTGGTCACTGGACTCAGCTAGTCTGTCTGCTTCCCTGGACTGCCTCGTGCCTCTGGTAATGTGGAATCCTGATCCCTGCCTCCTTAGTCTGAAGCCTTGTGCCTCATGGCAATTGGGTAACTTAATATACTTGTTTCTGCATTTAAACGATATTTGTCATTGCTTGATACCTGTTGCTTCTGTGGACTTTTCCTGCCATTCATCACACCTGCTCATAATTGTGTATTGGAGTATACCTGTTTATTCTGCTACCTGAAATCTGCGTATTTCACGAACTGAATCCTTGTTCACATATTTTGCCTAAATAAAGACACTTGGTTTTTATACTTCTGTTGCTGCTTGCTGAATTTGCTAGGAATTGTAACAACTATCTATTATTCCCTTTTTTATCTGGGAAGGGGGGATACATAGAAAAATTGAGTGTTCCTGTACTCATTTGAAGATTTAAATACATTAATTCAACTTTTTGAAAAGATCTATCATTACATATGTAATATCTGTATAGGAACATTAAATAATATTTTACATATTCTACATATCAATATCACTCAGAAGGAACAGAAGTTAGCAATGTCTTTACAAATTATTCATAAGCATAAAAATGTGTGTGTCATAACTACTACTAGATGCTTCTATTTAATATTTAGGATCAACACAACACTTTTGGAGTTGTGATACCAAAGATAGGGGACAAAAAAATGGAGGCTATTGTCCATGTACTTTGGCTACTCTAAGCCAGGGCCTTTGGGACCTGCCAATGAGATGAACTTCTACTATATTATTGCCTGTTCACTATCACTTTCCACTCAACTTTTCAGTAGTTTAATGAAGGTTATTTATACTGTATTACATGAACCCCATTAACTGCAGAAAGAATTAGCAATAAATGCACTTTCTCCTGTTTTAATTAGTACTCTTCTTTTTTACATTTTTCAGTAATATTAGTTTCCTCATATAGGACCCCAGATGTCTATGTGGATAATCCCTAGTCCATTATTAGTTTTCCGCAGTTAGCGAGCTCACACGGTGTGGAAAATAGCCCTGTCCATATATTTTTTCATTTAAAATACAATAAAACAGCTAGAGGTTGTATTTGAACCACAGTATGAATAATAACATTCCCCAGATCTAGAGTGGTCTTTGAATCAGAATAAAAAAAAAAAGCAAAGCAAAACTGAAACTCCTTCAAAATAATGGCAGGGCTCCATGGACAGAACTGAAAAGATACAATGGCTTCCAGCAGTGAACCTAATCTACTCTCAAAGGAGAAAAGTAGTTCTACAAGATACAACAACATAAATATGTATATGGAAATATATCATGTTAGCATAAGAGTCCATTACAATGCTTGTTCTGATAAACCATACAAATTTAAAATCTTTATTGTAGGCAGGTCTCATTGATACTTTATAATTAGAAATTAGTGTCACTCTCTGTGATTATGGTAAGTTATCTGGAAATGTCTATGGATACAAGTGGCTTCATGTGGATTGCTCTCTGGCCGTGCTGCATTTGCTAATAAACGGATTAAAATTATAAATGAAAGACATATGGAAGGCAGATTAGAAAATCATTACATGAAACATCCGATATGCAGACAGGCATCGCTGCGACAATTTTACTCTCAAGTGCTATTAGAGCTGAGATACCAGACTTAATACCAATGACAGAGTGTCAGAGACAAATGCTTTTTAAAGCGAATAGACATCATATCCTGAAAAATATCTGTCCGTGTCAGATCTTGTCCTGTGTTTAAACCCCCTGAAAAGCACCACTGAATACTAATGTATTTAAGGATTGTTGCTGTAAGGGTCTTAAAACTAATAAGTAAAAAGAGAAATATATGCAGGTTCTGAAATTCTGTATGTGTAACTTGAAGTAAAGTAAGAAATAGTATTAAATAAATAAATTGCACATTTAATACATTGTGGCTCTATTACATGGGAAGCCCTTTAAATATCTGTGAGTTACATAATAACATCTAATAAGGAATTCATGGGTTTGGGAGTACATCTGACAAGGCGATAAGTGGGTTGTATTACTCTATTATTTTACACCATGGAATTGGTTATCCACAGAGAGCACTGAACTTTTTTCTTTTTATTGTTGAGTATCACACGAAATAGAAGAGTAGATTATACTTCCTCACCTATGTTAGGCTTGTTCAATTTCACATATTAGCATTCATTTAATATTACCACATAGGGCATTTATACACAGTATAATGTTCATATATTCTTTGGATCTGTTTATTGTGTGTTTAAATAAGAAGTAGCCCACTGAAAATATATTTTGATTCTTCTAAAAATGTTTTTTTCTTTTGAAATATTGATATGTTTAAATAATACAATAATAGATATACAGTTTAACAATACAATTAGTACATGGTTATAATTACATATATTTCTTCCATATAATGCACCTACTTCCTACATGCAAGGTTGTGAAATAGTGGTACTAATGGTCCACACCTGCGTCATTGTTGCAGGCTTATCCTAGGGGGAGTATTACTGCTAACTAGGAAACTATTGGTCTGAATAGTCATTTTCCTCGCCCTAAAATCCAGCAGCATGATCTCCACCATTGGGTCCCAAAGAGGCCCAGGTACTTTGCACCTGGCCACCCCTTCTGGGCACCCTTGCAGATTTATACAACTTTATAATGTACATATTTGAGAAGCACTCACACTTAGGGCTAGATTTACTAAGCTGCGGGTTTGAAAAAGTGGGGATGTTGCCTATAGCAACCAATCAGATTCTAGCTGTCATTTTGTAGAAGGTACTAAATAAAAGAAAGCTAGAATCTGATTGGTTGCTATAGGCAACATCCCCACTTTTTCAAACCCGCAGCTTAGTAAATCTAGCCCTTAGGATTGAGCACTTTTCACTGACTTCCCACTCACCCCTACGGTCTTATTTTCTTTCCATATCATTGATTTTTTTGTAAAATAAATAGAATCCTGTATTTATACTGTATATAAAATAACCAGCAAATCTTTACTTCCCCGCCAGTAAAAGTAATGGGTAAAAGTCAAGCTAGATTAGCTTGCCATCATGTTTTATGATTGGCTGTGCAGACTGTAAATATATCTTTAATATCTAGAGGTCATTTATGCTTAAAAACAGGGCTAAATTCCAAATCTAAGCACTGAGACTAGAGTGGTTCAGAATTATGCTCCAACACATTTTGAGTGGATGTCTGGGCAGTCAATCAGATATCAAGACGGCCAATTTGGCCAACACCTTCTTATGTGCTCTTCAAATTCTTCTCTCACTGCAATAGTGCTTGCCCTTCTAATTGTCTCTACTTTTTTGTTATTGAGCCACTGTCACAGACCTGTGAAAAAATTATTCAAAGAACAGCAACGACAATGAAGTAATTAAGTGATTAATTAAGTAATGGGTCACGTTGCTCACTAAAGCAACACTAAATATCATTAAAGTAAATTTTAATTAAAATTGAACACAATCTCAATTATAAAATTATCATTGAATAATTAATTTATATACTGAATGGTCTTAATTTGATATAATATATATTGTTGAAAAGTCATTTATAATTTGGATAAATACTTGGTATTTTGAACATGCACAGAAGAGCGTTGCTTAGATTTGTCATGTATTCACCATACACAAAGCAAAACAGGTTTCAAGTAATCTGTCATCAAAATGATCAAACTTGAGTAATCATATAGCTTAACAATATTTTGGGTTATATGGTCTTTGTGTGCCACACGTGTAGCAACAATTGTATGACCTTGTTGAATATGACTGCATTGCATGTTAAAATCTTTGATTGTATGGACAATTTTAGAGACTACAGAAGCTTGTATCAGGCTTCAGCCGTGGACTAGAGGACAGAGGCCACTAACCGGTATTAGCACTACTGAACTAGCAGGTGCGGAGTCTAAGGAGAGTCAGACGGTCCGGGTCAGAAGCCTATCGGGAATGCGAGGTACAATAGGAAGATCCAAGCGGGTAGTTAAACAGGCCTAGGTCGCGGAACAATATGGGGCAGGCAGCAGGAGAATGGTCGACAAGCCGGGTCAAAACAGGAGAGCACGAAATTAGAGAAAGGTCAGGAGCACCTGGTCAGAATCCAAAATATCACAGGGAATAATGCTGGAGTCAGGAACCTGTTACTCTGGCACCCTAATGGCGCCAGAGCCAGGTTTAAATAGAAGTAGGGGGCCAGGGATTGAAGGAGGCTGGGGAGAAGCACGATGCGTGCTGAAGAGGCGTCACATTGCTAGGCAACGGAACGGACCAGGATGCATGCGCCTGACAGCGGAATCCGGCAAAAGCCGCAGCGTTCCTGTTGCTAGGCAACAGGACGCCCCGGTCGGGAATCACTGGGCGTCCATTCCCGCATAGAAGAGGAGCAGCGGGGACGTTGCCTGACAGCTTGATATGATAATGCATGATGTATGAAACAGTTGTCATTTGGTGTATCTTTCCAAACATCATTGAGATACATACTGCACTCTATGTCCATCTTGTTACTTGCCTAATGAAGAACTCAGAATTAAAAGTGTAGTGTATCAACCCTCCCCCAACTAACAGCAGCTTGAAACTGAAGTGATCCGGAACTTCTGCCGTCACTCAGAGCTCTCCACATTAGAAACCTCTGAAGCCTTAAAACACTTGCATTATAACTTCTCCTGCCTCATCCAACAGAAAAACTGACAGTTTGGGGTCCCTGTTCTGCCTGTGTGGTGGGAGGAGCCTCTAGCCTAGCTGGTGTGACCACAACCCTGTGACAAAACGAGTTTGATAACACCTTAACCAGCCTTTCCTCCTACTTTTTTACAGAGTACAACTGCAGTGTTTAATTACATGCGGATAAGGGGACATTGTAGCTCATTGTAAATATATATATTATTTATTGAATATTATATTGCAGCAAAGCTGTTATTCATTGTTTTTAAAGTGAAGCCAAGTGGGCCATGGGTAAGGATGTGATTCCAGGATATAGGTGAGGGGGCTGTAGCTACATTCATTCTTCCCCTACTTTCTCTATAGGAAGCATGGAACAGCTGGGGACTCTGTGACATCACAGAGTAGTGTAAGGGGTTAATTTTAGGAGGAGTTAACTGTTACCTGATTTTTGAAGGTGAGGAAGGCCAATTAGTACCCATTGTCCTCTACAGGACATCCTGAGACATTCGGTCTGCAAAACCGCAGGGGAGCTTCTGTGGAATAACATCTCATCTCCACTCCTCCTCCTACCCCCTAATCCAGCACCCACCAATGTTTCAAGAGGGAGAGAGTCAGGGGTTTGCCCAGGGAGGGGAAAATACTGTGGAAATTTGACCTGAGATATAAGGAGCCACTCCAGGGGAGGAGATTAGATTCATTCTGTGATTTGATTCCTGGAAGGTGCAAGATCTGGTGTTGAGTTGCCGTTCTCTACCAGTGAAATACATTTGCAGATCCATGGGTCTTTAAGTCAGGACAGCCAGGTGACTAACTCCTTGAGCTAGTGGGGTAAGTGACAGATGATATGGTAAACCTGCCTAGAATATTATATACAAACAGTAAATAAATATCAGTGTTGTTTTTATTAGAATTAATATACTGTTGTACATTTCTAACTGCATTTTCCTGATTGACTATACAAACCCTAGAAGGTACTGGGTAGGCTTCCCTGGCATAGTAAGACACCCGTCGGCCAGAAAACCCGGTATCTACACAGACCCCTTTGGCAGCAATGTAAGGGGCCCCAAGATGTTGCTGTACCGGGACCTGAAATTCCTCTTGGCGGACCTGCTGGGAAGAAATATATAAGAAATATATATATATATATATATATATATATATATATATATATATTAACATATATATTTTTTAACATTTTCAACCATTTTAAGGTACATTTGAGATTGCATTTTTGTTATTATTCATCTTCTGCTCGTCTATTAAATACAATTTATCAACTTGTTACTCTGGTCTATAACATATGCTACATTCTACGACTAGATTTTATTTGAATATAGGTCTAGATTCTTATTTCAAAGTAGAGGATTCATTTTTTACAAACTGTTCCTTAATATTAGACAAAGAGGGAAACGAATCACTGTTCTGTAAAGATATCTTCAGTTTTTGGATACAAATACATTGGTATTCAGATTGGAAATGTATCTTCTTTATCTTCAATAATTTATGATGGCTTATCAAATTGAACATCAGACATAAACAAATGTAAAACTACCCATGCTTACTGCTACATGTCTGCTCGCACACTTGACTGAGCATGTGAGTTATTTTTACATTATTTTTGTAGATACTTTTTTTTCAATCTGCTTGAATGACTGGTTTGTGAGTGTGTGGCGTGTAAAATCTAATTCTGAAAATCACTGGTATGAGAAACTAAAAGATGGAGCAATTGTTTTGACTGGTCAAAGTAATTTTCTGTGCCATTATCGGCATTGTTATATTTCTTGTACTGCGAGTCTACAGTGTTTTCAAAATACTGCAGCGTTGTATATTAAGTATTTGGCTTTTATTCTCTCTGCTCATCTCAGTCGTGTGTCCTGTAGGTCATCTAAACATTATTAGCTACATGGTTGTAAACACTATCTCTTTCTTGTATCCTAATTTACTACATCACCTCATTAGGCTACAGGTAAAATCCTACCCTTACCAAAAGTTTTCATTATTCAGTACAATAAGCACTCTAATGAAACAACAAGGAGATGGTAATCAAAATACACGGATGTTGGCGTTCTAAATCAGATGGGCGCCTATTCCATTACTAACTTAGATAGTATGCATTTTGCTCCAGCTGTAGGATACACTATATGGACAAAAAGTATTTGGCCACACCTGTTAATTATTGAATTAACATGTTTCAATCAGACCTGTTGCCAGAGGTGTATAAAATCAAGGACCTAGCCATGCAGTCTCTAGTTGCAAATATTTTTGATATAAACTGAGTCGTTCTCTAGAGCTCAGACTTCAAGCGCGTTACTGTGATAGGATTTCACCTTTGCAGTAAGATGGTTGGTGAAATTTCATCCCTGCTGGATATTCAATCTATGGTCAACTGTAAGTGATATTATTTGAAAGCGTAAGAGTTTAGGTACAACAGCAACTCAGCCACGAAGCAGAAGACCATGTAAAATAAGAGTGGAGTCCGCAACGGCTAAGGCGCATGGTGCACAAAAGTCAAATGGGTGAGTCTGGGTTTAGCGGATGCCAGTAGAAAGTTACCTGCCTGACTGCAAACAGTGAAGTTTGGTGAAGGAGGGATAACAGTATGGGGCTAGGCCCCTTATCTCCAGTGAAAGGCAATCTTAATGCTTCCAACTTTGTGGCAACAGTTAGAGGAATGCCCTTTTCTATTTCAACATGACTGTGCCCCAGTGCACAAAGCAAGGACTACAAAGACATGGTTTGATGAGTTTGGTGTGGAAGAACTTGACTGGCCTGCACAGAGCCCTGACCTCAACCCCATCGAACAACTTTAGGAGGAACTGGAACAGAGATTGCGAGCCAGGTCTTCTCGTCCAACATCAGTGCCTGACCTCATAAATGTTCTACAGAATGAATGGGCACAAATTCCCACAGAAACACTCCCAACATCTTGTGAAAAACCTTCCAAGAATAGTGGTAGTTGTAATCGCTTCAAAAAGGGGATCGCTTACATATTAAAGTATATTTATGTGAATACAATGTCATTACAGTCCCTGTTGGTGTAATGGTCAAGAGTCCGAATACTTTTTGTCTACATAGTGTTTATGAGTGGCCATCTGAAATGACAACTTAGGTAGCAGCCTACACATACCTGGCAATGTTGCAGAAAACCCCAAATTGGTAGGAAAAGAGAACTATGGTTCAGAAAAATAATATATGAATCAACTGAAAATAGGATAAAAGCTTTAACATTAAGAAATATAAATTCAAGTATACCAATGCATTGTTATTATATTTGGCAAGGGATTATACATTATGTATTTCTAGTACATTTCTTGCATAAATCATTTTACATCTTCATACAAATGTCAAGGTTGTTTTTCTTTCTAACTGCATGTATTGAAATTATAATTGATGTGCATTTTTTGTACATTTCATAAGCCACTAAATGTAAAGTAAATATTGCTTACTTCACTTAGGTGAGTGGGTAATCATGAAATGATGTTTACAACTTGAAAAAGTAAAGGTGGTTTTCAAAGGTGGGTGATCATAAGGATAAGACCTAAAAAATGATGCAACACATGTCTTTGCCAAGGATTGCATCTGACAAGGAGAGTCTGCAAGTCAATCTGAAGACAAAGGGTCTCATTAGAAGTTAGTTGCTTTGCATAAAATATGCACTTAAGTACTGAGAATGTGCACAAAAAATACTTAAGCGTAATTCCTTATGTAGGGCCTGATTCATTAAGGATCTTAACTTAAGAAACTTCTTATTTCAGTCTCCTGGACAAAACCATGTTACAATGCAAGGGGTGCAAATTAGTATTCTGTTTTGCACATAAGTTCAATACTGACTGTTTTTTCATGTAGCACACAAATATCAACTTTAAATTTCAGTGTACAAATAAGCTATCAAGTATTTCTGTGCTACATGAAAAAACAGTCAGTATTTAACTTATGTGCAAAACAGAAAACTAATTTTAACCCCTTGCATTGTACATGGTTTGGTCCAGGAGACTGAAATAAGAAGTTTCTCAAGTTAAGATCCTTAATGAATCAGGCCCGTAATGTGCATCTGAGAATTCCTCATTCCTCAATAGAGAGTCAATAGACTGTCTTTCCAACTTCTGTCAGTTCCTGTTCCACACTAACCTGCTATATTATTTGTGTTGGATAGGAGAAAGCTGAAAGTCTGTAAATAAATATTCACTGTGTATAATATAATAACATTTTACTCTGAAATATCAATAAATGACCATTTTACTTCAAGTCTTCAGTGTAACACATTTTTATATTGTGGTCTTAAATGGATTTTAGCCTCATATGTTTGGTGCACTATACTGCAAGATATTTAGACATCGATTATATGTTGCTGGGTTGAGGGCATTCCCTATCTTGTTGGTTCTAAGTCTGTTTTCCTAAGGTTTGATGATCAGTTGCTTTCTGTTTTCTCTTTCCCTTTGATTGTGTTCCTGGAAGACAAAATTATCCGTCTTTCTTTTCCGCCATGGAAGTCAAATGCAATTGTTAGTTTCAGAAATTCAAGTCTAAAGCCAAGTCAATATTGCATTTATTACATGTTGTCTCTTTGCTCTGAGCAATGATCTCAAACATATATTGTATTTGCTTTTTTTTTTATACAGAGTTAATCAGCATTCAGTCAAGTGGGCTGACTTTGAGTGCTAACATCAAAAGGAGCTCCTGTTTGATTTCTGCTACCCAGATGTCAATATTGTTTTGAAGAAATGTAGTCTGGAGGACGACAATTTGCAGACTGTGAGCAGCTTCCAGAATGGAGAATTCAATGTTCCATACTGATTTCAAATGGCACCGGGCTTTATATTGCACAATTGTACATAATGTTGCAATCCTGTTAAATATAGAGAATGGTAATCCAGAAGTCAATTTCCAAGGGTGTTGTTGTCCACTGTAACAATGGAAATTTTAGCGAAAACAATCAACAGGAAGAAAAAACTTGAACATAACTGTTATTACAATCCTTCAGAGCCATACCAAACTGAAATGAAGGCTGTACAGCAAGTATTTAGGAGAAGCATGGCTTTTTGGTCATATATATAACATATATATATGTTTTATAGATTTAAAGAAATATATTTTTGTTTTATGTGGATTATTTATTCAAAAGAGAATCTGAAATAGGTACAAATAGACATAACTATTGTTCCACACTTATTTTCATGCTACTAATGTAACCCTGGAGACATTCTGTACTTTTAGAAAGCAAACACACACTGCCTTTGGCGACTGTATACAAATAACGTCAACCTAAAACAATATAATTGTGACTAAAAAGAAAAAAAATAGAAGCCATGCTCTGAATGGAAAGCAATCATAGGGCTAGGTGACTTCCGCTGCTATACAGAGGAAAGACTAATCCCCATACAACACCAGAGGAAACAGAGAAAGAAAGGTACAGTGCTGAGAGCAAACTAGGCCCTGAAATAGAGAGCTTGTTGGTGTTTTAATCCATCTAAGGGCCTAGATTACTCTCAGCGCTGTACCTTTTTTTTCTCTGTTTAGTATACTATACATTTACTGTGATATTTCTGGGGGTAATTGTATCATACTCCGATTTGTACAAGTCGCCGGAAATCGGCGAGTTGACAGCTAAAATTTAAAGCGGCGCTGCCTTGTAAAGGGAAACTTGCCTTTACAAGGCGGCGCCGCTTTAAATTTTAGCTGTCAACTCGCCGATTTCCGGCGACTTGTACAAATCGGAGTATGATATATTTACCCCCTGGTGTTAATGGAGTATAAAATGGTTATGGAGCAGACTCGCTTATTTTGTTGCTTTAAGCTTTGTCATTTTCTTCCTCCTCATAAAAAATCCATCATTTGCATTTACTTTTTATACATAACATGCTCTATCATGGGCTTAAACATTGATGTTAACATAGAAACCACTTGAAAAGAGCCAGTCAGAGCATTGCTAGTCCAAAGAGGCCTTCTTTCTGCAATGGATACTTAAAAACAGTTTAGTATTATAAATCTTGGCTTGCCAAATCCCTGATTAGTGGGGTAAACATGGCTTCTTTCAACCAGGAACTCAATCTAGTTCCGCTCACATGCTACAGCCTTGCATTAGGCTGATTGAGAATCCTGCTTCACTCTCAATACGCTGACTCAGGTTCGCCACAAGGCATCCAGTGGCACAGATACATCATATTGGGCAGCACGGTGGCTTAGTGGTTAGCACTTCTGCCTCACAGCACTGGGGTCATGAGTTCAATTCTCGACCATGGCCTTATCTGTGTGGAGTTTGTATGTTCTCCCCGTGTTTGCGCGGGTTTCCTCCGGGTGCTCTGGTTTCCTCCCACACTCCAAAAACATACTGGGTGGGTAATTGGCTGCTATTAAATTGACCTTAGTCTGTGTGTGTGTGTTAGGGGATTTAGACTGTAAGCTCCAATGGGACAGAGACTGATGTGAGTGAGTTCTCTGTACAGCGCTGTGGAATTAGTGGCGCTATATAAATAAATGGTGGTGAGGATAATGATGATGATATGAGGAAAAGAGAGCGCAGCATACACAGGCCAGACGGCTCCTATGCTCCTCTGCCAAGGCTGAGGTAGTAATCAACAACAGGTAGTTTTTTTCATGCTTTGAACTGTCCAGTCATAGAGAGCATGGAAACATTTTATGAACTGTATTTTAATGTAACGATTTCTACTGCATTCAACTATTCTTGGGATATTTTTTGTAGGGTCATGTTTTCTTAATGTATCCAGTTGTTTTTTTTTTATTGTATTATTTGCTATGCTGATATACGCACTTGTATCTCAATAAAGTTAGTTGTATTTTTTGGCCCTACAATGACGGACATTTAAGGAACTATGTTTTACTTCTTTCAATTATATTGTTTTTCTTGTACCAAATCTTGGTTATTGGCCTCTGGCTCACCACATGTCTGTGTTCTATCATATATTTCTCACTGAAATGTAATTGCTGCTCTTTTTGTTTTTTTCTTACAGGAAAAGAAAATGGCATTTGTAGTTCCTCTACAAGAATGAATATTTGCCTTTCTGGGAGTGAGGAATATGTCAGTCCCATTATACCAAATCTGTTTTCAGACATTGTATGTTTGTAAGAGGGTTTCTACTATGACACAGTGATGCAGTGATGGTCCTCTGTATTGCAGCTTAGTAAAAGAAAACCTTGGTTTCATGTGTCGCTTTGTCCAGTCAAATGGAAAAGAAAAATCAAGAGTTTAAAAACGATGGGGTAGATTTACTAAAATGTCTATAAAGGAAAAGTGGAGATGTTGCCCATAGCAACCAAGACAGTTGAGTGGATTTTCTACTGCATCCCACATTTTCTAGTAACCGTTTACCGTGTTATCCAAACATATCTCTGCTCCGCCTCATTTAAATCTAAAGTCCAAAATCTAGTCAGCTTTCACTAAAGCAATGTCCTATTCGACAAATAACTGGCACATTCCACACTTCCCGGTTTGGAAACAAAATGTAGTTCTCTACAAAGAATATTGCTCCAATGTAGAAGTTTGTTTCTCATTTATTTTTTTTAGCAAAGGAACTTAGTAGTATTTGTTTAAAAGAGTTCCATGGCAGTCTGTGTTTTCAATTGACCCTATTTTCAAATGCTGTCCTAAACCTGTAATTATTAATAATCAACAGTCATTTAAAGGGAAGCACAATTTGGATTCTTGCTTCTCACAAGCTCATCTGCAGTCGTTGCTTGATTGGAAAGATTACAAACCATGGATTGAATATGTTTTCTACTTGTCTTCAAAGAACTTCAATTTTAAAGATCTGTTGAAGTCTGGTAAGGGATGCCAGAGGGTTTTTTTCTACAGAGAGTTGTTAATCTGTTTTTTTTTTCCATTGGAAGTCTTGAAGAGTTTCTTAAGTTTATTGACTTTTTGTTCATTTCCTTGCTACATTATATTTCAGTGTTAGAAGTATTGATTGTTAATGTATTTTTTTTCATCTTTAGCTCTCAGCTTTTTTGACTTTATTGGACTTATCTGTTGTGAGGTTTACACTAGCACACACAGCCTATTGTGAGAGTAGGAGTTCCAAAGAGAACCCTAAATTGCATCTGACATGGATTGCCTGGAAGTCAGTCTGAAGACAAAGGGCCTCATGTAGAAATTATTTTATGCATAAAATACACTTTTTCGTACTGGGCATACAAAAGATACATAGCGTAATTCCTTATGGAGACTCAAGCACATTTCAGTTACTACTATGTATGTTTAGAGAGGTGGAATGGGAAAGGGAAGGGTCAGGCAAACATAGGGCAAGTACAGTAAGGGTGTTTTAATGTAATCATGGCCAGGGCTGCCATCAGAAACTGTGGGGCTGCAGTACTAATTAAACTGGCGGGGCCCCCCCTCCCCATACATGTGCCTCGCTCCCCATACATATGCACCCCTCCATCTTTGCCATTCATGCATCCCCTTTCCCTCATCACAGTACATTCCCCCCACTCTCTCATCACAGTAAATGTTCTCCTGCCCCCAAAGTAAATATCCCCCTCTCCCCTTCCTGCAATCACAGTAAATGTCCCCCTCCCCCCCACAGTTAATGTCTCCCCCCCAATCACAGTTAAGGTCCCCCTTCCCCCAATCACAGTTAAGGTCCCCCTCTCTCTCCCACAGTTAAGGTCCCCTTCTCCCCCCAATCACAGTTAAGGTCCCCTTCTCCCACCTAATCACAGTTAAGGTCCCCTTCTCCCACCTAATCACAGTTAAGGTCCCCCTCTGCCCCCCAATCACAGTTAAGGTCCCCTTCTCCCCCCAATCACAGTTATGTTCCCCTTCTCCCTCTCCCCCTCCACAATTAAGGTCCCCCTCTCCCTTCCCCCTCCACAATTAAGGTCCCCCTCTACCCCCTTCCACAATTAAGGTCCCCCTCTCCCTCCCCCCTTCCACAGTTAAGGTCCCCCTCTCCCCCCTTCCACAGTTAAGGTACCCCTCTACCCCCTCTCTCTCCACAGATCAGGTCCCCCCTCACTCCCTCAACAGATCAGGTCCCCCAGGCTCTCCCTGTCCTCCCCCCTCCCTCTATTCACAATTATGGTCCCCCAGGCTCTCCCTCTTCCCCCTCCATCCACAGTTATGGTCCCCCAGGCTCTCCCTCTCCCCCCCTCAAAAAAATAAGAGCTTATTTACTTACCTTCTACTCCGCGATGCTGCAGCTCAGCCTCCCGGTCACTGATACACTGGGAGTGCGGCGCGCGGTGATGACGTCACCGCGTCCCGCGCTCCCAGCCTATCTGAGTCTGGGAGGCAGAGCTGCAGCATCGCGGAGAAGGTAAGTAAAAAAATAAATAAAAAATATGAGAGGCACGGTCAGTGACTGCAGGGCCCGGACAGTCCAGGGAGTCCGGACAGACTCTTATTCAAAATGAATATATAATATAATATATAATCGACTATGTCACTGCTGTCCAAGTATTTACATTAACATTGGTGTTATACTGTATGTACTCTGTTCTTTCATTCTGTCAACCCCGGGTGGCCAGTAGGGATGGGAATGTTCATGGCCAAGTTATCATATACCTATATACCTATCATATACCTATGTCACTGAGAGTCTATTTTAGTATTTTATGTTTTATAATGTAACCAGTGGCATATAAACAAGAGTTAACACATAAAGCATGTATTACAAAAAATAATCCTGAATTGTAGAGGGAAAATGATCATAGAAAGAGTGGGAAGAACAAGGAGAGATGGGCAGTGTTATGGGAAGAGCAGGTAGAGATGGGCAGCGTTATGAGATTATTTACTTACCCTCTCCACCGCGATGCTGCAGCTCTGCCGGCTTCCGGTCACTGATACACTGGGAGTATGGCGTGTGGTGATAACGTCACCGCGCCCCGCGCTCCCAGCCTATCAGAGTCCGGGAGGCAGAGCTGCAGCATCATGGAGAAGGTAAGTAAAAAAAATAAATAAAAAAAAAATGGGAGGCACGGTCAGTGACTGCGGGGCCCGGACAGTCCAGGGAGTCTGGACAGACAGAGAGGTCTGTCCAGGCCCCCTGGTCTGTCCGGGCCCCTCACAGCACTACTGGCTGTACCCCCCTGATGGCGGCCCTGATCATGGCTCATTCAGGAGCACCTGTCATGAGGTGTATCTGTTGCAGGTGCTTGACCCCTGGTGCAAGGTAAGTCCTTTTGTTGGCGATCATAAGCATGGACCTTGCTAGTGTTTTAAAAAAACTAAAAACTAAATGCTCCTTCCACTCACAATTTTTTTTTTCTCTAACAGCACTAACCTAGGCTAGTAATAGCAATTTAGGGGGGACAAGCAGTGAAAAATCCACTACCAGCACTAGTCTGGGCTGATGATAAATATAACTGTCAAAATGTAATGCAACATTGTAATTCGTTGGTCCACATTTCGTCCACAATTTAATTCAAGACTCTCACCCTAACCCTCTTCAATCTGCTTCTAACCTACGCCTCTCCACATCTCTCTCCTGCTTCCACGACTTCTCTTGTGCTGCTCTCCACTTATGGAGCTTCCTATTCCACCTGACCAGACCTTCCCCCAAGTTTCAATTGAACATTGAACACTCTCTAAAAAAAACTATCTTCATTATTGCCAATTCTAACCCCACCTGATACCACTACCTCAACATGTTCTACCATCTCCAGTCCGATGTCCATTCCCACTACCTCTATTCTCTCAGCATTAACCTCTCACTCTAGACTGTAATGGTGATGATGATAATGACAATGATGAATACCTGACAAAGCAGAGGGTTAATTGTGTATCTAGCAGTATGGTCATTGCTTATGTTAATCATAATGATGATAATGCTGCACATGTTGATTTTTGTGCGTTAAAAGCTGCATTTGATAACAATTGGTAATTGCAAACTGTAAATCATCTTAACTTACTTTGTGTAATTTAGTAATTTGTAAAAATAAATAAATAATAATTTCACAGTAGAATTCTAAACCGGCTATGGCTACCACTAATCACTGCTTGAAGTATTAGAGGGAATTGCAGCAGGACATATAATACTCTCCCTGAACACACATATAGCAAAAATTAACTGTAAATCAGCGGCCCGATTAGTTTTCGAAAGCGATGTGAACGCAACTTGCGTTAAAAAAAAAATGCATGGATCTTGCACACATATATGCCCTTATGCAAATACAAGCAGATCTTAAGAAACGTTTCCATTTGAATCTGGAGATTCAATTGAATTTGTTCATTGCCTACTTTATTCTGTCCCTTCCCTCCCCTGTTCCGCTTTTAAAGTATAGGCAGTTGGAAAAGTCAGTTGTGTACGGACATGAATTGTATGCTATTGCATTCATTCATCTAAGTCCCGTTCTTGTGCATGTGTAGAACAAGATATGGCAGGAAAATGGACTTTTGTTTGTAGATGGATCAGGCCCAATACCTTTTTAAGCTTATTTAATCTACGTAATTTAGAGAATTGATGGCTAGTGAGATGGCAAGTATCTAGTTTGTATTATTTTTATATTAAAGTTTTCCAGCTTTATATGCCAATTTTGTAACCAACAGAAAGCAGTGACTCTGTTTGTACTCAGGTTTATACCACAACAGATATGTTGCTGAGTGAGTATGGCCAGGGTCAATACATATCTTTCACTAAAGGCAGGGCCGGATTAACCCTAGGGCTAACTAGGCTACAGCCCAGGGGCCCCGGGCATCCAGGGGGTCCTTGAAAGTGCTCAGCAGCAGTTTTGATCGGTCGGGGGCGGGGGCGCCCGCGCCGCGATCAATGCTGCTGAGCACTTTAAATGCGGTCCTTCCCCGGCGCGCTGTAGTCTCCTTACTGAGGAGATCTCGTGAGTCTCACTCTCACGAGATCTCCTCAGTAAAGAGCGTACAGTGCGCCGGGGAAGGACTGCAATGCCAGGAGAAGGAGGTAAGTGCCTTGGGGGCGGCTCAGCTCACCGGGGGGGTGGCTCAGATCACGGGGAGGGGGGCCCTCACGGGGGAATGGAGGTCCCCTTAGCCCAGGGGCCTCCATTCCCTTAATCCGGCCCTGACTAAAGGTGATACTAAAGTGTCCAAAAAAGGTCAAGCCACGGGTTCTCCATAATCATCAACATCATTGACATTATCATTGTAATAGCAACAACTAGGAAGGAAATAAGCGCTAGATACATGTCATATAAAAAGTTCCAACAACAGTTCACTAGTCCAAAAAAATGTCACTCTTTGTAGTTCTTTTTCTCTTTCTCCTTCTTACCGTTATGTAGTCCTCAAGTAGGAGAGTCAGCCAGGAGCGAAAGATACATATAATAGTGAAGTACGTATTGATATATACAACTGATAGTATCCAAAAAAAGATATCTCACCAAGTGGGGGAAGGTCTCAAACACCTTCCCCCACTTGGTGAGAAATTGTTACATACCACTTTAACTTGTAATCTGCACTTTTTTATATTTGCATTTAAAAGTTAAAACTTATATTTCATATTTCAGTGATTTGTGTTAGTACTATGGCTTGTTATGTTTGGCCTGTGTGTGTATAATTTACATCCTTATATTTGTATTTACACTCCTGAATTACTACAAATTTGCCTTGATTTGGCTTTTTGCACTTTTTTAATATTGCATTTCAAAGATGTAAATTTTTCAAATTTCAGTGATTTGCATTTTTACATTGGCTTTTTAAATTTAGAAAGCACTGAAGTTAATGTGTAGATTTTATTGATTTAAAATACATATAGTATCATTTATAAGTTCGTTATGATACATCATTGCATTTCAAACAATCGGGAGCGTAGTAAGCAATAACCAAATGTTCATGGAAACCAGAAGTGTACCAGACTGGAAGTGTACCAGAAATGTAATCTGCATTCCAAATATGATCCCTTCATTGACAGGACTGTTTATAACCCAGTTTCATTGCTGATAGATCACGGACCTAAATTTTCTGGCATAGATAAATTTATATTATTAACATATTTATTATTAAAGTAAATATGTATTTTATAAAATAGTAGTCATTATTTAAAATAACTTATTCTTAACAAACAAACCAGTGGTTCTAAATGCCAGCAGATCCCATATGTGCCTCATTATATATAATTAATGACATGCTATTATTGATAAAAAAAAAGAATATTTAAAACAATACATGTCTTCTTAAGTGCTGGAACATCCGGCGGAGATGGCAGAGAGATAGTTGGACACTGTAACAGATTCTGGATACTATATTACTAATCTTGATAGCACTGGCTTACCTGAGGTGCGGAGTCTAACAATCTCCCCGGTGTTCACCAAGAACGGCCGTAAGGCGGGGTGGGCTTCGCTGCCAGGAGTCGCAGGTCGCGGTCCCCAGGTTCGCCTCAAGATGTAGTACAGCGTAATGAAGCGGTGGTAGCGGAGTCAAACAAGCCAGTTCGGTACACAGGAATGGAGTCAGGCAGAATCAGAAGGCAACTCGGAGTCAACAAGCCAGGTTCGGTACACGGGTCACAAGAATAGGAGAATGGTCAGAAAGCCGGGTCGGTACACAGGGAAAGGAGAGCCAGGGAAGTCAAACAGGCAGAGATCAGCACACAGGAAGACACTGGAAACTGGAAGACACTGCAATCCACGAAGAGCAGGAGCCAGGAACAGGTAAGTGTTGCTCTGACACTCAGCGAGTGTCAGAGTGAGGTTTTTATACTGAAGGGGATTCAAAATCCCCGCCTCTAGGGTTGTGGTCATGTGACCGCCTCCGGGTGCGGTCACATGGTCCTGAATGCGGAAGTGCGGCTGGACGGAGCGGCGGTTATCAGGTAAGTCCGTGACAGACACATGGAATAAAAGAAAGGAGAGTGTTCAAGCTGGGGGGGGGGGTTGTGTATACAAGTGGTGGAGTCTAAATGATTATTAGTTCACTGAGAGAACAGGTATAAAGAGAGAAAATCAGAGGGCTCAGAACGGAGCCTTGCAGAACCCCAACAGATAGATAGAGTGGAAGATATGTCAGTAGCAGAGACACTGAAGGAGCGTTCTGTGAAAGTCAAATAATTGGATGAAGTCGTTTCAAATTAATAAACATTGATTTAATTGATTTTATGTGAAAATACGCGAATGGTACGCTACAGCGTGGAAGGGCTAATTACGCAATTACACTAGTGAACACTTATAAATACATTTACACTCACACATTCATTTGTAAATAGTTCACTTACCATGCCTGCTGCAGAATTGTGACGCAGAATAAAGGATAAATTTGTACTGGCGAAAGTCTATGTTAGAGAAATATTTTCTTGTCAGTACAGGAACACTACTGCCTGTTTGGAGTGGTCAGGGCTGGATTTTTGGAGACAATGTGTGGTGATTGTTGCTGCTTTGTCTATGGTTGCAGTGAGTGTAGTGTTGCAGAAAACGACTGCAGCATTTGGGCAGAACATGGTAAAAGTAGGAGAGAGGGGTGGTTCAAGTGAATCGGAGAAGAGGATTGTGTCAAAGCTATTTAGGTGCCACTGTGTGAGCATGGATTTGGGTGCAAGTGGTGGTGCAGGCGGCAAGATGAGGTAGAAGGAACGGAGGTTGTGATCAGAAAATGGGACGGCACAGTTTGCTGGTTCCAGGGAGCTGCTTATATAGGCCTGTGGCAACTAGCCTCAGGTGTTAACACTTGATCACCAGCAGTAGTCAGTCTGTGATGCAATTTATCTAGATGCAATTTACCTAGATGTAATGCACAGGTTGTTAATTGAGCTGTGGCTCAAAGCACCAAGACTTGTGGCTCAGTGTACCAAGACTTCACTGTTGCAACTCAGAGTTCAGTGGCTCAAAAACCATCAGACATCAGGCAGTCCCCAACTGTCTGTAATAAAAACCACCCATCTGTTAGGAACCCCCAACAGCCAGCAACACAGAAACCCGGAGTCTACTCAGAAGTCTGGTTTTCGCTGGAGCCCCTAGTGGTGGGGAAAGGCTTGGCCGCAGACAGCTGAGGGTTGTGAATCGTGCGCTGACTGGTGAGAACCCAGCGATAGAGTACAGGAGCGATAGCAGAGTGAGGTTCAGGCAAAGGTCGAGGCCGGCAGCAAACAGAAAATCCAGATACCAAAAAGGGGTCAGAGGTCACAGGCAAATTAGCAGTGTAGGATACCAGACAACAAGGTCTATGTCACTCACCGGACTGTGAGTGCTACTTCTCGTGTGTTTAGGAACCGTGGCCGTCCACCATCCTGAGGGTCTGCGCATGTGCAGCCCTTTTCAACCTTCAGTTCATGTTCCTTTTAGTTAATTGGCTGATCAGGCAACACTTCCTATTTAAAGCACCTGAGGTCAATACCTCGTTGCCTGATCTTGGAGTCTCATTCCCCATGAGCCTCTGAAGGTGTTCCTGTGTTCCTCGTGTGTTCAGCTCCTGCTGATTCCTGTTGTTCGTTTGTGGTTTCCAGACCACTTCATCTTCCCCGTGTTTCATCGTGACTGCACCAGCTGATTCCTATCCGCTGCCTTTGTGTATCTACAGTATCTTGCTCACTTCAACTCTCCCGTGTTTCATCGTGACTGCACCAGCTGATTCCTATCCGCTGCCTCCGTGTATCTACAGTATCCTGCTCACTTCAACTCTCCCGTGTTTCATTGTGACTGCTCCAGCTGATTCCTATCCGCTGCCTCCGTGTATCTGCAGTTCCCTGCTCATCGCTACCCTCCAGTACTCCTCGCGTCTGCAGCCAGCTGATCCGCTCTCCGTGCTTCTACAGTGTCTCCGCCTGTGTCAACTCGCCTGTCTGCATTGGATCAATGCCCCGCTGCTTTCATCTCGCCTAGATCATCTCTACTCTTCAGTGTTCTCCAGGTGTCCAGTTCTATATACTACTGCTTCCTGAGTATTTGTTTCTATCCCTGCTGGTTCACCTACCTGTGCGCTGCACCTACTAGATTACCGCTTCTACCCTTCTGGGACTTCGTATCCTGCCGGCCTCCCGCCGTCCAGGTATCTCTGCACTTCTGTCTGACAGCCTGCTCTCCTGAACCACGGTATGCATACTTCTCATTGACTGTGCTGGTGTATTGCATATCTTGCTGGACTGAGTTGTTCTCCTCTGGAGTTTACTATCCGCTGAGACTATTGCCATCATTTGACTGTGTTACCTTTTGCCTGGATAGTTCTTGTGACTTTGTATTGTTGAGCAGTGCTGTTCAGTCATTATTATATTGTGCATATCATCGTGGGATCAAGTTCAGTGTGCCCGTGTATACTCTGCATTGCATTTCTCTCCCCGTGCTCCTCCTCACATATATATTCAGTGGTACAACTTGCTAGAGGCAGACCACTGTTTCCTGTTTCCTGAGTCACCTGTTTCCGTATCCTTTCACATAGCAGTGGTACAACTTGCTAACGCAGACCACTGACTTCCCGGATACCTCCATTCGGATTCCATTCCTTCACCTAGACAGCGGTACAACTTGCTAACGCAGACCGCTGACTCTCATCACCTCCTCGTTACTTCTGGACATTCCTCCTCACTATAGCAGTGGTACAACTTGCTATCCGCAGACCACTGACTACCCTCACGTTTCCCTTGTCCATTCAGTTCCTCGTGTACTATTATTACATATTACCAGTGCTGCTAGTTATAGACTTTCCACGAGCATTCTCTACCATCTGCTGTCTCCTGTTCCGTGATCACCCCGCTACCAGAGTACCATATTACCACCTATACTGCTCTGGTAAGTCCATCATCTGGTGATCCCTGGGTAAAGACTCCTAGTGCCCGTGACAGTAAGATCAGGCCATGACAGACCCAGATTCGGAACCTACAGCTAAAGAGATGCTGCAGCATCTGGTCACCCGTATGGAGCAACAGGATACTCGCCAACAGCTGTTATTACAATGTTACCAGGCGTTAGCCTCCCAAGGAACATCTGGACAGAATATCACAGCTAATGCTGATGCTCCTGTGCTTTCCTCCGTTTCCCCAGTGCCATCCCAGGTGCCTACGGCTTCCACGCTTCACCTGCCTACTCCGTCAAAGTATGATGGAGACCCCAAAACTTGTAGGGGTTTTCTCAACCAATGCTCTGTTCATTTTGAGCTCCAACCTCAAAATTTTTCTACCCATCGTTCCAGAGGGGCCTATCTTATTTCATTGTTTTCTGGACAAGCTCTCGCATGGGCTTCCCCTCTGTGGGAAAGAAACGATCCGTTATTACAGGATAGTGCCAAATTTATTTCCACGTTCCGAAGTGTATTCGATGAACCAGGTCGTGTCATTTCCGCTGCATCCAGCATTCTCCGTTTACGTCAGGGTTCTCGTACAGTAGGACAGTACGTCATTCAATTTAGGATATTAGCCTCTGAGCTTCAGTGGAACACTGAAGCGTTAATTGCCGCCTTCTGGCAGGGGCTCTCCGATAAAATTAAAGATGCACTGACTACTCAAGAACTACCTACTTCCTTAGAAGATTTGATTTCTCTTTGTCATCGAGTAGACATGAGATTCCGTGAAAGGGAGTCTGAAAAAACAACTTTAGTTAAAGCACCTCTTCGTTCAACTTCTCAAATTCGTCCAGCTTCATCTCCTGTGATACCCATGGAGATAGGACGCTCCAAATTAACTACTGAGGAGAGGAACCGAAGAGTAAAGAATAGACTTTGTATCTATTGTGCTGATTCCACACATATGCTCAATTCATGCCCTAAAAAAATCGGGAAATGCCAGGCCCTAACTAGTTCTGGAGAGGTGAAGTTAGGGTCCCTGGAGTCCTCTCCATGTTCTACGAAATTAAAAGTCTGCGCTTTTGATGTTAAAATTTCCTTCGCTACCAAATCCTTTGAGTCCCAAGCACTTATTGATTCTGGAGCTGCGGGAAATTTCATTTCTAAATCCCTAGTGAATCAATGGTCCCTACCAGTGATTACCCTGAAGACACCAATTACTGTGACTGCTATTGATGGATCACGTCTTATCAATGGTCTCATCACCCAGAGTACGTCTCCAGTAACGCTTCAGATTGGTGTGCTACACCAAGAAGAAATTTCCTTTTTAATCCTTCCTGTTACTACAAGTCCGATTGTTTTAGGCCTTCCATGGCTTCAGTGTCATTCTCCCCAGATTGACTGGCGCACTCCTCAAGTTACGTCTTGGGGAGCTGAATGTCACCATCGTTGTCTCTCCCAAGTCATTCCTCTTAAAATACAGCAATCTTCCATTTCACCTTCCTCATCGGGACTCCCTCCTCAGTATGCTTCATTTGCCGATGTTTTTGATAAAACTCAGTCTGAACGTCTTCCTCCTCATCGTTCATGGGATTGTCCGATTGATCTTCTACCTGGCAAGACTCCTCCTAGGGGTCGTGTGTATCCACTTTCGTTACCCGAAACTCAAGCTACATCTGAATACATCCAAGAGAATCTCCAGCGTGGATTTATCCGACCTTCTACTTCTCCCGCTGGAGCCGGGTTCTTCTTTGTAAAAAAGAAGGATGGATCACTACGCCCCTGCATAGATTTTTGTGGACTTAACGCCATTACTATTAAAAATCGGTATCCCATCCCTCTGATTACTGAGTTGTTTGATCGGATTAAGGGAGCTCGGATCTTTACCAAGTTGGATCTTTGTGGTGCCTACAATTTAATTAGAATCAGGTCCAGTGACGAATGGAAGACAGCTTTCAACACGGATCATAAGAACTTGTCATATCTACAGTCTGCTCAATGTTTGAATCCTCGTCAAGCAAGATGGTCTCTTTTCTTCTCTCGTTTTGAGTTAATCATAACCTTCAACCTTGTCCCGGCCGTTGCCTGGGCAACGGCCGGGACAAAGCGGAAGTGACGTCCCGACTCGTTATACCATCTTGCTGCCATTAATTATCCTACTGATATCAATCGTTACAGAAAAATACAATAAAATACAAAAAAAATGCATGTCGTTAGAAAAATAAATTTAACATAGCCGAGATCATGGAGGTTGATTGTCTCATATAAGCTATTCAGATATATGGTGCTAAGACTATGAATCCATAAAGCCTCACAATGCATATCCTGTATTTGGCACTAGAAGGACAAAATTGAATACCTGTGACTTTATTATTTTGAGGATTATTTTCTTTATATGCATGAAAATGTATCCTGTGTTTCAGGAAACTGGATTTTTTAGTTACAGGTGTATTCTAACAAATGTATTTGTTAGTCAGTTGATAAAAATCTTGATTACAAAATCCATATTCATAGTGGTCCATTTAAATTTTAATGCCCTATGAGTAATAAAGTTACACATGATATATCTGTAGCAACCTACTGGTTTTGGGAGAAACCTTGGAAACTTAAAGCTGATTATGTTGCTTTGCTCAATATTCCTTTAAAAAACTAGGAGCAAGAATATTTTTAGAATATTTGCTTTTTTACATATGATAGAAAATTGATCTCATGAATTGATTTAAGTACAGACTTTATTCTTAAGAAAGGAAAATGTTTTTTGTGATATATTTAATTTCATGTGGTGACTGATGATACAGACCTATCCTGTTCTACTTTTTCTGAGAAAAAGTGACCGGATAACAAAGTTACCACATTTTATAGTGGTTGCGCTTGAAATGCATATAGTTATTAAAATCTACCTCTTTTTAGTAACACTCACTAGAAAGGGTATTACTGGTTGCTGAAAGGGTGATATCCATAATTGTAATAGTGAATGTTAAACTAAAACAATTATTATTAAGATGAATTTTAAATGTATCTATATAAGTGTTATCCAAATCACAAATAAAAGTTAAATAAACAATATACCTGCCAGAAAACTTTCTTAGTGAAATTCTTACACTTTCTCCACCAGACAAATACAGGAATTAATTAAATGTTTCTATTTCTGCATTTCTCCTTTTTAATTTTGAAAGTAAACTTTGCATAATATTACTGTAGGACATTTTTCTTATCTTATTGCTTATATACCTTATGTATTTTGGCATATTAAATTCCATTTAATAAGGTTCTGTCTCTGTGTTCTTAACAATTTCATGTGCTAAATAAGCTTGGTCATATATAGCTCTGTATGACTGAAATACAGAGTATTACTTGGTGAATGACAAGAGTTCAGCTTTTGGAACAAATCTGGTTATGATAAAAGTTTGGAATTAGTACTAAATGTGTGCTTTAAAAATTGGATTTTAATAATTGCTAGACAGACCAGCTGGGTTTGCTGGGATTAACCCTTTGTCACACACACATCATATAGACTTATGTGAGTGCTGTTTATGACAACATTACTAGCCAGTCTTGATGTTGAAGTATATCTCATTCATTACTCCTGTATTTGATTCCTGAATTTGGTATGCATGCCATTCCGATTGTCATTAAAATTGTTATTCAAATTGTGCATTGCATTGACTTTATAATTTCTTTATTAGACATTCTACTTTTACCCAATTACTTCCTTTTTTTTTGAGGCTTTGTTACCAGATTGATGGGCACCTCCATTGTATTGATTATTCCTTATGTTGATCATTTCCTCCCTGAATCGTGACATATCACTAATACAGGTGGTTCTGATTACTGATCAATATTAGTCCCTGAAAATTACAGTATAAGAGACACCTTTAATTAACTTTAGGTTTATGATTTGTAGTTGTGCTAAATTGCCTTAATTTCTTTTTACAGTGTATATCATTCTCATACTCAATCAGTCAATTAATTATCATGATGATCATCATCATCATTTATTTATATAGCGCCATCGCAGCGCTGCACAGAGAACTCATTCACATTAGTCCCTGCCCCATTGGAGCTTACAGTCTAAATTCTCTAACATACACACACACAGACAGAGAGAGAGAGAGAGACAAGGGTCAATTTTGCAAACACAGGGAGAACATACAAACTCCAAACAGATAAGAACATGTTCGGGAATTGAACTCATGACTCCAGCTCTGTGAAGCAGATGTGCTGCCCATCATCACCATCATCATCATCATCATCAAATAAAAGAAGGTTTAAGACATTTTGATTGGTCAATACTTTCTAACAGTAAGTCATACCACCTCAAAGTCTGTTGAATGTATTGTATAATATACCAGTTATCATTAAAAAACACTTATTTCAAAATAATAGTACAAAAACTAAAAATGATTGATTGTAAAGTTTCATTTTTTTTAATGAAAGTCTTAAAAGAGATGCTGTGCCAAGCTGTTTATGTCTGTGGGGGTAAACAATGTCCTAAAGCATTCTGGGGTTGAAATAAGAACCATAGCAACTGCAGCACAGAACACGATGAACATGACTGTTAGGATGAGAGCTATGCAGTAAGAAGCTGGCACTGAGGTCTTTTAACAAACAGACTTGATTAATAATCACTAATGTTTTCCTTCAAATGGTCTCTTTAATTACATGTATTTGATACCAGCAAGTAACTTTCCTTTGAAGCAACGGGATGCCAATGTCAATCTTTGCTGGCTCTACAATGAAGGCTGGCTATATTCCAACTTGCTCGTCCTGTGCTGCAAAGCTTCTGGTAGAAGAAAACTTCACGTTTGCAGCTTTGAAACCTCAAATAATAAATGTACGTAGTAACCTAATATAATAGTATGATACTTTTAACTTACAGTATGGTGTATCCCCTAGGATGTATACATTCAATTATTCATTTATTACATACATACAAAATAAAATAATATGTGTCTGTTTACTATAATCTGTGTTTTTGGAGTGAATTTTCCACCGGTTTAATAATAGGAATGGGATCAATTAAAGTTTTGCTTTGCAACTATAAAATTTTTTCTTCTAAATCTCTTTTTTATTGAAGAAATGAAACTAGCAAGGTACATAAACAAGTCTTTTAGAATGCAGAACCATAACTGATCTTCAAAATATTTTTAAATGATATATGTAAAAAGAAAGGAAAGAGAGGGAATACAGAGGGAAGCCGCAAGGTATGTTCTAGGCATCTATGCAATATAAATTAGCAGATAAATTGCAGTCCTAAGAAAGTCTGGATTTAAAAGAAATAAAAAGAATAAAAGGCAAAGAAAAGGAGAACATTTCTTAGTTGTCATGGTGTGGGATCTGGTTCTCGCCAAAATTGAAGTTACAATAAAGGGGCTTCTGTTTGTAGCTCAGAGGGTGGAGACGTCCTATGGGACTTTCTCTGGATCTTCTTTGCGTGACAAACCATGGGGCCCACATCTGATCAAATTTATGTGGTTTTTCATGTAAAAAGTATGGTGTTTTCTCCATGCGTGCAATATGCAGGATGTATTTCTTAAAGACCAAAATAGAGGGGGGGTTCTGGTTGCTTCCAAGTCTTAGCTATCAGCACTTTAGCTACTGACAATAAGTAGGAAACTTGTTTTTGGCTGTGTACGGTAACATCCTGGGGAGGTCGCGAGAAGAGAAAGCACCAAGGGTCTTTTCGTATCTGCTGTTCTATCTTTGAATATGTAATAAAATTCACTCTGTTCCAAAAAGGAACTATTCGGTGGCAGCTCCACCAAGTGTGAAACTTTGTTCCCCTGTGGCCACATTCATACCAACAATATGGACTAGTTGTTGGAAACATTTTAGAGAGTCTCTCAGGAGTATAATATCAACTATAGTAGATTTTTATGTGGTTTCTTTGATGTGGGTGGAATTGAAGCTTGTAGCATTACTCTCTCTGGTTTCCCCCCAACATGATTCATCAGATGGGGGCCCAGGTCTCTCTAATGATGATACAACCTTTCTTTTTTTTTTAATGTAGATTATTTGGGAGTAAGGGTCCACTAACAGCACTGTAACATTGTGCATTATTGTAAATGTTAGCAATATCCTGGGGCTTTTGCTTTGCCAAATACTCACATATACCTCCAGCTCATACCTAGTTAGTAGCTATGGACATTATGGAATGGATCCTAGAGTCCTTCAGCATTTTTATGTTTTGTCCCATCTCTGTGTTCCACAGAAATTCTGAAGGGATGTAAATGGAAGAACCATATAGTTACTTTGGCAATTTTTCGCAATTGTGACTCATGCAGGCTAACAGGGCAGGGTCAGTTACCAATCTAAATTTACAGCCCAGATAATAATTAAGTGTATACAGCACCTGTTTTAAAGTCAGGACCTTCTCTTCTCTGGAGTATTTAGTATTTAGGTTTTTGTGTATAGTATTGTCTGATCTTCACCCTGTAGAAACTGTCCCCAGAATATTACCCCTATTTTCAATACATCTGTCTGCACTATATAAGACTTTGAGACACCTGGCTCCCCAAGGACTGGTTGGAAATTTTAAATGCTTGTTCTGTTTCTGGTGACCATTTTACCGTTATTGAGGCTTACTTTTGTGAGATCTATTAATGGGCTTTTAAAAGTTGGAAAATTAGGGATAAGTCTCCATAACTGCTGGTTATCCATATTAATTACTAAATTTTAGTAAGAGGACATGGTCAGTTTTAGATGGCTTTTTCATTTGCCTTTTGTAATTTAACTAATCTACCATATGAATACCCAGATATTTGGCAAGTTATAGGCCAATGTTTCATTTGGAGGGGTTAGTCAGTTAAAATGCAGGTTGAATCGAGAGTCAAGTACTGTGTGAGCCCTTGGAAGCGGAGCCTCACAGACTGCACTATGGATGACCACATGATCCAGGTATGCTGCAATATATTCAACATCCTGCCCATCAAAACTAGCATCCTATCTCCATATTGGAATATTCTCATCCTGACATTCCTAATATAGCTATTTTGGGGTTTCCTGTGCTTTCTTCCTATGCTCTTTTACTATGAACAAGATAGATGCCATACTTTCCTGTTGAAAACATCTTTGTGAATTTTCTTGCATAGCATTAAGTTAAATGTCTCATTAAATTTCACCATTAGACCATCTGTCTGGAATGGTAAACAGAGGTTTTGAGATTTGCAATACCCAGCAAAACTATTTTGCAACCTTTGAAATTAAGGAGATTCCCTAATTATTTTAGAACTTCATAAGGATCCCCACTATGCTGATCATGAGCATAACTTCTTTTGCAATTAGCTTTACAGGAATATATGTCAAACTAATAAAATGTCCTTATTTTTTGCAGTTTTCAGTATCACCACAGTATGTTGCTGAAGGACAAGTTTAATACTGTGTTCCAACATTTTGTGAAAGAAGTAATTAATTAACCAGCTATGTTTCTTTTTCCTACTTTACTTTTTCCTACTTTCTGATTGCATTACCAGCCTATTAGTAACATTATTATTTATAATGGCAAATAATATGGGGTTCTCTCATTAAGCACTTATAAAGCTGACTATATTGACTTTTAAATCAATTAAATCACTAATATTTTAATGAGG
This sequence comes from Mixophyes fleayi, assembly GCF_038048845.1. NCBI lineage: Eukaryota > Metazoa > Chordata > Amphibia > Anura > Limnodynastidae > Mixophyes > Mixophyes fleayi. The sequence continues at coordinate 32,625,625 of NC_134409.1, forward strand.
AATAAAATGTTCTGCCATTATTAAACACCAGCATAAGGAAGTACGTGTTTTTCCTCTTCTAGGACCTCTGCCTCTATTATAGTGATGGCCAAGATTCTGCAAATATAGAGAACTCCTTCCCCAGAATTGCATATTTGGTCAGCATGAATATAATGCCTACTTGATAATGTACGGATCTATGAAGTGAGACATTTTACTACATAATCTTATCTCCACCTAGAACCTTCCCAGGCCTGCTGTGGCTGACCTTGGTGTTAGAGGCCAGAGTTCTGGTGGTTGTATCATAGTCTTTCTGGCATTAACTCCACTTAAACTCAATCTGAGGCTATCCTGTGTCTTCAGTTTAAGGGTGTAGTTCTACAGATGGGGCCTGAAGAAACTCTACTTTCTTCACCACTAGGGCAACAAACTCATGAGCAGTATAAGAATCACTCTGTTTGGCCCAGTGGAAAAAGGTAGAGAATTGGACACATAGAGGTGCCACAAGATGACTGTATAAATTGACTTTTATCTTAATTACTTCTGAGCCAGATATATGAGGTCAAAGATTTTAGATGTGGCAACTCTGTCAGATGAATATGACAAAGCCAATTTTGGCATGGACTGCAGGGCCAAATAAGATTTTTGGGGTTCTCTACTCATGGATGGTGCCAAAAAACTGTCCCACTTACCTTCTCTCTCGCCATCATTCTTTTCTGCAAAAGAGGAAAGGTCAGTAGCTTCTCAGTTAATCACAAGGAGCCTCCTAGTCAACTGAGGACACTGTCATTCAGCACTAGTAGTTGTTCTTGTCGCATAATATGTTTTTATTAATTTTATTATCTATGGATTATCAAGCAGGAAGGATTCCCATGGGACTATATTAAGAAGCAAGAATTCTACTTAGTAAAAGAGGAGTTTTGGGATGTCATTTTTCATTTTGTCATATGTGTTGTTATATTATTTATTGAGTTATCTATGGGCACTAGGGAATATGAGCGATGCTTACTATAAAAAGTCTGATGAGATGTGTCTCCGCGGACTGTGCAGGAGACACATTGCATCCTCTCGCGCCGATTTGAATCAGCCCCATTGTCTTCTTGTTTTATTGGAAACCAGCCCAGGTTGAATAGAGCGAGTTGAGAATTTAACAAAAACTATTTATTAAGCAATGAAAAAACAGACAATATTTAACTCATGTGCAAAATAGAAAACTAGCTTGCACCCCTTGCATTGCAACATGGTTTTGTCCAGGAGACTACTTACTCAATTTTTTACTTAACTTTCCTTAATGAATCAGGCCCTATGTCTTCTTTGCCTTCTTGCTTCATCTTTTGTATCCCGTGTTTGCCATTGTATCTTTCTCACTTTGTTTCAAGTCCATCTAAGGCTCTTCTGTGCACCTGTCAACTTGTCGTTCCATTCAGTCCGCCCACAAGTTATGTTATGTCTGTAGGCTGAGATAACTACACAGTTTAATATAAAAGCTATTCCACAAAGAACTTCCTAGTGTGTGCCTGTTGTCAGAATGAAAGAAGTGAAGTCTGCAATTGGCCGGTGCAGCGATCAAGGAGACAGTTGCCATCCGGAACACATGCTCCATTTGTTCCACCCATTCTACATCCATTTACCCACAGTAAACCAAGAAATGTACTGTGACAAAGCTAGATGTTGTGAACAAATGGCCCCAGATTTATTTGTCATGGCCAGTACTAGCCCCAGTCACCACCATATTAGAATAATTCTAACTTCCTTCAACAAAAAGGATGTGGCTTAGTGAACAGGGGTAGAAAGAATCTTACATTGTTTATTGATTTGATGACAATGATATTTGGAATTTGCTTTCATGGTATGTGTACTGCATTATTCTGTGTTATGTAGACTACAGGACTAAGCTACTTTCAGAGAAGAAAAATACAGCAACAATAAAATATAAAGGAAACTACCATTTTATCTGTGAAATATTCATTTACCATGTTGTACATGACAACATGACACCATTAGTGAGTTTATTATAGTCATTGGAAGTTAATAATAGGCATGCTTTGTGAGCTTTAGCATCCTGGTAATCTGGATAGTAGGACAGGAAAACAAAAGTACAATTAAATGACAACAACCGTAATGTAAAATCTTGCACTAAAATAAATGACTGCAAATCTTTTCTTTTATGGTGGAAATGAAGTGTCTGGTTTTATAACCCATAAGATATTTGTAAATAATTACATTTATTAAAAAATGCAGAGCCTTTGGACTACATATTATAAGGGCAATTCCTATTGCAGTTGATAAACTGAAAAATTGCTGCGCCAAATTGCTTGATTTTATAAAAATTATTATATGGTTTGTTTTTCTATTTGATGCCATATTTTAAAAGAAAGCATTTTTTCAGCTGCAGCTCTGGATTTTATTCAATTATCTTCAATGTTTCTTGGTGATGGAATGCAATGAAATTCATTCTGTGCATTTGCAGCCCTGCCCATGCACAGCTCAGTAGAAGCCTCGGGGGGGAGCAGATACCTCAGTGGGGTTAGGAAACCCAGCTATGTCAGACCTTTCACATCTGGCTAGTGGCTGCATAGTCTCTGGTTCTTCCACTGTCTACAACTAAAATACAGGGGATAAATAAAAGTGCAGCTATGCTATGTAATATTTTTTAGCTTTATAGCTGTTGGACATTGCATATATTATTATTATTACCATTTATTTTTATAGTGTTATTAATTCCACAGCACTGTACAGAGAACTCACTCCCATCAGTCCTGCCCCATTGGGGCTTACAGTCTAAATTCCCTAACACACACAGAGAGACACAGACTAAGGTCAATTTGTTTGTAGCCAATTAACCTACTAATATGTTTTTGGAGTGTGGAAGGAAACAAGAGCACTCAGAGGAAACCCACGCAAACACAGGGAGAACATACAAACTCCACACAGATAATGCCATGGTTGGGAATTGAACTCAGGACCCCAGTGTTGTAAGGCAGAAGTGCTAACCACTTAGCCACCATGCTGCACTCTAGCTACCCAAATAGCTACTGCCTATGTAGCTACTGTTGCAGAAAATACTAAGAGATAAACTCCTTACACTCCAGGGAACGATCCATCACCATACCATAGGTAGAGACTATTGGCATGTCCACTATGAGTAGAGATCACCACTCTGCGCAGTTTCAAATAGGAAAAATTGAGAAAATATTTGTAGCCATATAATTATATTATAGATGCAAACATTGGTCCCTACATGTTTTAGGTATGCAGGCATACCTGATGAAGGGGATGCATGCTTGAAGCATATTGTTCTTATGTGTGCATCTACTATATAAGTATCTGGCTACAGATGACTCTACATTGTTCTTTTTCTACTTTTGGTGAAAATACTATAATTCATAAGATTATCTTTCAGCATAAAAGCCTATAGATTTGATAAAATAAAAAAATCCTTAATTAGTAAATTAATATTGGCTCAAAAGAGACTAATCAAGCATCCAATAACCCTGGCAACTAGATATGTGTGCACTCATTTCTGATTGGAAGTGCTGTGCCATCCCAGGGAACCGATCCCTAATTTTTTATATTATTATTATTATATTATTATATTATATTTATATTATTATTTCTATATTTTAATTTTTTAAAATTTATTCATAAGTAAGTTATATGAGAAACATATCCATACAATAAGTTTCACAGATCATGTATAGAAAAAATATGTTATTAATAATCATTAATGAGTCCTAGCTCAGTACTGACCTAGAAATCAGTTCCACAATACTACTTGCCAAGCATGTGGAGTTGGAATAATCTCCCAGTGTTTCCATGGATTTCCTCCCACAGTCCAAAAACAAACTGGTAGGTAATTGGCTGCTGACTGTAACATGGATCCTAGTGTTTTTGTGTGTGTGTGTGTGTGTGTTTTAGAAATTTCAGACTGTAAAATCCAATGGGGTAGTGGTATATAATATGGTGATGCTATATAAATAAATGATAACAAATATTTAAAAAAAAGCTTGGCGTGTTCACCATATAGGCAAACTAGACACATGCCTAGGGCAGCACTGTTCAGTGGGCAGTGTAGAAATTGTTTTATATTAATTGTGTTCACTCGTCTTCCTTTAATTGTCTTTTTTGAAACTTCACTGTTAGGGCCTTGAGCATACAGGATACATATTAATTCACACTGTCTAGGTCAGTGACAACTCTCGATATAATCTCCACAAGAAACATTTGGGGAAATTTACAGACAAGTTACCTACATTTGCTTAAAGTCTCAAATAGAATATTGGCCTCTTTTATGTTATAATGATGTTGTATATTCATGGCAGGTTTAACACAAGCATACACAAAGTATCTATTTATTTTAAAGTGAAGTTTGCAAACTAATTTGGATTCCTAACTATAGTTGTGTGCCAAGGTTCTTGAAAAAAGAAGTGTAAATGCTGCACAAATTAGCATAGCATACACACTGTTTCTTTATTTAGAGCCTCTTTATCAGTATCAATTAAACTGAAGTTAAATCTGACACATCTTAACCTTGCATTGAATCCAATTCACTGCTACAGCAGAATCCATATGGCATAGAGAACCACGTTGCAGACATCAATTCATTGCTTCTTTAGAATTTCTGGATCCAGGCCAAGCTGTAATCATGTCTGTTTGTTAATAGACATGTTTGTCTTTGCAGTCATTTCTATACACACTGCTTCACTTTAATTAGGGTAAAATGTGTCATGCATTTCAGAGCAACCAGAATCAGGGCAAGCACAGTATTATATCTCTATGTGTAAATGTACATGTATACATATATAAAAACAGGACACCAGCACTCCATATAAAAATGTTTTTTTTATTTTTTATTGTTGCATATAAATGTCCAAGTCAAAAGTGTTCCATGACAGCAACATGAAAATTATAGCAACTTAGCAGCATAATAGTGATATGATTATCTTGCGATGAACAGTGCAAAAGTCCAAATCAACCATATGGTAATAGTATGCTCATCTTTAAATGTATGGAGCAAGGTTCATGCCAAGGTATGTCAAACAAGTTGTGCCCAACACCTGTTTCGGTGCTCCTCCAGCACCCTGCTCAAAGGCTGCCAAATATAAATATATACTCTCCAATCAGCCACAACATTAAAACCACTGACAAGGGAAGTTAATAACATTAGGTATCTGATTACAATGGCACCTGTCAAGGGTTGAGATATATTAGGTAGCAAATGAACAGTAAAATATTGAAGTTGATGTGTTGGAAACAGGGAAAATGGACAAGTTCAAGAATCTGGGTGACTTTGACTAGGGCTAAATTGTGTTTGCTAGATGACTGGGTCAGAGCATCTCTAAAATGGCAGGTCTTTTGGGGTGTTCCCGGTAAGCAGTGGGTAGTACCTTCCCAAAGTGTCCAAGGAAGGACAACTGATGAACCCGCAACAGGGTCATCCAAGGCTCATTGATGCGCATGGGGAGGGAATGCTAGACTGTCTGCTCCAATCCCACAGAAGAGCTACTGTAACACATATTGCTGAAAAAGTTATTGCTGGTTATGATAAAAAGGTGTCAGAACATATAGTGCACAACTTGCTGCATAACTGTGGACCAGTCAGAGTGCACATGCTGACCCCTGTCCAAAGCGCATGGGCATGTGAACGCCAGAAGTCGACGATGGAGCAATGGAAAAAGGTTGCCTGGTCTGATGAATCAAGTTTTCTTTTACATCATGTGGATGGCTGGGTGAGCGTGTGTCATTTGTCTGGGGAAGAGATGGTACCAGGATGCACTATGGGAAGAAAGCAAACTGGCAGAGGCAGTGTGATGCTCTGGGCAATGTTCTGCAAGGAAGCTTCGGCTCCTGACATTCATGTGAGTGTTACTTTGACATGTATCACCTACCTATACATTGTTTCAGATCAAGTACACTCCTTTGTGGCAATGGTATTCCCTGTTGGCAGTGCCCTCTTTCAGCAGAGTAATACCGGATTCCACACTGCAAAAATTGATCAGAAATGGTTCGACTAACATGACAAAGAGTTCAAGGTGATGACATGGCTTCTAAATTCCCCAGATCTCAATACGATGGAGCATCTGTGGGTTGTGCCATGGAAAAGTCTGAGCCATGGAGGACCCACCTTACAACTTAAAGGACTTAAAAGATCTGTTGCTAACATATTGGTGCCAAACGACACCTTCAGAGGTCTTGTAGAGTCCATGCCTTGATGGGTCAGAGCTGTTTTGGCAGCAGGAGGAACTTCACAATATTAGTGGCAGGATTCCAAGTATGAAGACCACAGAGAGAATGTGAAACATCATCATCGCCATTTATTTATATAGCGCAACTGATTCCTCAGCGCTGTACACTCACATCTGTCCCTGCCCCATTGGAGCTTACAGTCTAAATTCCCGAACAGACAGGCACAGAGAGAGCGAGAGAGACTAGGGTCAATTTTGATAGCAGCCAATTAACCTATCAGTAGGTTTTTGGAGTGTGGGAGGAAACCGGAGCACACAGAGGAAACCCACGCAAACACGGGGAGAACATATAAACTCCACACAGATAATTTTGATAGCAGCCACTTAACCTATCAGTATGTTTTTGGAGTGTGGGATGAAACCCAAGCAAACATGGGGAGAACATACAAACTCCACACAGAAAATTTTGATAGCAGCCAATTAACCTATCAGTATGTTTTTGGAGTGTGGGAGGAAACCGGAGGAAACCCACGCAAACACGGGGAGAACATACAAACTCCACAGAGATAGGTCATGGTCAGGAATTGAACTCATGACCCCAGCGCTGTGAGGCAGAAGTGCTAACCACTTAGCCACCGTCCTACAACAAAACAAAACAAAACAAAACAAAGTGGTTTACTTTAAACTCAAGTCACACAGGTAAAAATTAGATAGAGTAAATAATAAGGCTCCCTAGAAACATTTGAAACAGGCTCCCAGGATACCCAGGTTGATTCATATTCCATACTTACAGTATTTACAGGGTACAGTGTTCTTTAAAACAATCAAACGTATAACCGTAATATAAATATTTAAATGGAAAAAACTTCTATTATTATTATTATTATTATCTTTTATTTATAAATAGTTGATGTACTATGCACTGAGGGGATCATGACATTAGCAAATTGTGCCTGATTCATTAAGGAAAGTAATGCAAATAAATTACTAAGTTTTCTCCTGGAAAAAAACACAGTACAATGCAAGGGGTGCAAAATAGTTTATTATTTTGCACATAAGTTAAATACTGGCTGTTTTTTCATGTAGCACTCAAATACTTGATAGCTTTATTTTTACACTGACATTAAGGGGTAAATGTATGAACCTTCGGATTCTTCAACTCCGGCGAGTTCAGCGTCTTTAGCGCTTAAATTTAAACCGGCGCTGCCTTGTAAAGGGAAACTTCCCTTTACAAGGCAGCGCCGCTTTAAATTTAAGCGCTGAAGACGCTGAACTCGCCGGAGTTGAAGAATCCGGAGGTTCATACATTTACCCCTTAGAGTTGATCTAGGACATGCCCTACCCCAACTATAAATCTGTCTCTCCCTCCAATACAACATTCCTTACACCTTTTCTTTCCTTAATGAATCAGGCCAATTGCGTACAATTAAATTAAACAAAAGGTAAAGATGACCTTGCCCACATGAACTTACAATCTAAGTGGCTTGGGGAACACCAGATACATAAAGAAGCGTAATTATGTGTAAATTGGAATATGAGGGGGGTTATAATGGTTCTATGATGAGATGGGTGGGTGTTAACATTATTGGACACTAGTCCAATAGTAGTAGTAAAAACTTTGACTATGGGAGTAATGTGGAACTTTTGAGTGGCATATTTGCCATCCCAGTGGTTCCCAGTTTAATGTTAAGAGATCCATAAGACCGTGTTCAATTAAACGAAATAAATAAATATAGTGGATAAGTGTCTTTAATATTATTTAAAAACATTTATAGATAGCAGTATTACCTAGAAGGTATTCCTATGCAAACCTGCTAAGGTCTCGTCTGCTACGCTATGCTTTCACTGTGATGTACCGGGCCACTTGCTGGCCCAGTGTACTACTTTCAGGAGCCTATGGACTGTTACGTTGACCAGGTATAGCCAAGTTGCTGGGGAGTTTCTTTCTGTTTTGTGTGACTGTTTTTGTAAATAAAAATGTTGATTTAACTTTGGTGGATTATGGGAGAGAACTCACTTTAGTCTCTAGATGTCACAGGCACTAGGAGTCTTGCCCAGGAATTCACCAGATGACTGGGCTTACCAGAGTAGTGAAGTTCACACAACGGTCCTCTGGTAGCGGGGTGACTAGCGGAACAAATATCACAGCAGATGGAGAGAGAATGCCAATAAATAATAGGAAAGTCAGTGACTTGCAGCAATCTTTGGTCAATGAATCAGCGACTAGCTGATATAGTGGAAAGGTAGATTTGAACACGGAGATCAGGATGGACGTGAGTAGATGCAGGGAGGTAGCAGGGAAGTCAGTGGTCTGCGAACAGCAAGTTGTACCACTGCTTATGGTGAAGAGACTTGTCCAGGTGCAGGTAGGTAGCGGGGAAGTCAGTGGTCTGCGTATAGCAAGTTGTACCACTGCTTATGGTGAGAAGACTTGTCCAGGTGCAGGTAGGTAGTGGGGAAGTCAGTGGTCTGCGTATAGCAAGTTGTACCACTGCTTATGGTGAGAAGACTTGTCCAGGTACAGGTAGGTAGCGGGGAAGTCAGTGGTCTGCATATAGCAAGTTGTACCACTGCTTATGGTGAGAAGACTTGTCCAGGTACAGGTAGGTAGCGGGGAAGTCAGTGGTCTGCGTATAGCAAGTTGTACCACTGCTTAATCGGTGAGGATGTGTACAAGTGTTGATGAGTGGAAGCATACAAAGATAATAGGATGCAGACACTGAGAGCACAGAGGAACTTGATCCCAATAGGTATGCAGCGTATCCAACAAAGACTATATAACGGTATGTGTGGCGCTGCTTGGTAGAGACTTGCTCAGCACAGATATGCAGGCCAATAATGGATAGTCAATCACAGTTGTGCATATAAGGACTGAGTAGTATGTTTAATTCCAGACAGGTATGCAGCGTAACAATAACAGTCTATAGCGGGTATGGATACCGCTGCTGAGCGTGGAAACTTGTCCTAGCGGATATGCAGGGTAAACGTAGAAAGTCAATAACAGATAGGCATACCGCTATTCAGTAGAACAGTCTGTCCACAGGGAGATGCAGGAACTGCAGAGACGCTGGACGGCAGAGACGAGTGTAGGAACCACAGGTGAGTAGATCCGGTAATCAGAGTCCAGCTGAGAACACAGGCAGGAAACAGGAGACTGTAGCAGGTATGGAAACCAGCGATGAGTAGCACCAGGAATCCACAGGAACTGAAGACACTAGTAGTACACAGGAGATAGTAGCGGGTATGGAAACCAGCGATGAGAAGATCAGGAATCAGCAGGAAACTGAAGACACTAGTAGAACACAGGGAACACTTTCAGAGACTTACAGGGAATGAGACTCCAAGATCAGGCAATGAGGTAATGCACACAGGTGCCTTAAATAGGGAGTTGCCTGATCAACCAATTTGGATTAAAAGCAACAGTCACAAGAGTTCTTGGGAGCTGCGCATGCGCAGACCATCAGGATGGCGGACGGGCGCGGTTCAGGATAGGTGCCGGTAGGAAGGCTAGGGAGCCACGCACCAGCGCAGAGGCACTCACGGTCCGGTGAGTGACACTAGATCTGTTATGCCAGAGTCCATAACCACCAAGCTGCTCAGAATCCTCGCCACATCCAGATGAGGATTCTGAATGATCGTAAAACCAATTTGTTTCTATTAAGACACTTTGCCAGTGACCAGCTTAATGATGCCACTCTTGAAAATGCTTTGAAAAATGTAGTTGAAGCTAATTGTGTAGAAAAGGCCACTTGGCCAACTGAAGGTGTACATTACTATATCATTAAAAACAATTTGCTGTATAGAGTTGGCAATCTGCAGAGGATAAGATCCAAGAAAGAATCTTATTGAGGTTTTATTGGTCAGGCGTCTGTATATGGCAGTAAAGAAGTATTGGCGTTCTTGTCCTGTATGTCAAGCAAGTTGTCTTAAACCCAATTCTAATCCCATTCCAGTAATTCATGTCCCTTTTAAACGTTTTGCAACGGATTTGGTGGGTCCCTTGGAAAAGTTTTCTCATGGACATCAATATGTCCTAATAATTCTGGACTATGGCTCTCGATATCCAGAGGCCATTCTACTGAGAAATATAAAATTCAGCATCATTGCTAAGGAGCTGCTTCTATTGTATACCCGACTTGGAATCCCGAAGAAGAATCTGACAGACTAATGCACCCCTTTCATATCTAAGCTATTGAAGGATATTTGTCAGCTCCTAAAAGTAAAAGAACTGCATATTACCGTGTACCAACCACAAACTGATGGCATGGTGGAGTGCTTAAATATAAGAATAAGGCTCATGATTAGGAAGGCTGGGGGACAGGAGAAGAAAGACTGGGATCATCTTCTACCATACTTAATGTTTATGGTACAAGAGGTGCCACAAATGTCAACAGGCTTTAGCCCTTTTGTACTTCTATATGGAATGCAGCCAAGAGGTTTTCTAGAGGTCAACATAGAAGGTGGGGAGAAACAGGGACCTAAAGAACCAAATGTTGTTCAATTTGTATCACAGCTGTATAAAAAGTTTAGAAATAAGTCCAACAACATGTGCAATGTGCCGAAAAATGGCAAAAGAGTAACTACAATAAGTCTGCTGCACTTCAGGCTTTTCAGCCAGGTGGCAAATTCCTGGTACAAGTGGCAGCTCAAGAGAGTAAGCTGTTTGATCACTAGCAAGGTCCGTATGAGGGGACAGAAGCAGTAGGGCTGATAAACTACAAAGTATGGCGGTTGGGTAAGAGAAGTGAGGCATCGCTCTATTGCGTAAATCTCCTTAAACTCTGGCATGGTATGAATGCAGATGCCAGGTTAGTCAATAGCATTGTTAATGAATCCCAGGTGCCAAAATGGTTTTCTTTGTCTCTCCAACAGAAGCAGCAAGCTGAGGACATGAAATTTCAGACCAGGGACTTTTTTTGGCCCTGCCCATACACACCACATTGATAACATTGATACTCCTTTAGGGGTGAAAGTCAAACAGAAGCCATACCATATCTGTGAAGCAAGATGACTGACAATAAAGCGGGAAGTGCAGAAAATAGACAAGTTGGGTGTGATTGAAGTGAGTGGAATAGTCCAATTGTACTTGTACCAAAACATAATGGGACCATACGATTCTGTAATGACATCTGCAAAATAAACAGCGACTCGTGGTTTGATGCTTACTCAATGCCCCGGGTAGATTAGCTGGTAGAGAACTTAGCTGGTAGCAATTATTTAACCACCCTTGATCTTTCCAAGGCAAACAAAGGCATTTTCCACCCTGGATGGCTTTTTCAATATAAAATCTTTTCCTGTGGCATACATGGTGCTCCTGTTACCCCCTAACGGCCAATGGATACATTTTTGCAGCCTCTTGCCGCTTATGCTTTAGCATACCTGTATGAAATTGTCATTCATTCTCAGGACTTAGACACCCATCTTCGGACGGTAGAAACCATATTGGCATCTTTAAGTTCTGCCGGGTTTACCGCTAATCCAGAAAAATGTACAGTGTCTATGAGAAAGGCTATGTACGTGGGCTACATAATGGGATTTGGGCCGGTGAAACCTGAAATGGACAAGATAAAAGCTGTAAAGAACTGTCCAAAGCCACATAGGAAAACACAACTGCAAACCTTCTTAGGGTTAGTCTGTTGTTTTCAGAGATTTGTAAGTTGTTTTCCACTAGGGCTCCTTTGCTCACAGAGATGCTTCAAAGGAGACTCCATGATTAAGATGTGTGGGCAGATGCTGCTATAGCAGCCTGGACTGATCTCCAATCAGAACTTTGTTCTGCACTGGTGCTGCAAGTTCCAGACCTTTAACCAAAGGTTCATTATGCAGATATATGCATCTAATGTTTGCTTGGGGTCAGTTATGTCCCGAGCCAATAAGGGGGTTGAATACCCCATACTTTATTTGATTTATAAATTGCTACCATGTGACCAAAAATATGCTTCATTGGAAACAGAATGTTTGGGCAAAAAGTGGACCACAGAAGTCCTGCGTTAATATCTGCTGGGCAGGGAAATCACCTTAGTAACTGATCATGCACCCTTGCGCTGAATGCATACCAACAGGAAGCTGAATGCCTAGGTCATCCAGTGGTTCATGGCCCTCCAGTCTTTCCAGTTCACGGTGGAATATAGACTGTTCTGCATATGAATACAGACAGCTTATCAAAGAGTTATGTGCCACCATACTTGGCGACGCTAGGGGAAGGGATATGTGGCAAAGCGAACCATCCCCAAGACAGTTCAGGCTGTAAATGGTGTGTAACAGGCTGCAGCCTTCATAGACATACATAGAATGTAAACTCACACAGATGGAAGTCAGATGATTAATCAGCGATTAAATTAATGCTTGGGTGGAAGTTAGGTATTTACGTGTGTGCTTTTGTTAGGAGCAGGGTGACTGATGCCAGACTAGGGGGCTGGTGACTAGACAGTGTTGCTAGATTTTGTTTACAGGCTTCTTAAAGCAAATAATAAGTATTTCCTTCACACAGGCTTTGGAATATTTATCTCTAATGCAAAAATAGTATCCACTCGTACCACAAAAAAGCATAACCTGGGTTACATACATTGCATCTGGGTGTACCTTGTTATGAAAGCTGCACTAATCTGAAACTTGATAACTTTGTAATTTTTTTTAACAGTAGCTGATGACCCAGGTCAAATAAGAAACATGCTGATTTACTGTATATGAAAGCGCAAGTTTTCAGTTGGTTGTTAGCATGTAAACAACTTCTATTTAAAATGTTCACACCACAGTAATTTCAGGCAACAAATCTAACACCAATATTATGCCTGCAGATCAGCTGATCATGCTCAATTACCCTAAGCCTATTTCTGACTTCATTAAGTCACCTTAGCCAATCAGAATAAAGAAACACATTTGTGAGCAACAAAACTAGTATCCTGAACTATGTTGGCTTCCAGAAAAAAAAGTTAATAACATAATTAGTATAATCTTTTACACGGAAATGTAAACACTTCCTTGTCTATAAATATTTATGATTGATAAATATTTATGTTCTTGTATTGAGAATTGTTGATGGTAAGGATGGCATTTTCAGTGGGACTTGTGCATAATGTTTTTTTTTTTTTTTTTTTTCAATAACAGTTGGTATTTTAGCAAATGAATTAACCAGGCTATTTTGAATGTGTCTAAAACATAGCACACTACTAAAAATAGCTGGATACGCTTGATGCATTTAAATAGCATTTGATAAATTCTGTTAGTGTTAAATTGGATTACTCCTGAATAATGTAATCAAATGGTGATTCAAACTTGAAACATGAGACTACTAATGACAAAAACAGATATTACATTCTCCAATGGTTAAAAACGTATTCGCTTAAATGTGCCATAAAAGCTGGATATGTTGAAGGTTGCTAGTCATTTATTTTTAATCATAATGAGAGCTATGTCTTTGTCTATATATAATGAACATGTGATTGTAATAAAAGTATAAACTATTGTAAATAAATGGCCATGTAAATTGCGAGTGTTGGCATCATTGCTTACAACTTGTGAACTGCAATGTTTTTACTTTATTTGTAAAACATAAGGATAATGCATCTCCTACCTTAAATTATTTTGTATATTGGAAACCAATTATTATTTCTATAACCTGAGGATCTGTTCCTTTACATGGTCAAGAAACTGCTGGTGACTTCTGATTTTTTCATTTTACAGTAGAAAATGCATTATCCCATTAATTACCATCAAATGTCCTGTTGCTTTGGTGCTTTGCGTCTGAAAGTCAAAATCATAATTATAATATGTTGTAGAACTATTATTATTATTACTATTATTATTGTACAATTTGATATTTTGCTGGTAGAAGTTATTAACATGAACTATTTGCCACTTTCAAAGCCATGATTCGATTTTTAATATACATATAATGTAACTGCTAGCCATTTTACATCTTAATGGAAAGAATTGTTAATTAAAGGTAGAAAAGACATTCAGGAGAATTCTATTAGTATAAAACTATTGATGGCCCCAGTTTGCTTAAAAAGCAACACAATGGGGTATGTTTACTAAACTGCGGGTTTGAAAAAGTGGAGATGTTGCCTATAGAAACCAATCAAATTTTAGTTCTCATTAATTTAGTAAATTGTACAAAATGACAGCTAGAATCTGATTGGTTGCTATAGGCAACATCTCCACTTTTTCAAACCCACAGTTTAGTAAATATAACCCAATAACTCTAAAGAATATTATCATAAGATCAGGTCTGAGCTTAGGCTGGGTACACACTACAGAAAATTTCTCCAGATGCGATATCGTTAACGATTTTACCAATGACTGAAAGTCCCAATCAGCATGCCAATTTATGTATGCACACTATACACGTTTTACAAGATATATCTCCAGATCTGTGTTCTTCATCTGTCACAACCATCGGCAGAAAACATTGTGACTCTGTAAACTCTATGGAGATCTGCCTACACTGCTGGTCGAAAGTGCATACACACTTCAGAATTTGTCCGATATTGTTCCGTCATCTATAGAGATTTCTATAGATGCATTAAAATGCTTTATAATGCATCCTCCCTTATTTCTCTTCGGTGCCATTGCTGCGCATGTGATTCCTTAAATGAGGAAAGAATGTGTAAGATCATTCCCTGTTGTAGATACGTTTGATAAAGAGATTTTACAAAATGTTAATGTTAGAATCTATGGAATAAAATACAGAAAACAAAAGCAGCAGCAGCTCCTACTAAGCTTTTTGTCTGACATTTGTTGTGCAAATTGGGATACATTATATACTGTAGTTTTGAAGGAATGCTTCTAGAGATTCCAGAAACTAATGCCCAGGAAGTGCAGGACGTATTGATGATCCCACAAAGACTAATGGTATATCTATCTGCTAAAGACTCAGTTCCATCTAGGGTAGAACAAATGCTATGACAAATATGCAGTTCCATATGGACTAAGGATGGATAAGACTTTGGACTGATGGTAAATATAACTTCTGTAGTAGACTGATTAAAAGAAGGATTATAAGTGCAAAAAATACCGCTACTGTAAACCTGAAGTCGAACTTGGGGTTTTTCTGGTTATTGAACTGCTGTTACCACAATGTATTTTAATACATACTACCAGCACAGCCAATAGTTCCATTTTTCCAAGCACTCATAGGTGGCCAGGGCATGCTGGGATCAGCAGTGCATTTTGAAAGAATTATATGTTGGTACTGTAAATATTTAACCCACACCCACCTCTGAGGGATATGGGAATAGCCCTTGTGCTTTCAGCATTGTGTTGGCTTGTCCAGAAAGTGGGGTACATTCTTCTTTTGCAGGCCTAATCCCCCTATGGAATACAGCCCCTTGCGGACTGGCCTATTGCAGGGGGACCCCACTCTGTCAGTTTCTCTGCTATAGTGACACCAGCCATGACTGCATGGCTCAGTACTGGTTTCTGAATTTTCTGGGAAGGGGGGGGGGGTATGGGCAAGTGTTCCCACATTTTTTCTTCCCCTGATTTTTCTGGAACCATTCAATATCTGAATTTTAATTTGGGAGAAACTTGTTTATCAATTATTTGTTTTTCAAGTTTCCAGGCCACAGGGTAATATACACTTAGGGCTTGAGTCATTAAGGAAGGTAAGGCAAAAAAGGAGTAAATATTCTCTGGGACAAACCATGTAACTCAATGCAACGGGTGAAAATTAGTTTATTATTTTGCACATCAGTTAAATACTGGCTGGTTTTTCATCTAGCACACAAATACGTAATAGCTTTATTTGTACACTGAAATTTAAAGTTGATCTAGGACATGCCCTACCTCAACTATAAATCTGTCCCCACATTTTACACTTACCTCCCCCTCTAATGCAACATGGTTTTGCCCAGATACAAAGTTACTCCTTTTTGATGCTTTACCCTCCTTAATGACTCAGGCCCTTAAAGTGTGTCATATGCATTTTACGTATAATACACAAGAGTATCTTACTGAAATGTATGCAATTTGCGTACTGTACAGACAGGCACTTATCAAAAGATACCTGCAACTCTCCATATTATTTAAATTACTTATTTCTAATATATGTAATTTACCCCTATGCTTTTGGCCCCTTAATGTTCTACTCTTGAGGACAAGGACATACATTTATTTTCCTTAAAAGTGGATCTGTCACCATGAGTGTTTTTAGGTTTAATAGCTGTGTAGTTATTACCTTATTACTTATTTTAACAGCTGCCTTCTCTACTTTGCTGTCTCTTCCCAATTCAAGTACCAACAACTATGTTAAGCATCCAATAACAATATAAAGGTTTATAACAAAATAAGGAAACAGAATAATATTAATATAAACTTGAAACAAGCATCACAGCTGATGCTCCTATTGTACTGTATGTCCTCAGTCAGCAAAGGACAAATCTATAAAAATAAGTACAAAACACAAAGTGTAGAATATTCAGATAAATGGAATGTAAAATGCAGAATATATACTGCATACTCTGATATGTAATATATTGGCTTATCTGCATGACCTCACAGAGCTTCTCAAACACAATAGTTTCAGTGCATTCTAGCTTAGATGGAAATATTTTTCAGGACCATACAGTTCATAAGAATAGACAATGGTCAGAAAATTGCCTTTCAGGTGTAGTACCATTTAAAATACTTTATTAAATCAAAGAATAAGACCTCTCTGGAACTCCAACTTGCTGGAGAGTGGTGAAATTGTGCTGTTTATCTTAACTCTTTCCTTGTCCTGTGTATTGGAGTCAAAAGTAATGTCACCAATCCTGGACGAAGCTCTTCCGCCTAAAGAGAGTTCAGAGATGCAAGAGACACTGTATGGGAGGCCTCCCTACGCGTTTTGCTTACATACTTCATTAGGGTGTGGCATCCCACATTGATGGTTACGATTTTATAGTGCCATATCTGCCTTCTGATAGCACCATTGCAAAAGTGGCTTTCTGGGGTTGAAGACTAAATACTGTCTACATTTAAAGTTGACAAAGCATTTGTATGTAACCAATGTTTATATGAAAGCTAATTCTTAAATCAGAAATATAAAAATAACTAAAAAAAAATGAAATAAAATTGTGGGCTTATGGCCTTATGCTAGGATGGTTGCATATTGAGTATAATTATTGCTCAAAAAAGGTTCCTTTTAAAATTGCCTTTTTACGCAAGATACATCCAGCTCTGTACTAGTATCATCTGCACCAGAGTTAAGTCTGGCATACATAAACCCATATGTGCATACATACAACCAAGAAAAGCTTGTTATCATTTGTTTCAATAGCTAAAACACATTTGCTATTGATATAATGCAGCAGATATAATATTTCTTCACACTTACAAAGGAAAGTAGCAAAAAAAACTAAATATGCCCACAATATCCTATAATATGTGCAGGATATAAAAATAAAGCACCTATCAGCTTCAGAGGTGAATTCACAATCAGCCAATCATAAGTGGCTAAGTATACTGGAGACCATCATCAGCATGTATTTGCAGCTCCCCTCTAGCAGGTGTATAGTTCCTGACATGCAGGCCCGGCGCTCCCATTAGGCAAGGTTAGGCACTTGCCTAGGCCGCCGGGCTCTGGAGGGCGCCACAGTATTCTAAAATAGTTTAAAACTGTGCGGCGACCGCTTACCATACCTGTCACGGCCGCCGCACAGCATTCAGATGGACGGGGAGGGGGGGAAGAGGCTAATTTGTCACCACCGCCGCCTCTCTGCTCCCTCTCCTTCCCTCCACTTACTAGTGTCAGTGAGTGGAGGGGAGGAGACGGAGCAGAGAGGCGGTGGTGGTGAGACAAGGTAAGGAGAGGAGGGAGGAGGGAGGAGGGAGGAGGGAGGCGATTTTTGCGGGGGGAGGGAGGCGATTTTTGCGGGGGGGGGGATGCGATTTTTGTGGGGTGGGGGGCGCCGCTTTTTTTAAAATGCCTAGGGCGCCGTGGACCCTAGCACCGGCACTGCTGACATGTGTATATAAATCTCTGTGCTGGTCTGCCTCACTGTACTTGCTCTATGTTAGACCACCCCTTCCATCCACATTCTGCCTCTCCTGTCCTAAGAAGGCGCAAGTGTCAGATGTGCGCAACTCTGAATGCGCATATATGTGTGCGCTCTCTTTGTGGGCATGCGCAGTGCAAAGATTAAGAATTTACGCTACATAAAATGGTGTAAGTTCAACTCGGCATCAGGCCCTTAGTGTGCATCAATTGTCATGTGAAACAATCTATAGTTGTTTCCTTGTGTTATGTAAATAGAAGAAGAAATAAAGCAAACATGGTGGTTATATACTGAATATATCTGTGATAATAAAAATCAAACAATAGCATGATGGCTTAGTGGTTAGTACTTCTGCCTTTATAGCACTGAGGTCATGAGTTCAATTCCCAACCATGGCCTTATCTGTGTGGAGTTTGTATGTTCCCCCCATGTTTGTGTGGGTTTCCCCAGGGTGCTCTGGTTTCTTCCCACAATCCAAAAACATTCTGGTAGGTTAATGGGCTGCTATTAAATTGACCCAAGTCTGTCTGTTTGTGTGTGTTAGGGAATTTAGACTGTAAGCTGTATTGGGGCAGGGACTGATGCGAGAGAGTTCTCTGTACAGTGCAGCGGAATTAGTGGCACTATATAAATAAATAAATGATGGCGATGATGATGATAAAAATGGCAGAAGGACTTATAACAGGAAGCTAATACAATACCTGTGTATAGAGTATCACTATTATGATCAGCCTTGTATTGGTGGAATCTCTGTGTACATAAACACCAGTTCATCTGGTAATCTAATCACAAGGCTATAAATAATATGAGTCTTAAATTAAATAAACATGTGTGATTAAAAAGGGCAATTGGCGAGTGGTCTTGTGTATGTCATTTGACAAGTGATACACACTAAGGGGCTGATGCCAGTTTGCATCATGTATCCCGCGTGAAAGTGTTCTGTGAATACACAGAAAGATGCATATGTGCTTATGGAGACTTGTGTTATTCTGGCACCTATGCCCGATCAACTTTACATGTAGACAGCTTTTCAATAGTCAGCCTCCTCCCTCATAATGCCGATTTTCTAACGGCATTATCCAGAAAGCAAATTTCAAATACAGCGGGTTAAAAATCTAATTATGTAACTTTCGCTTTATAAATTTGCATTCTATCAGTATTGGAGGCAACACCCCTAATGAAGTTTGAGAACAAAACATATAGGTAGGCCTCCCATATAGTGTTTCCAGAAGAGCTTCTTTCAGTATTGTTTTTACATCCAGTCCCAGGACACAGGTGTCACGAGACGCGTCTCCACTGCTGGCCGCCGCGGCTCTCTTCTCTCAGCTCGGGCGTCCCCGCCGTCACCATGACAACCGGAATGCTAGTCTCTCCCTGCCGCCGCGTCCGGCCAACTGTCAAACAGCTGGGTGCACGCACAGGTCTGTACAGCTCAGCCTCCTTGGCTGATTGGGGGGTGTTCCATTAACCACCTGGCCTGATTAGTCTGCTGGGCACTCTGCATTTTCATTGGGCCACATCACTATTTAAGGCAATGAGGGCTTAGCCTCACTGCTGGTTATAGCTTCCTGTCTCTGTTGCTAACCTGCTCTTTTCTCCTGCTCCTGTGCTATTTTGGATTGATTCTTTGTGTATGACCCCTGGCTTGCTGACTGGACTTTGTTGGATTGCCTGTGACCTCTGCCTGTTTTCCGAATACGTTGCTTTCTGCTGGCCCTGACTCTTGCCTGGACTTCACTCTGATGCCTGCTATTGCCCCTCTGACCTCAGCCTGTTTCTGGACTCCGCTACCAACTATCATCAGGCCCTTGCCTGTGCTGCAGTAATATTATCTACTTGTACTACTCTGAGTTAAAGACCTGGGGACATCTGAGTACCTGTGAGCGTGTACAGCTCTACGGGAAAGGCAGCTGCTATAGGTGAAGACCTCTCCTGCCTGTTCTACAAGTTTATGATATTTTCTGCCAGCCCTAACACCAGGACAAGGTAAGAGTAAAGATTAACAGCACCACTTCACCACACTCCAGAGAGTTTCATATACTATTGTATATAGTATTAATTCAAGTATGCAGGAATTGTTCTTAATTTATATTCCATGTATCTGACTGCAATACACTATTAGTGAGCTCTCTTTTTTGTTTTCCTTGTATATATATGTATATATATATATATATATATATATATATATATATATATATATATATGTTTATACATATATATATATGTATATATATATATATATATATATATATATATATATATATATATATATGTTTATATATATATATTTATATATATATATATATATATATATATATATATATATATATATATATATATATATATATATATAATGTCGGGTGATCTAATGAGAGCCTAATTAGTTTTGACATTAGATAATATGTCTCACTCCATCAGCAGACAATATGCTACCAAGATTCGGCACAGATGCTGGTCCAGCATGAGTGTATCTTTGCAGCTAACTTTTAATTTCTTGTCTTTCAAAAGCTAACTCTATGCTATATTCCCTTAGGTGTGCACCTTCTGTACATTGTGCCACCTGGGAACCTAATTCACTAGTTTAATAGAAGTTTTCTGACATATATGCCAATGATGACATGCAGTTATAGGCTTCCATATAGCTATCTGTCCCTGAGGCCCTGTCATTGCTGTCGGACGACTTCTCAAATATCTGAATTAGATGAGTAGTAATTTTCTGGTGCTGAGCACAGTGTCTATTTTTATTACTTCCAGAAGGTGGTTAAGCTTAGTTGTATTTTGCCATGTTTGTATGCATTTGACCCTTTTTCTTTTTTTTGGAAAATGATATAGGAGAGTTTGTCTCAGATCTATTTTCATTTTAAAAAAAAAAACCATCAGATGGGCAAAACCCTAAAATGAAGTCATTGTAATATATATTGTGTAATATCAAAGTGTGCTTCCCCTGCAGCTCTCTTGCTTTTACATAACAAATGTGCTTAATTATTATTTAAATTTAATTTAAGCACACTATATATTACATGTTATTTTTTTGGGAGTTATATGCCCCTAATGTTAATTCTAGACAGGGGCTAATTTAACATTAGGGGCCCTAGACCTGGTCTAAGGGGTTGGGTCATAAACTGGAAGGCGCTTCTCTGCGCAATGAATATAAAACGTTGTCCTGTTACATCAGTAAAGAAAAATTAACTGAGGGGATAAGGAAAAGTTAACGGAGTCCCGTGACAACTTTATTGGGAGCTAGCAGCCAACACTGAACTGTATGTTCAATGTGAGGCCTAATCATGATACTATCCTGCTGGGTCTAGATGCAGCAGATTTGAATTACATATACTTATCAACTTTCTGCTACTTGCGTCCGGGAGCTGCCGTGGGGGAGGTGGGCGTGCGGGGGGCGGGGCTCCAAAAACGCATCATTTTGGACCCGCCCCCCGTGATGTCATGACGCAAATGGCGCGATCCCCGGAGAATCGCAGTATTTTGGCCCTAATTCTCCAGATGCGGGATTTTGCCATACTCTCCCGGGAGTCCGGGAGACTCACCCAAAATGCGGGAGTCTCCTGGACATTCCGGGAGAGTTGGCAAGTATGGAATTACATTGATAAGGAAATAGATTCCGACCAGATTTTAATCTTCTGTTTTTATTGCAATAAGGAACACAGTCAAATAGAAACCATTCTGACCGGAGTCAGTACAAGGCTTATATAGGTTAAATAAGACTTTGGCCAGCAAACCATATAACAGCTCTATAGGACTGCATGAACAAGGGAAAATCGCAGTACACTAATTGGATGTTCAGAAGTAGAATGCTTTGCACATGAAGATTTCACCACTGCACTAGACTGCACAGAAATAGAACTGATTGTAACCATCTCTTTTCTTTCACATTCCATGCTTTGGTCATAATGTACATTAAGAGCCTCAAGATAAAAAGGTTTTAATGGTATTTAAAAGGATTGGCATCGATCAATCTCCAGAATAAGGCTTACATACTTGCACTTAATGCACATTTTGAAAAGCCAACATTTAAGGTTACAGTTAGGTTGAGCCTGAAACTTGCTATGCAGTAGGTACATTACCTAAAAATCATACAATGTTATCAGAAAGTAGCTGGAACTTGCTAATGCTGCAAAGCTTTTCTCAACCTCTCTATCTTGGTTTTTGTAGAAGCCGTTTGAAAACAGACATTTAGGTCCAATTTTATATGCACAACACTCTCAATTTAATGTTCACATATAATCCAACTATCCCCATAACCAAATTTATTCCTTTCAGCTCAAATTCCTTAACTGTTTTCCCTATTCCTCCAAACCAACAGAAAGGTGACAATCCTTATCTAGCTTCATTTTTATTTCAAACTCCTCTGACTTCTGCATCCATTCTTCAATCGGTTTATCACTGTCAGTTATATTAAAAACAGCACAGTGCCTTAAAATAGTGCACGCAGAAGCAAGAAATCAATGTCCATCCTGTTTCCTACGAGCCCTTACCTGGCAAATCTCTTTGTTCATAAGGGCTCATAGCATTAATACTATTAGCTAAATAAGTAAGACACACTAATAATAATGGAATATCCATTAATATTAGGGATGTGCACCGGCGACTTTTGAGGTCTCGTGTTTTGTGTTTTGGATCCGGATTTTCGTTATTTTTGAGGTTCGGATTTGTCTCGCAAAACACTTGACGAAAGGTCTCGGTTCGGATTTAAGGTATTGGATTCGGATTTTTTTTGAAAAAAACATAAAAAGTTTAAAAATCAAGTTTTTGGGCTTATTTTCACTCCTAGGCTATTATTAACCTCAATAACATTCAATAACAAGCATTTCCACTAATTTACAGTGTATTCTGAACACCTCACAATATAGTTATTAGTCCAAAACGTTGCAACAAGGTATCTTTCTGGACTGCGTAGAGGAGTGGGTCACCACAATATATTAAAAACCCTGAACTTTTATGATTCGCACCAATAATTGTACCTGGACTGCGTAGAGGAGTGGGTCACCACAATATCTTAAAAACCCTGAACTTTTATGATTCGCACCAATAATTGTACCTGGACTGCGTAGAGGAGTGGGTCACCACAATATCTTAAAAACCCTGAACTTTTATGATTCGCACCAATAATTGTACCTGGACTGCGTAGAGGAGTGGGTCACCACAATATCTTAAAAACCCTGAACTTTTATGATTCGCACCAATAATTGTACCTGGACTGCGTAGAGGAGTGGGTCACCACAATATATTAAAAACCCTGAACTTTTATGATTCGCACCAATAATTGTACCTGGACTGCGTAGAGGAGTGGGTCACCACAATATCTTAAAAACCCTGAACTTTTATGATTTGCACCAATAATTGTACCTGGACTGCGTAGAGGAGTGGGTCACCACAATATCTTAAAAACCCTGAACTTTTATGATTCGCACCAATAATTGTACCTGGACTGCGTAGAGGAGTGGGTCACCACAATATATTAAAAACCCTGAACTTTTATGATTCGCACCAATAATTGTACCTGGACTGCGTAGAGGAGTGGGTCACCACAATATATTAAAAACCCTGAACTTTTATGATTCGCACCAATAATTGTACCTGGACTGCGTAGAGGAGTGGGTCACCACAATATCTTAAAAACCCTGAACTTTTATGATTCGCACCAATAATTGTACCTGGACTGCGTAGAGGAGTGGGTCACCACAATATATTAAAACCCTGAACTTTTATGATTCGCACCAATAATTGTACCTGGACTGCGTAGAGGAGTGGGTCACCACAATATATTAAAAACCCTGAACTTTTATGATTCGCACCAATAATTGTACCTGGACTGCGTAGAGGAGTGGGTCACCACAATATATTAAAAACCCTGAACTTTTATGATTCGCACCAATAATTGTACCTGGACTGCGTAGAGGAGTGGGCACTGGGCACCACAATAAAATATATAAAAAACCTTCAACAGATCTGCATTACACTACACATACGGCTGCTCCTCCATCCTCTCCATCATATACATGTTGGAGTTTTAGCGTGTGACAACCTCTTGTTTTTGATAATGTCAGTGCATTTTGAATATTTTTCAATTTGCCCCACACCACTGAATGTACTTTATCTATGATACGCAATACGCATCTATCTATCTTGACTGCGTAGTGTGGTGGCCCCGGTACACAATTTGGTACCGAGGCCACAATATAATTAAAAAACCCTCCACGTGTCTGAATTCCACCAAACAAGTATCTGGACTGCATAGTGGGGTGGCCCCGGTACCCAATTTGATACCGGGGCCACAATACCTCCTCCAAACATGGTACAGACAATTCGTCATTGAGATCCCAGACAGACAGGGTCAAAGTGTTATTGTTTGACTTTGTAAACCCAAAAAACTGTCCCTGTTGCACATAGTCGTGCAATGAAGACTGACTTTTTCATTTAAAGGCACGATCTTTCAAGTGTAGTGTTTGTAAGTCTAAGTCATATTATACTTTTGGTAAAATTGGTTTATTTTGTTCCTCTTTATGGTAATTAATTAGTAATAGAATTAAAGTAGGAAATAGAATTAAAGTATGAAATAGAATTAAAGTATGAAATAGAGTGGTATAGAGTTGTAGTGTGGTATAGATAGAGTGGTCCACACAATATAATAATAAAACCCTCAACTGGTCTGAATTCCACCAAACAAGTATCTGGACTGCGTAGTGGGGTGGCCCCGGTACACAATTTGGTACCGAGGCCCCAATATAATTAAAAAATTGGGCATCAACTGTCACCGTTGTTTAATATCTGATACACCTAAATATGGACTGCACAGTGGAGTGGCCCCGGTAGTAAATTTGGTGCCGGGGACACAATACCTCCATCATCCCTCTAAATCCCACTCCACTGATGGCGGACACCGGGCGCACGTCTAACACCAACATTGCAGTTACAGCCGCAGTTATACGCTTTGCAATAGGGTGACTACTATCGTATTTGGTGGTCATGGCAAACGACTGTTGGACGGTCAATTGTTTTGTGAAAGACTTAGCGGTCTTACGACTTCCCCTCTGGGAAGATGACCGACTAACAGCAGCAACAGCAGCAGTGGCAGTAGTAGGCGTACCGCTGCAGGATTCCTCGGATGAATCCCGTATTGAGGAGGACTCAGTCTGGCTGCTGACTTGGGCTGCAGGACTGAATCTGATGGAGATTGTGGAGGAAGTTGACGAGGAGGGTGTTGCTGGTGTGTATCCAACTGGACCACGGGATTTAGGTGTCCCTGTACCGATGAGGGTCCTAGCCCCAGTTCCTGAACTAACCACTGAACTATGAAGGTTATTCAGGTGACGTATAAGGGAGGATGTTCCTAGGTGGGCAAGATCCTTACCCCTGCTTATTTGAGCTTTACATAAGCTACATATTGCCATACATTGGTTGTCTGGATTTGGATAAAAATAACTCCAGACCGAAGAGGTGCATTTTTTGGTCTTCTGACCAGGCATGACGATGGGCTTTTTCATCCCATGGACATCAGCTGTTTCCCCCCCTGGTGCCTCATTTACAATAACCACATCACCATCCTCATCATCAAGTTCCTCCACAGCGCCAGCTACATCATCAATAGCCTCCTCCCGAGCCACCTCTTCCCGTACAGTGATGGGAAGGTCAGGCTTGACAACCACCAACACCCTTGGACTCGCCTTGGGGATTTGTGATAATTTCTCTTTAGAAGGCAGAGTTGTTTGCTGTTTTGTTGCTGACAGCATAACTCTCTTCAATTTTTTGTAGGGGGGGGGAGGAGGAGGAGGGCTAAGATCCGTGGGTGAAGCTGAACCACTAGTCATGAACACGGGCCAGGGCCTAAGCCGTTCCTTGCCACTCCGTGTCGTAAATGGCATATTGGCAACTTTACGTTTCTCCTCAGATGATTTTAAGTTTCTCTTTTTGCTACTTTTTCTTAACTTGGGCTTTTTGGATTTTACATGCCCGGTACTACGAGATTGGGCATCGGGCTTGGAAGACGACGTTGATGGCATTTCATCGTCTATGTCATGACTAGTGGCAGCAGCTTCAGCATTAGGAGGAAGTGGGTCTTGATCTTTCCCTACTTTATCCTCCAAATTTTTGGTCTCCATTATATGTAGCACAAGATACTGCAGAATGTGTGAACTTGGTAATATTGCAGTACCAATGGACTTATACTGCTGGATTGGTTTTGCAAATTTGGTTATAATTATTATATTTTTTTTTTTTTTTACATTTTTTATTTTTTTTTACTTTTTTTTTATTTTTTAAAAACTTGGGAATAGTGGGGAAATAACTATGCCCTTAGAAGCACAGAGCACAGGACACAGCACCACTGGACTGAACAGGACACGGCACAGGACCCAGCAGCACTACGGAACTCAGCAGGACAGAGCACAGGACACAGCACCACTGGACTGATACTGCAGAATGTGTGAACTTGGTAATATTGCAGTACCAATGGACTTATACTGCTGGATTGGTTTTGCAAATTTGGTTATAATTATTATATATTTTTTTTTTTTTTACTTTTTTATTTTTTTTTACTTTTTTTTTATTTTTAAAAAACTTGGGAATAGTGGGGAAATAACTATGCCCTTAGAAGCACAGAGCACAGGACACAGCACCACTGGACTGAACAGGACACGGCACAGGACCCAGCAGCACTACGGAACTCAGCAGGACAGAGCACAGGACACAGCACCACTGGACTGATACTGCAGAATGTGTGAACTTGGTAATATTGCAGTACCAATGGACTTATAATGCTGGATTGGTTTTGCAAATTTGGTTATAATTATTATATATTTTTTTTTTTTTAAAATTTTTTATTTTTTTTTACTTTTTTTTTATTTTTTAAAAACTTGGGAATAATGGGGAAATAACTATGCCCTTAGAAGCACAGAGCACAGGACACAGCACCACTGGACTGAACAGGACACGGCACAGGACCCAGCAGCACTACGGAACTCAGCAGGACAGAGCACAGGACACAGCACCACTGGACTGATACTGCAGAATGTGTAAACTTTGTAATATTGCAGTACCACTGGACTTTTACTGCTGAATGTGTGAACTTGGTAATATTGCAGTACCAATGGGCTTATACTGCAGGATTGGTTGTGAAAATTTTGTGGTAATTAAAAAATATTAAAGTAGTTTTTGGTATTTTATAAAAAAAACTTTTTTTTATTTTTTTAAACACAGGGGAATATTGGGGAAATAACTATGCCCTTAGAAGCACAGAGCACAGGACACAGCACCACTGGACTGAACAGGACACAGCACAGGACCCAGCAGCACCACTGACCTCAGAAGGACAGAGCACAGCACACAGCACCACTGGACTGATACTGCAGAACACAGCACAGCACAGCACAGCACAGCACAGCACAGCACTAAACAGCACAGCACTAAACAGCACAGAACTAAACAGCACAGAACTAAACAGCACAGAGGACCACCTAACACACCCTCCCTCTACCCTGATCAATGCCCGAGTGAAGATGGCGGCGACTAGCGGGGAATTTATAGGATCCGAGTATCGCGAGATCCGACAACGGGATTATGAGTCAGAGCCTCAGTTTCACTTTTGAATTTGGCGCCAATACCCGGATCTGTCTCGGATCCGACTCGGATCCGCAACGTTCGGGTGGGCTCGGATTTCAGAAATCCGAGCGCGCTCATCCTTAATTAATATAACCATAGGAAGTGGTTTGCTCTAACAGGTAAGGAGCAGTATGTCCGGGCCGGGGACAGGTATGCCGCTGCTAAAGTCCCCACCGTCAGTGACAGTAAACCCCTCCACCATGAGCAACTTCCAGATGGTGCAGGCTTGGTTGGATGTTGAAGTAAGAAAGCAACTTGGGGCATGAACACTTTCTGCGGGTTCCCACGAACGTTCTTCTAGGCTACAACACTTTCATTCAATGAGGCATTGTAAACGGCCTCGATTAATGGGGAAATATAATATTTTTTCCACAATATATTCCTTGTGCCCATGAACTTTTTACAGCTGGTGGAGTGGATACTCTGGATGGAGGGGACTTTGCTGGCTTGACTTGTGAAATATGGAGAACCGGATGAATTTTATGCATGGTACTAGGTAACTGTAATTTAACAATAGAAGGCGAGTGTCTTGCTAGTACTAGAAAGGATCCAATGTAACCATAAGCTAGCTTATGTGATATGGCCTTCCAAAATTACATTTTCTTTGTGTTGAGCCAAACCTTTTCTCTTACTATGAGGGGCGAAGCAGCCAAGTCCATACTTCCTTGCAGGAGTCATTGGTTAACAGGTTCCGCTTTGTTAGACTCTGCGCCTCCCTGTAGGTAGATTTACCCTAAGCAGACAGCAAGGATCCAGCTGACCCACTTATTTGTGACACCTTCATTTGTAGTCACACGATTGCTAAAAAAAAAGCCAGCAATGTTGCATACAAAGCCCTTCAACTGGCAGCGACTTGTTACATAGAGACCCCCAACTAGCAGCCAACCATTGCCCAGAGACCCAAAATTGCAATCAACCTGTTGCACAGAGACCCACCCTCAACCTGCTACACTCCCTCTCCCCAACAACAGGCCAGTCTTATTCTAAATTTCTCAGTACTTCCATGTAACACTCTTAGGGCCTGATTCATTAAGGATCTTAAATGAAGAGGTATCTTATTTCAGTCTCCTGGACAAAACCATGTTACAATGCAAGGAGTGCAAACTAGTTTTCTGTTTTTTTTGCATATAAGTTAAATACTGTTTGTTTTTCATGTAGCACACAAATATCAACTTTAAATTTCAGTGTACAAATAAGCTATCAAGTATTTGTGTGCTACATAAAAAAACAGTCAGTATTAAACTTATGTGCAAAACAGAAAACTAGTTTGCACCCCTTGCATTGTAACATGGTTTTGTCCAGGAGACTGAAATAAGATACCTCTTCATTTAAGATCCTTAATGAATCAGGGCCTTAGTGATCAAGACTATGAAGGCACTTGGAGTGCAACAGTGGGTGGCATACAGAACTATAAGTCCATAGGTCTTTATGGGCATGGTGTGATGTACTGATGCACTTGCTGTAACCTCTGCTGTCAGTAGGCAGCGGCAGTGTGCTGATCTTTATGATCTATGGGTAGACAGATGCAAACCTTAGAGGAAACATTGTTGACTTCGGTTTAGTGTTGTGAGAATTCAGCTTTTTAAAATGGTTGGCTCTGGTCAGAACATTGAATCAAATTCAGGATATGGGACATTCCTAATTCATGAGACCTGACCTTATATTAATTAGATAATGGTTACAAGTGAGTTGATAGACTGATTCTCATAAATACTATTTTAGACCAGAAAATGGAGGCCTCCACTGTGTATAGATAGCAGGTCCAATTCAAAATGGTTAAAAGTGATCTATATACAAAACGTCAGGTCCATGTATTGTCCATGCACCGTAATTTTTAAACTTTAAACTTGGGATAAAGGTGGCATTATTACCTCTATTAATATCTATAGAGAACTTGTCTAGCAAGTCTAAACTGCTGCTTTTTCTTTCTCAAGGCATTATTGTATTATATTGTATTATTGTAATATGTATTATTATTATTATTATTATTATTATTATATTTATTGGAGCAATTCAAGAGGCAATAAACACTACTTGTTTAAAAAGTTAACTTTTCTTACTTGTTCTGCTTAGTATAAGAATGCTATAGATTTTTACTAATCTGTATGTCATTGATTTCTCTAGGCAGCCAAGTGAATTTTTTGATTAACTTTTTATGTGACAGGACAAACCGAAGAATTACAAAGCTTAAATAAGGATAACCTCTTAAATATGCACAGAAACGTACAAGAAAATTTACCAAGCAAGGGGGAGGGAGGTTCATGGCAAAGCCAATATTAAACAGGTTTACTTTTTTATTACTACTTTATCAGTTTATAAACTTGTATGTATCCCAACATCCTCAATTTAAAATTCTTACCCTCAATCCCAGGCCCTGCCCTCAGACTGCCTGGTCATGTCCCAAGCCCCAGCAAAGGGACTGATGGGAGCATTGAAAGCCTCGAAATTGGACTTATTTTGATTCTTCACATTTTATACATTTCTAATGGGAATGTTCATAGATATGATATGATACAGAAGCTCTATCCATACTCTTTTTTTTTTGTAAGACTGTCTTCTTAAATCTAGATAGTGTTTTCCAAAGACACAACTTCGAGAGATTATTGTTTTGTAAATGAATAAATTAATTGCAGTGACTTTCGAAAGGAAATAAAAAGCACTATTAAAAAATGCTGAATAATAGTAAAATAACTTTTGACCTGTTACTCTGCTTCCTTTGCTTTATGTTGTGTACGTAGCAGTGGTCAAAGTTGAAAAACCCTGGTCTCACAGAAAGGAGCTGATTGAAATGACCTTTAAATTACCTCATCTTTGTCAGCCAATCAAAGCTCCTCTTTTGATGACTCATACTTATTGCCAGGGCAGACCCGGGTTCAGTATGAATGGGGTTGACAGGACCTGATCAACCACTAGACTGATAAGGCTGCAGCCTGGGGTGCTGGGTCCCTAGGGGGCGTAGCGCCGATACAATTAACAAGCATTTTTTAAAAAATATATATTTTTTCCTACCTAAAATGTCCGGCGCTGCCTCCTCAACGATCGGACCGTCCCTGGCCTCAAGGGGGCGATCCCGACTGTCAGTGTATCCAATTACACTGATGCAGGCAGCTAACAGACAATCCGATACTGTTAGCTGGCCTTTCAGTGCAGCTGCGGTGCTAAGCTTAGTGTGGTCCTGTTAGATGATCACATGACCTCACCAGTCACAGAGCCTGCCCTTCACTACCAGGGCAGCTAACAGCATGAGATGTGCTGTGAGCAACCTGTCAAGAAGACAGAAGTGCTGGAGAGAAGAGGAGCAGAAGACTTCAAGGTAAGTTCTATTTGTTAAATAGAAGGGGGGGGTGTGATTGGGGGGTGATTAACTGGAAACTGCTTAATAGATTGGAGGAGTGGGGCTTAAATAAGTGTTTAGGGGGTTAATGAATTAACTGGGAGGGGGGGTTAATGAAGTGACTGGGAGGGTGGGTAATGATTTGACTGGGAGGGGGGTTAATGAAGTGACTGGGGGTGGTTAATGAAGTGACTTGGGGGCTTAATGAAGTAACTGGGGGGTTAATGATTTTACAGGGGGTTAATGATTTGACTGTGGGGGTTAATGAAATGACTGGGGGTGGTTAATGAAGTGACTGGGGGGGTTAATGATTTTTTTGTGGGGTTAATGAATCGACTGGGAGGGGTTAATTAAGTGACTGAGGGATTAATAAAGTGAAAAGGGGGGCTTAATGAAGTGACTGAGGGGGGGTTAATGAAGTGACCTGGGGGGGTTAATGAAGTGACTGAGGGGGGGTTAATGAAGTGACTGGGGTGTTAATGAATTGACTATGAGGAAAGGGTTAATGAATAGATGGGGGTTGTGACGAATTGGCTAGGGAGGGTTAATGAATTGAGTGGTGGGTGAGCAAATGAGTGGTTGGGTTGGGTGGGTGATGAAATGAATGGTGGGGGACATAATCCTTCTGGCTGGGGTTAATAAAAATGGCTGGGGGGATGTAGTGACTGGTGGGGGGAGCTGATGAAATAGCTTGTGGGGGGCATTATCTCTGTATTGTGTGGCGGTGACTAGAATACTAAATACTAGACAGTCAGGGCTGGTAGATGTTAGATGCTATATGATTGTAAATAATTTTCATATATTTAATTGTCTGTCATCATCATCATCTATTTATATAGCACCACTAATTCCGCTGCGTTGTACAGAGAACTCACTCACATCAGTCCCTGCCCCATTGGAGCTTACAATCTAAATCCACTAACATACACACACACCTTGTCTATGCCTGTATTAGGGGGTTGTTTCATTTGGTCATAATGGAATGTTGTGTTTGAATAATTCAGGGTTTGTTAAAATTTGCACTATTTTAAATACAGTACTCCAAGTTTCCAGAAATCAGCCACCTGACAACAACGCTCCAAGAACAAGCAAGAGAAAGCATCAGGTAGTCTACGCTGCGTGATCATAAATATATATATATGTATATATATATATATATATATATATATATATATATATATATATACATATATAATTACACACACACTGGTGGTGGGAGGTTGGGGGCCTCTGACCCTTAATCAGGCCTTGGGGGTCCCGGGAATTTCCCGGGTCCAGGGTGCAGTGGGAATGGGGTCTGATGGGCTGGGATGCTCTGTGACATGGCAATATCCCGGGTTCATGCCGTTCAGCAGTGTGAACATGGTATTAGTGAGTGGGAGTGAAGGCATTGGGAGAAGGAGAGGTATGGCACATCACCATATGCCAGCCTACTTTGACTACTGGTACAAAGTGTGATGCTTTTGGGCTTATTAATTAAACTGTTATTTAAAACTAAACAAAACAAAACAAAACAAAACAAAGCCATTATTTAAACACAACATCATCAAAACACAAATATCAACTCTAGAACCCCAGACTGGCATTAAAAGGGGTTGATGAGCCACCAGCAGCAACCCCAGAAAATATTTGTAACTTAAAATGAACAACAGTAGAACATGTCCATAGCTGTATTTTGTGGAACAACACAGTCCTTTGGAACAATATATCTTTCCTGCTATCTCCTCATCTCTGGTTGTCATGTTGTTTGTCTCACCAACAGACCATAATTTACAGTACCAGTGAAAAAACACTGAGCTGAGGTTAAGGTCATCCAGGAACACAAGCATATTTCTTGTGCCAGCGGAGAAGGGGAAGAATATCCTTATATATGTGGTCCGGCTGTGTCTGTATTCTTGTAGATATAAAACTGCCTGACATTTAGGACATATTTTGTTGTCAATGGGAAAATATTTCATCAGATACCTGTAATTAATCAGTGTCCAGTTGACTAAAATATTCTTTCCACAAACACTTCTACAGGCATTTTGGGCCTGCAGTGAATTACAGAGCTAGATATTGTACGTATGAATGTGTTAACTCAACACAGCAGTGAATTAGAGGTTTCACTTGCCTCGCTCAATATTTTCTGCCCTAAATATGTGAAATACTGTATGATACTGAAAGTCACTACATTTTGACGGAAAAATAATTGTTTATTTTTATGACACACAGTGCTGGAGAGGATATTGCACTTTAAATAACGGGGCTTTTTTTATTGAAGAGGAAATAAATACATTTTATTTTATTTCATGGCATCAATATTTCATTTTATGGATCCAGTGAAAGAGAATGCACAGTAAATCTGAAAGTGCAATCAATTGTTTTTATTTTTGAAAATTTATTTTGCCAGGTGGAACTAAACCATATTGTCAGAAAATGGTTTGGAAAGTAGCAACACTATTCATAGTGTTGGGGGTGTACATAGAACGTGTTCCTTGTAAAATGTATACAACACATAAAGGGAGTTTGCTTTTGGCTTTTTGTGAATAGTTTAGTGGGTAAAGAAACTGAAAGAAGGGGCAAATGCAGAATTCAAATAATGAGTTTATAAATGTAAGGGTGTAAACCTTGTCCTTCGGTTATATACACATGGTGCTTTACAGCATCCTTGGTACACAAACAAACAAAATCAAACAGGGCTAAGTTTCCTCTATGCACAAGTACACACTGAATGCTATAAGTGACTGTAAAAGGATTTCCTCCTTTTATGGGTTTTAATCTCCTTAATATTCTGACAAATGTTTGGGTGACCATTTAATACCGTTATATAGATATGACTATTACCGTCAACCAACTCCTCGCAAAGGTACTTCTAAATTAACTTAAGAAACATCATTCTTATATTCCCTTAATTCCACAAGAATAACCACAGCAAGATATAACTTCATTTAAAGTGTGTTGTATTATATTATAAAACAATAAACAGCATAACAATATTTTACACAAAATATAGATTTTAGTGCCAAATTATACTAATTTCCTGTTCTATAAATATATAAGTAATTGTGTGTGTGTTTTGACTAACTATTGTCTAAAGGTGTGTGTGTGTGTGTATGTTTGTGTATGTTTTAAGATATACCTATTTTGCTAGGCTGAATGCATTGTGTATGTGAAGGGGATGGGGGAATCCACACAGACACACTCCATTTATCTCACATATATTTTTCAAAGTCCAATAACCATTTTAACACATGGTATTTCAACCACATTATCCCAGAGTTTCAGATCCACAAACTACTCTTTAAACCAACTGTCCAACAAAACGTTATATTTATCACTTTCTATGCATTTACACTAAACTGCATAAACACCAATGCTTCCATGACTCCATTACAGCATTAAACCAACACTGAACCACAGAACTATGTATAACACCAATGCTTCCATGACTCCATTACAGCATTAAACCAACACTGAACCACAGAACTATGTATAACACCAATGCTTCCATGACTCCATTACAGCATTAAACCAACACTGAACCACAGAACTATGTATAACACCAATGCTTCCATGACCAAAACTTAACCAACACAGAACCATGTATAACACAAATGCCTCCATTTATATCAACAATCTATCCCAAACACAACAGGAATTCCAAGAATTGCACAGCACTTCAGGAGTCAAACACAATATCAGCCAACTTAATACATGTGCTCGCAATGGCCTAGTCTACTGCCAATGCAGTCTTATTAGACTATTCAATCACAAACAACTAAGACTAACACCATACCTATGTTATATCTACACAGCATTGCAACATTATTACAAGCCATGAATCCAACACAAACTGCAAATAACTCTTGCACTAAACTTCAGGCAATTCCGATCACATTTACCAGCTGTATAAATTATCTTTCATTCTCATATACTCTACACATATGCGTCTTCCATTCAACAACACATTACAACACACTCACACTCACCTTTCATTCATTTCATTCAAAAACGCCATACTAGTCAGGGCCTGTGTAGGCCTTGATGTAACTCCCTTCCCTGCATGGCCGCATGTCTGGTCAGTCTGCCAGCAGCTCCCAAAAGGAAGTTTCTTCCTCTGTGTAAAATGTAAAAACCTTTCTTGTGGGCGCAGTTTACCTTTCACACGAACCACTCACAGCAATCATATGCTAATACTGACCAACTGCTCCAAAAACCTTATTATCTGGTATTTACACAGGGCCGGTGCTAGGGTCCACGGCGCCCTAGGCATTTTTAAAAAAGCGGCACCCCCCCTCCCGCAAAAAACGACGCCCCCCCGCAAAAATCGCCGCCCTCCTCCCTCCTCTCCTTACCTTGTCTCACCACCGCCGCCTCTCTGCTCAGTTTCCTCCCCTCCACTCACTGAAACTAGTAAGTGGAGGGGAGGAGACGGAGCAGAGAGGCGGCGGTGGTGACAAAATAGCCTCTTCCCCCCTCCCCGTGCATCTGAATGCTGTGCGGCGGCCGTGACAGGTATGGTCAGCGGTCGCTGCACAGTTTTAAAGTATTTTAGAATTCTGTGGCGCCCTCCAGAGCCCGGCGCCCTAGGCAAGTGCCTAACCTTGCCTAATGGGAGCACCGGGCCTGTATTTACAACCCATAGTCCCAGGTGGGGGGAGGATTTTTATGTGTACAGTCAATTATCTAATTCCATTGTGGCTGAATCTGTTCATATATTATAATATGAAACATAAATAATAGATTATTTATGTACTCTTCATCAGTGACATTGACCTCCAGAAAATATACTTTTTCACAAGCTTTAAAACTTCACCTTACATTAGTTCTAAGCTAAGTCTTAAAAGGGAAGTTCACATATTTGGGTAGAAATTTATATGCCCCACTTGATAATAAGATAATTTGCAAATAATTGCTATGAACTTTTGTGACGCTTTTCGCTGTGAAAACAAGCATATATTAACCCGTTCACTGTTAATACATTTTTCACCTGTGTGCCAAGCCTATTTTCACCCTTATGTACTCATCATATTTCTTCTTCAATAACAAAACAATTTTGGTTTTCAGAAGATTCAGAATTTTCACATCTGGTTTCTCTATAACCCAAGACTAGAGTGCACAGTAGTTTGTAGAAATTGCTGCATTAGCAGAAAATAATCCATTGTTAAAAAGTTGGGCAAACGGTTTAAAAGAGGGGACTGAATAGCTGCAGGTCTCCTGATAAGTATGTAACCCATTTGTATAAATCTTTGCATATTTGTATTCATGACATCCCTACACTACTACAACTTCCTGTGTGATATTTTATTATTTTTCAAGAGATAAGTGTATTGTAAAGGTCACAGAGGTACTGCACATACAAGGGGGAAGGCATGCCCCCCAGTTAAAAAAACTAGATACCCCGTATCAACTGAAGGGTCAAATGCTTTTCTAAGCCAAGTCTGGAATACTCAATAGTTTCCAGAAAGTGGTGCAATAGAGGAAAATGTTCACATTTTCCATTTATTTACTAAATTAAAGTTGGCTAAACAGTTTAAAAGTGTTGTTAAATGTTTCTGAATGGGGTGCCGAATCTCCTGAAAAGAATGGTACTCCATTTGTACTCAATACCTTATCATAAAGGGGTGCCAGGAGTACAAATACACATCTAATACTTTACATGACTATGTGTTTTTGTCTGGTGATCACAGTGACACAGATATGAAATGAAAATGTGCACCCTAGTCTCAAAGAGGAGTCTCCCCTGTTTCAAATAAGTACCCCCATTTGAAAAAAAACATAGGGGAATGGCACAGATACAGCCCCAGGGATGTCAACTCACCCTGGTTCTAACCCTATTCCATCCCAATAGTTTAGTGCAGGAGACAATCACAACGCTGTGATCAGAGAGGTGTTCCATTCCCTGATGGTGGTAGGAATATAATGAAAAGCAGATGAACTGCACAATAACCAATGTCCTTGAAATTCAATTCTAGCAGTAGTGGAAAGTCTGTATTTTTGTCAAGGATGAACTTCAGTGTTGGAGGACAAATTTTAAAGGAGCCTCACCAAATTAAACTTTATTTAAAGGTACAATACAAAAATGAACATTAAATCAATGAAACTGGCTTTGAAGTCTCACCCACTCCCATTTTTATTTGCATGCTGATTGCTAATAAATTTCAGTCCCTTATGATCTTTATTGTGTGATTCCAAGAAGTGGTTTGGGACACAATGGATTCAAAAGAGATAAAACTGCTTGCCAAGATGTTTGTTAGACTCTATGCCTTTTAGTCAATAATTTTTGGATGATTTGGGAGAAGTGTTTCAAGTGTCATGTCCATATATCATACAAGGTATGTCTATTAAATAACGAGACTAATTAAATAACTCACCTTTATTTATTGGTATTACAAATTTAATGTTTGTCCCCTTCAATATACTCACCATTTAGACTAATACATTGCTGTAGCCTTGTTTTCTACTGGTCGAAGGCATGGAGCAAATCAATTTCTATCACTTGTTTCAACATATCTGCTGTTTTCTTCTTTACAGCATCAACTGACTCAAAATGTGTCCCTTTAAGCACTGATTTAAGTTTTGGGAAAAGATAAAAATCGCAAGGTGCTAAATCGGGCGAATATGGAGGATGTTCAAGTGTAGTAATGTGTTTGTCGGTCCAAAACTGCTTCACAGAAAGTGCTGTGCGAGCAGGCGCACTGTCCTGGTGAAGAAAGAAACCATTTTTCCACAGTTGCGACCGTTTCATTCTGACTCTTTCTCTCAGCTTCTTCAAAACTTCTTTATAATAATGCTGATTAACTTTTGGGTCTTCTGCAGGGGCGCACGCAAGATCGGGGGCTAAACAGTGCCCCTACATAGCGGCATTGTACTGTACAACAGCCTCTGCGCTGTCAAAGAGGCGCCTGCGACATTGCTGCATTGTAGTACAATACAGCACCGCCGCGGACACTTCTTTGACAGCGCCGAGGCTGCTGTACAATACAGTGCCGCCGAAATGGAGCTGCTGTGCATGCGCAGCAGCTCTCTCTTTTTTTTTCCCCCTTTTAGAATCCTGCATGCACCCCTGTTCTGGAACCCATTCTTCCAAAATTGCACCCTTGATATCGAAAAAAACAATGAGCATTGCTTTGAATTTTGACTTGCTTTGACAAGCTTTTTTTATTCTTGGTGATGACAGTGTTTTCTAGTGCATTGACTGTCTTTTGGTTTCAGTATCGTACTGAAAGATCCAGGTCTCATCACAAGTGATTACTTTATGAAACAGGTTTGGATCTGTGTCAAGTTCCTGCAGAATGTCAACACAACATTCCTTGCGATGTTCTTTTTGCTCTGAGGTGAGAACCCCTGGGACCATCTTTGCACAAACTTTAGTCATGTTAAGATCCTCACGCAAAATTTTCCGGTGTTTTTGTCAATGTTCATGGATTCAGCTATCATTCAAACACAGAGACGGCGGTCTTTTCGAAAAATCTGACTGATTTTTTTCTACATTTTCTTTGGTTCTTGAAGTGCAAGGTCGTCCAGGGCGTTCATCATCTTCGACATTCTCACGTCCCTCGCTAAATCTTTTGTGCCACTCAAACACATGCGCACGAGACAGGCAGTCATTCCCATAGGCCGTAGTAAGCATTTGACAACATTTTGTTGGTGTTTTGTGCAATTTCACTAAAACTTTCAAATTGACACATTGTTCAACTTTTAAAAGTAGCATTTTTTTGGCACTCTACAGAAAACACAACCAAACTAAATGGCAACTCACAATCAACTGAACGTCATAGAGTGCTGCAGCTTGTCCTGCAGGTTCAGATAGGTTCAATGTTGCTACGTATGCCGTTATAACCGGTTTTGACTAATTTGTTTACTAGTTGGAATCACAGTTTCGTTATTTAATAGACATACCTTGTATGTGCCAATGATTCCTAATTATTTTATGTTTTTCTGTTGTGTTGCTGTTACATTAGGTCAGAAATGCAATATCTTTGTCTCCATGTTCTTTCTTTTCTTTGTATGTTAGTAGATTTCCTCTATCCATGTTTTTTACCTTAATTTAGGGCTTCTGTGACTTTTAATTGGTTCTATATCCTCCAGGTGAATTTATCTAGAAATTTTCATTTGACACTTTTGACAAAAGATAAAGTGAGCATGCAGTGAGGGGCATACTATATATTCTAATAAACGTATTCTTGCTGTTTGTTTCAATTACCTAGTATAGGAGGCTTGCTGTGTACTTCCAAGTGATCAAGAGTGGCATTAAAGGTTGCACTACCATCTAGTAAAGGGTGGTAATACAGGGGTACCCCTCTAGCCAAAACCCTAGTGGTTGCAACATGCAGCTGTTTTTCTGAGGACCCCACCTATTCTACAGCACAGTACTGGCAAATTATATCCACTTCCAATTTGGCAGCGGAAGGGGATGAGAGAGGTATCAAAAATCTCAATCACTATCAAATGTTACAATTCTACTCACCCCCCCCCCCCCCCAGATTTATGCCGGGCTGTAAGAGGAGCCCCTGGACAATTAGCTGCATGGAGAAGCCCCCAGGTCTCTGGCTGGCAGGGCTGTCACTATCACCTTTTACTATTTTTTTCCTTGAAAAAGTATTATAACTACATTTCTCTTATTTATTCACAAGTGGATTGTTATGATGGCAGCAAACAACTCGACAAATCATAGTACAGAAGATGTTACCTAGATGCTCATGGTGCAAGTATTTTGTTTTATTTCATGATGCATTCCTTTAACATAGGTTAAATAAACACATAGACAACCAACTTTAAACATTTATTGACTGTGGAGTATATATTACTTTAGTGGCCAGACTGATTTTAACATCTACTACATATGACCCAATTTCAAAGTAGAGTCTAGCTCAGAAGCGGAACTAGCGAGCTGTAGGCCCCATTACAGAGAAGCGGAAAGGAGGGAACTCGGGACCACAGCTCGCTAGTTCCCTATGCAGTGGGCCTCATTATCTCCATGGGCCCTGGTGCACTGCACCTGCTGCACTAATGGTAGTTCCGCCAATGGTCTAGCTATTAAGACATTTGTTTTGCTATGTTGCTGATACTCTCCTGGGTAGTGGGGAGCATGATGCATAATGATCTTCATTAGGAATTTCCAATCTCAGATGGTGTCAGATACATTTTAAAACAGGGTTAGGCAAAGGAATTCACAAGTACTGGATAGTCACAGATTCCCTGTCTCTGCCTTAAACAATCCTAGTTTCATTGGCATCTGTAAATTAAGTTGCATTTAATACATGGCAGAGATAACAGTCTGCACCCTCTGCTTACATCTAGAGTTTGGGGCCCTTTAATTATATTCACATCCACCTTGCACTAATTATATTTTCATTAAATATAAAGGAAATGTTAACTTGCCTTTCATGTGTTTTCTGTAATTGTACATTTTTTAATATCAGTATATCAATATTTCCATGAGTTTGAAATGCCTACTGTCATTCATGCATCTTGAAACAAACACATTGACATTCAAACAGATTGAGAATTCAAGATTTCTTACCTGAAGGACAAAACAAGGGTTGTATAAATAACTACTAATAAGCCACTCAATGTTATCTGAGAAACACCACTGAATAGGGTTTTTTTACTTAGGGGTTGGAAATGGCAAATATAGCCCCCAATCCAGTAATACCCTCCACCCCAAACAAACCTTGGCATCAGAAACTAAGTATCAGAAACTAAGCAAAGACTCCAAGCATTAACCAAAACTCTAACTAACCCCAAAGCCTAAGTAAAACTCAATCCCTTACACTACTTACACTAATAAGAATGTTTAAATAAGCAACTTTATTAACTTTTGAAAGCAGCACCCATGGAGAGCTGAAATTCATTGGGAAAAAAGGTATTCCTTCCCTAATATCAAAAGACAATCACTATTAGCAGCGTGTTCAGTAATGGTGGGAATAGACATTTTGGGAAATCAAGAGATTGCTGTTATAGCACTACAAAATGATACTAATATTCACTATCACTGGTCAATGCAGCATTCAACGATAAGAGAACTGTTTTCTCAGCAACATCTTTTTGTTTACTATACATGTACAATATAGTAAAATGTTTTTATTTTTATTTTCCTTGATTCAAGCTACAAATATGAGAGCTCCACAGCTTGCAGGTAAGCCTACGCTAGTGTAAGTATACGTTGTGGAAACATCAAGATCAGTCTATTTACCAGTTACGCTTTTGAGAGAATATTCACAGAAACCGTTCAGAAACAGTAAATATTTGTAGATAAACGATTCTGTTAAAATCATCTAGTCCATGATCTCTAATCAGGCCCACCTGCTGTTTCTTCCATGTTACTTCAAAACCCTCTAGTTGCTTCCCCTGGAAAATTACTGGCAAAGGTCTGTCCAATTGAACAGGACAGGTATTATTAGTATATCTCCTTTACAATGGCAAGGCATGTAAGCACATATACAACAGTTCGTTTTGTTAAGGGTTTTGGCATAATAATGCAGGATCACTAGAAAAGAATGGGAAGAAAACAAAGGTAATAATGGGGTACAAACCCCAAGAAGCGTCATATTCTCTTGATGTGTTGTTGCAGATCCGTGTAATGCTTCTAGACATCAAAGGCCACAGGGACTTAGGTGGAGGTAGAAGGAATTGTTTTCAATGAGAAATGTGTGCACAAAACTCCATAATTTCCACTTTACAAGTAAGTTTTAAGAGATAGGCTTCCAGGCACCAAGCTGGTAATAAGGAAAATAAATGAAAGCAAATCAGAAAACTGTAATGCCTGAGAGAGACAAGTTAGAAGAGGAATGATGTGATGTTATTAAAATGCTTGGTTTCCAAGAGAATATATGGCCTAAAAATAAACTAGATGGTGCAGACTTCTATAGGCTGATTTGAAAGTCAAGGAGCCAGAGTACAACTTTTTCAGTGAATCCCCAAAGTCCCTGCAGGAGGACCTGGCCTGAAGATATAACCAGTGTTGTGCAAACAGGCTCACTTTTACCTATTAGTATTGGGGCAAGTAGGAGCTGCCTAGCAGAGACTTTGGATATGGGTGCCACATAAGAACATGTACAGGTTCATATTGGACAGCACGGTGGCGTAGTGGTTAGCACTTCTGCCTCACAGCACTGGGATCATGAGTTCAATTCCCGACCATCTGTGTGGAGTTTGTATGTTCTCCCTGTGTTTGCGTGGGTTTCCTCCGGGTGCTCCGGTTTCCTCCCACACTACAAAAAAAAAATATAAGGGGGTTAATTGGCTGCTATCAAAATTGACCCTAGTCTCTCTCTCTCTCTCTCTCTGTCTGTGTGTGTGTAAGTTAGGGAATTTAGACTGTAAGCTCCAATGGGGCAGGGACTAATGTGAATGAGTTCTCTGTACAGCACTGCGGAATCAGTGGCGCTATATAAATAAATGGTGATGATGATGATGATGATATATGTGCACGATTCTCAATAATAATCTTGCAGTAAAATCTCCTGATATATGGACTGACAAGAAGTCTGTATCCTTCTAATGCATTATTACACCACTGATGAATGGTTGAAGTGTGTACTTTAGTAATGTGCCAGTAAGGATCCTTCCAGAACAATGTATTCTGAAACGTGCCCCACCAGAGAATACACAACAATGGCAATAAATGATAGTTCTTACCTTTATGTTGTGATAGCCATGTTCCTGTGTTCAATCCATCCGGATATCCTGAATGTTTTTCTTTTTTCCTATGCGCTGCTGGGTTAGTCACCAAAAACACATCCCTTGAGGAACATCCGGATGGATTGAACACAGGAATGTAATAATTCTACTAGAAAGAGAAAGGACTCTCTGGATTTAGGGTAAGGGCAGCAGCTATAACATAAAAGAGTATAACCCCTGAGTGCTCTCCATCAATCAATCACTTTTACCTATTGGCTTCAATGTGTTGGCTAAGTTTTTCAACTAAAAATGTGCATGCACTGCCGATAAGACACATATATGGAAAGAACAATAAATTGTTTAATAGATACACACAGTATTTATTATTATTATTATTAATATTTATTTATAAGGCGCCACAAGGCATCCGCAGCGCCGTACAGAGACAAACAAAATTACAATACAATGGGAGACAGCACAGTACAGTAAACACAGCAACTCAGTAAGCTCAATGCACAGCTAGAGAGGGCGGGGAAGGGGGAGGGAGG
The DNA here is from genome assembly GCF_038048845.1 of Mixophyes fleayi. Taxonomy (NCBI): domain Eukaryota; kingdom Metazoa; phylum Chordata; class Amphibia; order Anura; family Limnodynastidae; genus Mixophyes; species Mixophyes fleayi. The sequence continues at coordinate 32,668,865 of NC_134409.1, forward strand.
ATCCGCAAACGACGGGGCCCAAGAAGGAGGGCGCGGAAGACAGGGAGACCCCCAGGGGGGAGGAGGGAGCGAGAGTGGACATGGGGTGGAGGACCCTCGAGGAGGAGGGCTAAGTAGCTGGAGAGCAGAGTTAGAAGTGGTGGAAACCGGAGGAGAGATGGCCCTGCTCAGAGGAGCGTACAATCTAAGGGATAACAATCTATACAATAACACAGTATACTGCGTTTTCAATTTATTAAATACACCTGACCTTTTAAAGTAATTGACTGCATAATTATTGTCAGATTTATAGGTGCCTAAAACATTTTTTAGAGAAAGTATTTAGGTACTGACAGATTACTGTATGTGTATGCCATTTAGAGGGAGGATTGTCAAGACAAAATATTTAAATAACTTTAGCCAGTTTTGCCTGTTTTGCCAGATGTAATAAGTTTTGCCCAGTTTGTACCAGTGAGAGTTTATCAGGAACATCAAAACTGTTGAAGTTTCCATGCACAACCATGAACCTGTATCAAGAAACGGCCAACACCCAACCAATTGAAGTCCTGTGGTTTCAAACAGATCATTGATTAAAGAGGCTGACAAATAATGACACGATGTGAACAGAGTAGTATACTGACGATAGTCAGTCAACTCACAGCTAAGTACAACAGTAGCAAAAAAGAAGCATGTTAGTATGCAGAGTACATTTTGTCCTAGATGGACTATGGCAGCCAATGACCTCAATGAGTTTGACACTGTCAGTGAACAACAAGAAGGCGCAATTGCAGTGGACTTAAGAACAATATATGGTAGAGAATTCATCTGATGAATCCCAGTTCCCATTGTTTTATACTTATGGGAGAACCAGGGAATAGTAAAAACTGCATTAACTCATAGATCTATCTTGCCAGTGTCATTGATGCAGGTGTGCTTTTGTGGAATATTATGTGTCCATTGATATGAGTAGAGTTATTTTATTCATGTTCATCCTTTCTTTGCAAATCTTTTCCAGAAGGAAAATGCTGCCTGCTGCAAGGCATGTAAAGGATTCGAATGGTTCCTGGAACATGACAGTGAGTTTGGCATAATGCAGTGCTCTTCTAAACCACCAGGGGGTAAATGTATCAAGCTGAGAGTTTTCCGGCGGGTTTGAAAAACCAATCAGATTCTAGCTATCATTTATTTAGTACATTCTACAAAATGATAGCTAGAATCTGATTGGTTGCTATAGGGAACATCTCCACTTTTCAAACCTGCCGAAAAAATCTCAGCTTGATACATTTACCCCCAGATCTCAATCCAATCAAATATCTGTTGGGTGAGATGGAAGTTACTTAGAGTAGTAACCGATCACCAGCTAATTTACAAACAGCTATTGGACTCATCAGTATCCACAATTATCAGTGTCCCAGTGTTCAACATTTGACGCCCTGTTGAGTCCATGTACTAAAAAATTCTGGGAAAATGGGGAAGCAGCTTTCTTTTAACCAGCCTCACTACATGCACACTACACCAGTTATTTAGGTCAATGTCTGTCAATAAAATTGAGAATTTATTTAAAGATTTGTTTTCTCACTTTTAAAGATTTGATTGACCAATATCTCAAAAGGTGATTTACCTTATTGCCACTTGTAAACATGCACATTTTTGCATCATAAACCACAGGCCATTCTCTGGATGGACCCCTGTTACATAAGATATAAGATGGACTTGCTGGATCAGTCATAAAGCAGAAGAGATACCTTTTCTTAAACTGGTTAATTTTTTTATCCACCTTTGATACTTATATCAGACACAATTTCCAAATCTCTCCTTTCAATTTCTCCTTTATTTGACATACACAATGTGCAAAGGAAATGCTACATTTCAGACTTTACCCACGTGGGCACTTGCTTTCTGTACCTAATGCTAAATCTGGGACTCCTTACACACCAATCATAGAACCTTACATCATTTAAAATGATAGTGGATTCTTATTCAGTCGTCCTCCCACTTGCACCCATCCAGGATGTGAACACGTCTTGGTCCTCCCCTGACCTTGGACTCTCTGTTCATTATGTGCCTATAGCCCTTTCTTTGCATCCCTTTTACTCAGTATTCCTTTGCTATTTACACCAGGAGACAGCTATCTCTTATAGTCCTTCTCTCTCGTGTACCATGCCTTAGGCTAGCTGGAAAAATCAGGAGGGACAGAATTATCTCAAAGTCTTAACAATTTTGCACCCATCCAGGATGTCAACACGTCTTGGTCCTCCCCTGCCTCCCCCGACCTCCGCTCCTCCCTTCCCTTTCCCGCATCCTCAATATTTTACGAAAGCCAAAGGAGAAAAAATTGTCTGTTTGTTTACCATTTTATATTGCTGTTGTGTATATTGTTTCATTTACACATACAGAAGTTAAAAAAATGATAGTGGATAAGTCAATATTTCTGTAGCAAAAGGCAAAAATCCTCCTTGCATATTTATTGCTTGATGAGACAAGGCATAGACACTAGACAAGACAGCAACCATTCATTTTCATTCGAATGTACAAATTACTGCATCTGGCACCAAAAAAGACAAAGCAACACTGACTATGTCTGTACATAATCAATAAGTCAATGGTGACGTTTGTTTCCCTGTGCCCATAAATACAACAGACTGGCATTTTTGCTCACAATGCTTTGCTTCTCTGAAACAATGGGCTAACTGGCTAACTTATATGGTAAATGTAGATGCATCGCTCATACTATCTGACATAGCAGTTGTGATTTATTCTCCATTCTTAGCTTTTTAATACATTTTCTAATTTTAGTGATCTAGTTGAATGCTGACCTCGAGGTGCTGCTGATGTCTGTACTGAAAAGTATATATTGTTATGCTGAGCATACAAAGAAACATCAATCTTCCCTGCATGTTTTATTTTTTTTGTTCTGCTTCATAATTTCACACCATAGATTGCAGAATCAGGCACCTTAGGGCAAATTTAATTTGGAACGAGTCTCTGTCTTGACAAGAGAATTTTACTAGGTACTTGACAATGAGAAGTCTTATTTCTCCAGGCTATACTCAAACCTACAATTCTCTAGGCTGCAGAAATTAAGCACAGTTATATGTGAATGCACAAACATTCAAAAACAGCGTATATACAAATAAACTAATTCTACATCTCTCCTTTACATCAATAGGGCTCAGTGTTTGCATGTCACTTGATTAACAGCTGCAGTATTAATTCCCCTTTTTGGTTGTTTGACTCACAGCAAGAATCACGTCAAGAAACCGAGAAGCAATTAAATTGATTTTAATCTTTGTCAGGGAAGATAACACGTCTCTTTCTTTTTCTAATTTAAATAATTAAAGTTTCAGTAGGTATTATTTCTCAGTTTAAAGAAATTGGTATCTTAATGTAAAACAATCCTTGTAATTATACACTTAATGGTATTTAATGCGTTAATCACGGCTTTTATTTAAAATGTATTTTATTAAATAAAAAGTATATTTCTGCTCAAGACAAAGGAGAGTGTGGGGATCTTGAAAGATTACAAGTCGTTAGGAGCTATCAGGATATAGATTACTGAATAAACATGATGCTAGCTGACTAATATGTTTTATGCCTGTGGAATATTTTGTCCTTAGCTTGTACATTAACCCTGTCTGTGGTTACAGCTATTTATATCTACAACCTATATCTACAACCTATAAAGCGCTGTTGGCGCCAGAGGCTGAATTATTCTGTTGCCGTAAGAATCTCTTTGTCCAATATAAGCTACACAATGGATTTCAGGAACATATTTGTGGAGGATCCAGATGTGAATAAAGATAAATATATGGTAAATATAGTATCTAAAGTTACAGCAAGATTTTGCTTACACCAATACCTTGTATGTATAAAAGATGATATACACATACACCATTTACTTTACTTATATATGTATAAGTACCATTTCCTCCATAATTTCCTCCTCTCTCGTTCTCTTCGAGTGGCTATCTGTTCGGAGGATGCACGCGGAGGAGGAGTTAGGATGTTGGGTGATCATTACCTCTCGGTACTTGTTTTTTCAGATTTTAAACTGCTTTATCCACTGTCAGCCTGTGGGATTACTAGACAGGATCACCTATATTGTCCCATGACACAAACCAAAATTCTGCTTTGGGATATCCCTATGTAAATCTTTAATGCATGGTGAATACATTAGCTCTCATTAATCTGCTATGTTAGCCTAGCACAAGGGGTCAGAGGTTGCAGTGATATGGTAGGAAACAGTGTTTCCTGAATCCTGTCCATCCCATTCATTATTAAAGGGGAATTAAACATTAAAACAATTAAAATATTTTATTAATGTCATTCCCAAATAGAGTACATAAAACAAAGCATTGAGTGAAACAAAATTGCAATTACAGAGAAACATTGGGTAATAAAAGATTATATCTTTAAACATAAAAAAGAAAGAGAACATGGGGATTTTGTAGATATTTTGAAAAACACTAAAATAGCTAACAAAAAAAAAAGAATCACGGAACTGTGCTGCCAGTCATAAGGAGCCAGGGAGATTTTATATTAACATGGACCCATCACCTACACACACTGGAGCCATTTTTGCTATACCAATATTAGTGAGAATGCCGCCTATTCTGTCTCACAGTGCTGTAGTCATGAGTTTTCAGTTTCCTTACCTGTGTGGAGTTTGTATATCCTCCCCGTGTTTGCGTGGGGTCTCCTCCGGGCCCTCGAGTTTCCGCGCACACCCCTAAAACATACTGGTAGGTTAATTGCCTGCTGACAAAAAATTGAGCTTAGTCTCTGTGTGTGTCTGTCTGTGTGTGTGTGTGTGTTAGGGAATTTAAACTGCAAGCTCCAATGGGGCAGGGACTGATGTGAGTGAGTTCTCTGTACAGCGCTGCGGAATCAGTGGAGCTATATAAATAAATGGTGATGATGATGATGATGATATGCCTTAAATGTACACAATCTCCAACAATATTCTCTGTACAACGCTACAGAATTGTTGGCGGTAAATAAATAAATGATAATGATGATGAGCTAGTGGCATCTCTGGGGCACTTTGGATTTATAGACTGAATAGGAGGTACTCAGTGTATTCATTACACTGAAAGCAAAGTTTCACCCCTCAGCATTTGGCCCTTAGAAGTTGCCCTCATTGGCAAGCACAGAAAAGCATCCCATGTGCCTGGAATCCATCATCCAGATATATAGTGATTGGATTGTTTTAAAACATGATGGTAAATCTGATACACTGCCATTTCTAACACTGTAGAAACAAAATGCATATACAGATATCCTGCAACTCAAACTGTCCTGCAAAAAGCAGCCGGTGTAAGTACTATACTCACAGCCATGAAAGTGGAAAAGAAAAAAGGGCACTCCATAGAGTGGTTTCACTTAGATGAAGAGAAATAATTTCAACAGCTGTATTGCTATATACTTACAAGAAAGGTTGCCAAGGAGACAACGATCTTAATGCTCTAAATTAATTCCATTTAGAAGTGATTTGTTTTGCCTTTGATCATGATTTGGGCAGCAGCCTTTCCCCAACACCAGTCGTTCCTCATGCAACTATGTTTATAATAAGAAGAGTTGATCAAAGAAGCCAGTTTAACTATTTGGTGTTACAAAATTTATGTCATTTACACACCCATTGTAATAAGCTAATATCTAGAATCACCAAAAATCACCTTGTTCGTGAACGCTTAAATTCGTTGTAGGATTGGTGTTAGCCTTGTGGGTAGCGGTAACCAAGGTGAAGAAAAACGTTATTGATGGAAATTGGTAAATGCTTTTCTTGGCATGTCTACCACTTTGCCAGGACTGTAACAACAGTGCATTTAAACTAGAGAATAGACCAGAATGGTGTTTTGTTTTTGGATATCACCAATAATTGTACGTTTGATAAATATTGATTTGGTCAATAGTTGCAATGATGAAATTAATTGAAATGAACCATAATTGTATCTGACAACAATGATTTGATCTGCCACTGACGCACACAAAGGGCTTCATTAAGAGTTGGACATACATCAATTTTTGTGGCATAAATATACGTAATTCCATACTCCGCATGCATTACAAAATGTGTCCATTTCTAGATCTGTGCTCATTTCAGACCTGCGGCCCTTTACGCCTTAAGAGGTGAGTGCAGTAAAGCTGTGTACATGTAAGTGTAGCATATTCCCTGTTGATGCAACCTAATGGGACTTAAACCCACTGAGGAGCGGTATCTTTAGCAGGTACTGGATTTTGGTGTAAAAATATATAACGATTATTATGACAATCAGTAATATTTAGAGATGTTCACTGACCCCCGTGTTTTGGTTTTAGTTTTCGATCTGGATTAAGTTTGTGTTTTGGTTTTGGTTTTTGGTTTTGGAAAAACCGCCCCGCGTGTTTTGGTTTTGGATCTGTAATTTTTAGAAAAATTGCTAAAATATGCTAAAATCACATAATTTTGCTCTTTCTTTGTTCCTACATTATTATTACTACGCCCAATAACACTAATTATCAGTCATTTGCAGTCAATTTTGACCACCTCACAGGTCACAATATTATTTTCATCCACTCTCGGACAAAGATTGCAGCGACCTGGCTGAATGCTAAGTGAAAGAGCAACGACACAAACACACGGCAGTTCATAGCACATCTAGGAAACATTGTCACAGAGCAGTGGCAGAAAAGAAAACTGGGGCAAGATGGAATTGTCCTTGGGCCCACCCACCCACACTTATGTAAGATATTGAAAAGGACATGTACATTTTAACAAAGAAAGCACTCCAGCAACAAGGAGTGCCACTTTTGTGGCTGAAGTGCTTGGTTTGTTTGGGCCCCCACAAAACAATCTACCAATAGCTTAGCTGCCCTAAACTCAAAAGTGCTGTCAATAAACTCTACATTATTAAACCATGTCTGCTCGTGCTGCTTCTTTAATCTCCTTCTCCTGTCTGGATACCTCCCACTCATCCCTGAAGAACTGCCAAACTTATGTACACACAGGAATGAATATTACAACTGGAGTAGCATTACATCTGCTTCAGACAGACTGTGACACGGAATATGTGGGCAGTATACTTAATTTCTTTGTTTCAACTCCTCCTTCAATTTTTCAAGATGCTTTTCCAAAAGTCTAATTAAGGGAATCAGTGTGCTCAAGCTATCAGTGTCTGAACTCAGTTCACAGGTGACTACTTCGAATCGTTTTAGCACCTTGCACAACACGGAAAGTATTCTCCACTGCACTGGATTAAAATACATTCTCTCTCCTTTCCCAATGTCATGGCTTCTGGAGTAAGCATGGATGGCTTTTCGCTGTTCCTTCATCCTCACAAGCATATAAAGTGTGGAATTCCACCTTGTTACCACCTCTTGCTTCAGTTGGTGGCAGGGCAAAATATATTGTTCTTGCAGCTGCTGCAATTTCCTACATGCTGTTGCAGAATGTCGAAAATATCCTGATTTTTTTTGGGCCACAGACAGCATTTCCTGCACATCCCTGTAATTTTTCAAAAAGCTCTGTATCACCAGGTGGATTGTGTGAACAAAACAGGGAATGTGGTGGATTTCACCCGCTGTAATGCTCTCACAGTAACGGTGGCGTTATCATAAATGACATATCCTCAGGAGAGTCCAAACGGGATAAGCCGTGTTGCAATGCGATCCCTTAGTTTTTTAAACAGATTGTCATCTGTGTTAGGAACCCCTCCAGCCATTACAGCAAAACCTGGAGTCTGCTCCAAATGCCTGGTGTTCACTGTTGCCCCTAGTGATGGGGACAGGCTTGGCTGCAGACAAACAGAGGGTCGTGAGATGTGCACTGGCTGGGGAGAACCCAGGAATGGAGTACCGAGGCCGTAGAGTAGGAAGTGCAGGAGGATGGTGTAGACTGATATATCACTCGTGACCACTGGAATAAATAAAGGAACAGTTGATGGAGAGGTACCCTGATATACAGCAGCTTCAGTACCGGTGCTTGTCCGAAAAGGAACGGAACTTGCAGTCATAGGTAAAGATGATGAAACCGAACGTAGACAGTTGCCAGGGGTAACTACAACCCACAGTACCGGTGAGAGTCCGGAGATTTTGAGTGAAACAGTTCCTAGGTGGTTGCCAGGGTAACTACAACCCACAGGTACTTTTGACTGTTTATATATATCACAGTGTGCCTGTAATTGTAGTTACCCCTGGCGCACCGCCTAGGAACTGTTTCCCTCCTATCTCCAGACTCTCACCGGTACTGTGGGTTGTAGTTACCCTGGCAACCACCTAGGAACTGTTTCACTCAAAATCATGCTGCTGCTGTTCCTGCCGCTGAAGGCAATTCACTAACCCAGTGGGCCGTCACAGTCATAAAATCTTTAGTTTGCCAAGTTCCGCTTGTACACATATCTGTGGTTAACTGTACAGTGGGTAGAATGGCATTTTGTAGCCAAATAATTACATTTTATGGAACCTTCTGGTAAAGGTGAGGAATTGCTTTTCTAGTAAAATGGTGTCCTGATGGAATCTGGTAATGGGGATACAGGACCTCAATTAATTGTCTAAAACCAGCTGCTTTTATTGGATATTGGACGCAGATCTAATACTAGCATAGTTCTCATGGCGTCGGTGATCCGCTTTGCAACTGGATGACAGTTATCATTCTTGCTTCCTCTTGCTAAGGATTGTTTAACAGTCAATTGTTGTAAACTACTAGTAGTCTTCTTCTTGGTCTACTTCTGGGTTGAAGATCCACCCCAGCAGCAGCAGCAGCAGCAGCAGCAGCAGCGGAACTAACGCTCAAGAATTCTTTAGAGTAATCCTGGATAGGGGAAAAATCATCTGGTTTTAGCAACTTGTATGCAGGACTAACTCTGATCACTAGTGAGGATATTGATGAGGAAGGTGTTGTCGGTGTAGCTTTACAAACGCTACAAATGGATAGACAACTGTTGTCAGGATTGAGTAAAAATAATTGCACACATAAGAGGTGGATTTTTTGGTCTTATACCCAGGCATGACAATTGCCTTCTTCTTGTCACTGGCAAGAACTGCTTCCACTGGTGCAGGACTTACACAAACAAATAAATCATCCTCATCATCATCCTCATCAACATCCTCATTAGAGCTGTCGACAGCTACACAAATATCCCCCTTATCCTGTTGCAAATACAAAGTGGTATCCTACATTTGTGTTTCACTGGCTACACTAAGAGGCATATCTCTGACAACCAGTTTGAAAAACTAAGGGATTTCAACATGTTTTTTCCCACTTGGACACTCCTGAGGATATGTCATTTGTGATAATGCCACCAATATTGTGAGAGCATAACAGCTGGGAGGATTCCATCACATTCCCTGCTTTGCTCACACAATCAACTGGGTGGTACCGAGCTTTTTTAAAAAAATGACAGTGAAATGCAGGAGATGCTGTCTGTGTCCAGAAATAATTTGGGTAATTTTTGGCATTCTGCAACAGCATGTAGGAGATTGCAGCTGTTGCAAAAATAATCAAATTTGATGGGAATATACATTAGTCCAGCGCAGCGCAGTGGAGAATACTTTCCATGTTTTTCAAGGTGCTGAAACCACTATAAGTAGTCACCTGTGAAGTGAGTTCATACACTGTTAGCTTGAGTCAAGTGATTCCACTGATTAAACTTTTGAAAAATGCAGCTAGAGACATTGAAGGAGGAGATGAAACTCAGCAATTCCGCTATGTAGGACTTGCAGATCAAGTACTTTATTTGCTTCACTGGGATCCAAGAGTTATCAACATCTTGAAATTAGATCACTATATTTTGGCAACTGTGCATGAACCTAAGTTAAGAGCTATGTCTTCTCTTTCTTTCCAGCTGACCCAGATCTCACGAGACGCAATGAACTCCTGGTGAGCAAGCTGACAGCTCAAGTGGTACATGACACAATGACTCATCCTACCTCAGTTTCTTTGGCAACTGCTGCTAGGAAAAAGTTTAGCTTTCCCAAGACACCCAGTGGTGATGCAGATGACTCAGCACAACATTTTGACATTTGGTCTGGGGTAAAAGAATTGCCCAAAACTTATGACAGCTCTGTTGTAAAATGAACTACAAATTCCACAGGGAAGGACATTACCAGCAATTACATTAAAGTACAGAGACTTCTGTAATGGTAGATTCCAACGGGATGAATTAGTATTGTGTGAGGATGGTTTATACACTGATGAGGGCGAGGATGATGACAGCGTAGATTGCAGGTGTTGGGATCTAGCAGAGAAGGAAGCTAGCTAATGCTGGTATGCTTGTTAATATTTTGGGTAGAATGGCATGTTGGTAATTTTATGTTTTTCTATAGTAAACTTCACCTTTATTAGAAAGGTGTTTTTGTTTTTAAAAAGGTACAAGCTTTTTTTTTTACATTTTTGTTTCCCTGACTTAAAACCACTGTGCACTTGAACATGACATAAAGGGAATAGTATCATCATGACTGTGACTGGAGAGTGACAAGAACAATGTGACTGAACACTGGAGAGTGACAAGAATACTGCTATCCCTGTTTCTGTGTGACCAATGTCACTGAGACTGGAGAGTGACAAGAACAATGTTACTGAAGACTGGAGAGGGACAAGAACCATGTCACTGGAGACTGAAGAGTGAAAAGGACCCTGCCACCCCTCCTGTTTCTGTATGAATTATGGCACAGTAGAATGTCACTGGAGACTTTTAAAAAGACTGCCAGCCCTAAAATATTAATTTCTGTTTCAGCACTAAACACTACAACCTCTCCTATTTCTGGGTGAGCTATGGCAGAATACAATGTGACTGCAAATTTTGAAGAACACTGACAGCCCTATTATTTCTATTTCAGCAATGGCAATTAAGAATGGAGCAATGCCACGTAGACTGTAAACTGGCAACAAAACTGGGACCTCTCCTGTACAGTACAATGTGATAGATTTTGAAGAACACTGCCAGCCCTATTATTTCTATTCCAGAAATCACAATTAGCAATAGAACAATGGACCTCTCCTGTTTCTATGTGAGCTATAACTCAGAAGAATGTCACTGGAAAACTGCCACCCCTCTTTATGTTTTAGAAATGATGCTGCCCAACTGCACTAGAGACTGCCAAGAACCGTGGTACCCCTTCTGTGTCTCTCTATGAAATGGTGCTGGATCGCCATGGAGGGTGATACTTATAAAATCCAAAACTTGCGAGATCCAAGGGCACGTGATAGTACTGAGCCGACTCGGATTGGCGAAGTTCGGGTGGGCTCGGTTCTTGGAGAACTCGAGCATCTCTAATAATATTATTTAGCCGCTTCTGGTTGACTGCTTGTGTATTGACCACTTCAGCTGATAGTACTTCTTTCAGTAGTGTTGCAGCTATAATTTTTTTTTTATAATAGCAGAAAAAAAAATTAACACACACATTCCGTTAATATATTGAATGAAGAGAGAAGGACAAGCCATTTTTTTTAAAAAGAAATAGACAGAGAGAAAGAGGAAAAAAATATGCAGTACGAAAATGAAAGCGAAAACACTGTAAGTCCAGAGCTTTATAAAATGCCTGTAACCCATTCTTACTGTAACTGGGAAACTCCGGTAAAGTGAGAACATGTTTTGCTAGGAACCAATGAAAAATTAAAAGGCTGATGTGTTTTGGGCGTTTTCCAGTGGGGTAGAAGGTGGGTAAAGGGACCGGGGGGGGGGTGACTATAATCTAAAGTCCAGTCTGGGAAATTTAAAAATGTGGGAAGCATTAGAGAGGCCGTAGGGAGAGGAAAGGGCAGGGTGGGTAGAGCAAGCACAGCAATGTTGGGACCATAGATAGGGTTTAGCATGAAACAGTAATGCAGAGAGCCTTTCTCGAAGCCAGGACAACATATAGAGGAGTTAGTTGGTGCCAGGCGGGCTAATGCTAGGGTATAAATACCAGGGATCCTATACTTTATGAAAAGTAGAAATGGTATTGTTGAAGAGACTTGTGATATATTAGAGGCAGTATTCCAGATTCTGTTAATAACAGCCTTCAAGACTTTCTTACAACCGCCGGCTATCTGAAGTTTAGCCGTGTTTTACATATGGCGAATAAGCTTATTGGAGGATTTAGCAACGCCTCCATATTGCCGATTTAGCTATTCATATTACTGTGCCACCACTGGGTGGCACAGTAATACATATAAAGTGTCTTCAGGTATTTGAGTAGCAGTAGCCTAAGCAATCAGGAGCATTACATCATCCCAAATCTAGATATGAATGGGTAATCCCACCATATATGGAGGAAGGTACCCTTTTGTCCACAGTTACGCCAGCAAAGATCAGAAGAGAGGGGGTAGGTAGAGTGCAATCTCGTGGGAACCATGTACCATCTGGTGTATATATTATAGGCATTTTTCTACACAGCTGTGTTTTTGAAGGTTTTTGCAACCTGTTGACGGATAAGCGACCATCCTTCTTCATTCAGCTCCACAGGTGGGGTGGAAGAAGACAGGAGAGTGCTATACAATAGTGAGATATAGCCCTGTCGACTAGGATTATAGAGACAGATTTCTACTATCTTTTTAGTTTGGGAAGGAAAATGAAGAGCGCGCACTTCAGACTTGGAGTTGTTCACTTTATAGTCAGATAAGAGGCTGAATTTCTGTAGTTCCACAAACAAATTAGTGAGGGAGATCTGAGGTGAGGACAAGGTTACAAGATCATTGTCCACAGAGAGAGAGAGATTTTATACTGTATGCACTTAACCTGGATTCCCCTCATATCCTGGTTCAGTCCAACTCTAGTGGCGAGTGTTACAATGCATAGTATACTATAGTTTAATCCACAGAGGAAAGATTGTGGGCCCTCCAGGAATCAAACAGACCAGCCCCAGACCAGCAGTTTAGAATACTTTACGGTGGTAGTTGTGTTGTGAGCCCGATTTACCCAGCTCAGCTGACAAAATAGTATTAAAGTCCCTTCTTATAAGGAGGAGGCCTTTTTTGTATTTTATGTAGTTCTGCAAAAATATTGTCAAGAAAGCCAACCTGCCCTGAGCTGGGGGCATACAAATTCACCAGTGTAATAGTTTGGGGTTCTACCTGACACACCAGTATAATGAAGCAACCATGACAATCCAGAAAAGAGGCATTGAGCTGAAAAGGAACTGAATTACGGATCGTGATGTCAACTCCATTTCTCTTGGCAGGCGAGGAGGCATATTCCACCATAGGGAACCTCCGGGAAGACAAGAAAGGATGGTTGTCATGCCTAAAATGTATTTAATGTAAAAAGACAAAGTCTGCATTAAATTTCTTAAAGTTTCTGTGCAAAAGAGATCTTTTCTGGAGGGTGTTAAGACCCTTAGCATTGAGGGACATGAAGGTGAGGGACATGATTCTCCATGGGACTCCTTTGAGTCGTCTGGGAAAGCAGTGGATGGAGAGAAACAAACATTGCTGTGAGTGCAGGGAGACAGGGGAGGAGGATCAGAGAGTGGACTGGCGTGAGAGGTAGGGACAGAGAGCGGTCAGCTAATCTCCAAAAAGAGGAAGGAGTGACTGAGGTTGAGCCAACAGGTAGAACAGGGAGCTGGTCTGTCTGAGTACGTACATGCCAGTGGGGCTCAGGGTGGGGGAAGGCAACCCAGTGTACCTATAGCTGTAATAATAAGGAGAGGGTGAAGACAATTGAGTCCTCCCTCTCACAATTCCCAAAATGAGGGGGGTGAGATTGGGCAAGCAAACCTAAGCTAGCCCGGGCGGCTCAAGTTAAGTTTCAGCAGCAGGTCTCTGCCTTTGTTGGGGCCTTGTACAGTAATTTGGCGCAGGAGAGTCCAGTCAAGTCATATGTAAAAGAATCCCCATTTGCTATCTCATAATGCCCCTTGCATTATTTTTTTTAATGGGTATGATGGTTGAACAATTATTGCTTCACAATGAAAGTGTTTACAGGTAGGCTAAGCCAGGTAAAGTTATTTACCAGAAATGTAAGAGGACGGACACATCAGTATTGTGTAGGAGTGAAGATAAAAGGCACCCTCAGATGGAACAGTCCAGAACAAGTCACATAGCACATGTAGATATCCTCATAGGTGACACTAGATGGCAGTGTTGCATCAGGAAACAAATGGTAGTTCCTATAGAAGCAGAGATTGTGTCCGCTTTATATTGTATACATATAGTATTCTATGGCTCACTACAGGTTTATAGGCATGTGGCCTCCAAATATTAGTGATCGCAACACAGTGCTTTGATGGAGTGGAGCACGATGCTGTGCGTCACCTTGTCATAATGAGGGCTCCATATTACAGCAGAGAGATATGTCCAGGACAGCACACTGGCAAAACCTGGGGGGGGGACAGCCTGTGAGTGCTCCAGTCAAGAGTGAGGTTTTCTTCCCCCCCTATTATGTCTATTGGGGCCCAGCAACTGTTGTATGTTAATGTCCAGAGGGGATCCCAGGGGAGGTAAATATAACAGCTGGCAGCGTGAATACGATGCTTCCTGGCCCCTTAAGTATATGTCTGGATTTGGTGTTGCATTCCGAGGGCTTCCCACGGGGCTGGACCTGGCGAACCAGCAGGACAGCGAGGCATGCTGGCAGGTGGTCCAGAGCGCAGGCTGCCAGACACAGACCACACAGCCTGACGTCTGGGTTGGTCTGAAGAGTGAGATAAGGCTCAAATGGGTAAATGTCAGGAGGGTGGTCGGGGAAATACTGTGCTCCCGGGCTGCAGGTGTGGTAGGCCTGGGTCCAGTCGCTCCACCAAAACAGGATCCCAAGGATCCCGGAGCTTCCCTGGCTCTCTCCCAGCAATCTCCCCATAAGAGAAGTAAGGCAGGGACCGATCAGCTCAGAATCTCAGCCGAAAGTAACACACGGCTGCAGGAGCTGTGTGCAGACACATCTACTCAAGATGGCAACACAGCCACACCACCTATCATTGGATTTTTAAAACAGTAAACAATGGATATTAGAGAGTTTCATTATATTTTATTATAGAATATGCGATTTTGACATTTATAAATAACACTGTCAAGACACGATTCTCTTGTGTATATGACACTTCATTGCATCTCTATGTAAGAATATACATTTTTGATGCAGAAATACTGCTGCTTTTGAGATGGACATTTCTTGAGATACATGCAACTCAACAAACAAATGTAAGTATATGTTTTTGCGACACAATTTTTGATGCGTATATTCAGAGCACAAAATGTGTCTATTTCTAAATGGGGTGGATTATGAGAATATTTTCAACTTAGTAATCAATAATACTAGTTAATAGTTCAACTAGTAGTCTTTCTGACTTAAATAGATTTTTTTTGCTCTTTAAAAACCTTTTTCAGAGTACATTTATTTTAGATAGTGTTTTGTGTTTGCTTGTTTTGAGTTTATTTTGCTTAGCACTCTCTCTTCATGTTGTTTTTTTCACACCCACTTTCTGCCACTTGCCCCACTTCTCAGGGTATCCTAATGTTAATGAATTTTAAATAGTGTTTTGCCCTGGCTTGTTTTGTGTGAGTGCTCTCTCTGATTGATATTGTTTTCCCACTCAATTTTTGACACTTACTCTGTCTTATCTATCACACAATATTATATTGATCAATTTAACACATTTGCAACAATTGATTCATTAAGGGAAGTAAAGCAAAAAAAACTGAGTAACTTTGAATCTTGGCAAAATCATGCTGTTTTGGAGGGGGAGGTAAATTTAAAATTTGAAGACAGATTTATAATTGGGGTAGAGCATGTCCTAGATCAACTTTAACTTTCAGTGTACAAATAAGCTATAAAGTATTTGTGTGCTACACGCAAAAACAGACAGTATATAACTTATGTGCAAAATAATAAACTTATTTGTTCCCCTTGCATTGTAAAATGGTTTTGTCAAGGAAAGAGCTTACAAATATTTTTGCGTTACTTTCCTTAATGAATCAGGCTCGTAGTCTTCTTGACTTGAATAGCTTCTTTTGCTCTCTAATTACTTTTTGCAGAGTATCATACATTTATTTTAGATAGCGGTCTGCATTGCTTGTTTTATGTGAACTCTGCAATGCGCTCTCTCAATATGTTATTCTATTTTCCCATCCATTGTTTGCCGTAAGCTCTACCAAGTCTACCACACAATATTGATCTAATCAATTTGACACATTTGCAATGAAGTTAATTGAAATAAACAATAACCGTCTTTGACAATGGAATTCTACTCACACACACACACACACATGCACGCACACACACACACACACACACACACACACACACACACACACACATACACACATACACACACACGGGTGCCGAGATTACTAAATTAAGATGATGACAGTCGTTTGCACATCCAATTCAAAGTCCAAAGTGAACAGCATCCAAGGTAGAAATATTTGAGCCCTTTATCACCACATCGCCGACAATTGAATCTCCCCCATATTGTTACTTTATGAATAACTTAGTTTGGAGTTATGTCATTTTCTCTCATTATTGAATTTGCCATTGCTCACACAGAAACAGGGGTAGCAGTGTTCTTGTCACTCTCCAGTCTCCAGTGCCATTGGTCTGTAGCTTTGCTCACACAGAAACAGGAGTGTGTAACAGTGTTCTTGGCACTCTCCAGTCTCCAGTGCCATTGCTCACACAGAAATAGTATTAGCCAATTCACATGGTGGACAGTATGATTAGGTAGACTATTCAAATGTGGACGGTATTATTATATGGGTAGGGATGTGGTTAAGGACAGGTCTAGGGATAGGAAAAGGGTCATGTCTAGGGCCAGGGATAGAGCCAGGGTTAGGGACAGGTCTAGAGATAGGGACAGGGTTGGTGTTAGGGATAATACTGACTACATTTGAATTTTCAACCTAATAAATACTGTCTACATTTTAATTGTTGTCCTAATAATTCTGTCAAAGTAATTATATTGTCAACTTTATAACGTTGTCTAGTCTGCTGCCTATTAATCATATCATGGCAATCCAACATATGGGTGGGTGGGAGGTCTGAAGGACAATTCCATCTTGCACCATTTTTGTTTTCTGCCACTGCTCTGCGGCAATATTTCCTAGATGTGATATAAACTCCCGTGTGTTTGTGCCGTTGCTCTATCGCTTAGTAACCAACCAGCTCACTGCAATCTTTGGCCTAAACTGAATGAAAATAATTTTGTGACCTGTGAGGTGATCAATATTGATTGTAAATGACTGGAAATTAATGTTATTGAGGGTAATAATACTGTAGGAACAAAAAAAAAAGTCAAATTATGTGATTTTAGCATTTTTTTTAGCAATTTTTGCAAAAAAATACAGGTTCGAAACCAAAACTAAACCAAAACACGAAGTTAATGTGGATCCAATACCAAAACCAAAACCAAAACACGGGGGCAGTGAACATCCCTAATAGTATATAGGTTTTTTTTCACTGACTTTTCCTTTAAATTTGTTAAATGTGTAGAGAAGGATGGATGATCTGATTTCCTTTCAATAGCCAATGATATATTTTCCTGTAGCAATTTTGTTTCATATGCGCAGTATAAAATACTCTTAATTTCAAAGTTAGCTGGGATGCATCCATTCAGCACCTTTGCATTATTTTTATATTTATAACCTACTTTTCATATTTTTTTAAACACGGTTTCTATATGTGTTGAAATATGTAAAAAGCGACAGTGTAGTTATTTGTTTCCCCAAATGAGTAGCTATGAATATATTCTCCCTTATTTAAATGACTTATTGCTGTAAAATATACACTCAGTTATTTCAGGAAAGGGAAAAAAAAGCACCAAAAAATGGATATGTCGATTCCTTTGCAATAAACTAACATGAAGAATAATAGACAGAAAAATATATACCTTGCCTGTCAGTAATATTTTGATGGACCTTTATGTGCTTTCCATGGTGGAGCAGGATTAGTTATTTGCTGAATTTAAAAGATGTCAGTATGTGCTTCCCCGCATTTAAAATGTTGTTCTGGAATAGAGAAGCAAGATGCGCAGGCAGCAGGGAACACATGGAAAAGGATAATTTATGCTGTTGGTTGATAAGAGTAACTGATTTCTTCCACCATTCACCATATCTAAAAATACAGTTTAGGTCTCCAAATGCCTTCTGAGAAAAAATGCATAGGACTCTTTGCAATACCTTACACTAAAAGCAATTTTAAACTGTATCTCACCATCTGTGTTAAGATTCATAAAAAAAAAAATCTTCCAAGGCTACCTTTCCCGTTGTTATTTTTTTTCCTAGTCTAAAAACATTTTTCAAAGGAAATTTTACTGCATCACCACTGTCAAAGACGTGGGTTACAAGAATGCATGGCCTTTGTGGTAGACAAATAGAATATAATTTAAGTGCATGGATAATAATTTAAGAGTACATCAGCAGTTAAATAGCTTCTTGATTGAACTTGATAAACACTTTGCATTTCCCAGAACCCTCTACTGAATTTTCAGATCTGTTATTTGTTGTTGTTTTGCATTAACTAGAGGCACTGTATTTTAACTTATCATTGGCAGATTGTATCTTCAGAAATTTTAGCCGTAAAGTTAGGAAACATTTATATCTTGCACAAGGGTAAAAATCACCCTAAAATGAGGTATAATTTTAATTGGAAATATACATACTGCATGACTGCATTGCAGTTAGTCCAGACATATGCTGCATGCACGTGGCTATGTATGCATACATAGCCATGAATCTAGCCCAATTCCTCAGTGATTATATGAATTGTGACATTGCACGGCAGGGGGAGTGGACATGAAGACCAGATAGCAGATGGCCAAAAGCTGGCAAGTGTGGTATCTATCTATCTATCTATCTATCTATCTATTTATCTAATTGAGTGGTACTAATATATTTTGAGTAGGGCAGGATTCATTTATTTGTCATAGGACTGTATAATATGTTGAGGAAGGGGGCATTTATAATTTGTGCTTTAGTTTTGGTCCTCTCCCGGCTGCAGTGGCTAGTTTTTGCAATGTATTGAATGGAGATATAGCTGTATAAACGTAATGTGAAGGCATTTTAATATATTAGTCATGGTGCTTATTAATCCACTGATCATATTGTGCACTGTACAGGTGGAGTTGTTTTAGTTTGGATAAAATGCAGATTTGGGTCCTCATTTTCAATTGTTTTAATGATGCTGGATGTCTTCTGTCTAAAACAAATTTTATCTGTTGGGTATAGATCTGTAGCTCATGAGTTGTATTGACGAGAAGGTACTATATGTTGTGCAATTACATTTTTACATTTATATAGAAATACATATTTTTAGATTGGTATACTTATCTGAAATTGTATGCTTTAATACATGGGTGGTTCTCTATGTCAAGGCTTCCCACTAGTCTGTATATTAAGGTTTCCCAATACCAGGCTGCCTGTGACTTGTATAGGTCTGAAATAGTTAATAATACTAAGATACTTTCTATATCAGTTACCTCCCTGCAGGGCTCCAATGACACTAAATACCCCTTAAATAAGTATATTACACTTCTAACTCACTGCCACTTACACTTTGCTACATAAGATAATATAACTAAGAAAGATTAGGTGACTCACAATTTGATTCTAAATTACTTATATAAACCAGGAGTTAAATCCAACAGATCTCAGCAACACAATTCTTAATATTAATTAGAGACGCTCAGGCTCGGTTCTTGAACGTCACCGATCCAAGTACCGAGCCGAGCCCACGGAATTGAAAGCGAGGCAAAACATTATAGTTACATCGTCGGATCTTGCAAGTTTTGGATTCTATATCTACCGCCCTCCGTGGCGATCCAGCGCCATTTCAAAGAGGGACACAGAAGGGGTAGCACAGCAATTGGCAGTCTCTAGTGCAGTTGGGCAGCGTCATAGCTAGAAAAGAAATAGGAGGGGTAGCAGTGTTCTTAAAGGTCTCCAGTGACATTCAGGAGAGCTTCATTGCTCCATTGCTAATTGTCATTGCTGAAATAGAAATAAAAGGGCTGGCAGTCTTGGTCTGAATCTACAGTCAAACTGTACTGTGTTACATAGCTCACAAACAAACAGGAGAGGTCCATTGCCCTATTGCTAATTGTCATTGCTGAAACAGAAACAATACGGCTTGCAGTGCTGTTCTTAATCCGCAGTCACATTGTACTGTGCTATAAAAATGGATTCACGGCAGTACACAGAAGACCAGGAGCACCAAGCAGCTGCTGGCACCAGTCATGATGATAGCAATCCTTCTACGACATCTGCTAAAACCTATGCTAAAGTGCATAGTGTTTTTAAGTCAGGGAACTAAAAATGTAAAAAAAACACGCTTTACCTTGGTAAAAAAAAGACCTGTAATCCAGGCAAAGTTATCTGCAGTCAAAAATAAAATTGGCAACATGGCATTCTACACATGCAGTGGCAAGGAAAGAATGATGCCTTCGCCTTTCTCTATGAGTGCTAGTTCTGCAACTGTGAATTAGGCATCTTCTTGGAAGGTCAGTCATGACGAAGCAAGATCTTGTCATTCTGACTCCAAAAGTGGTGCGCATATACTTTTACGTGTAAAAGTCGAGCTTGAACAAAACAGTAAGGCATTAAAGAAAAACGTATGTTCAGATTCAGAAAAAACACAAATCCCTGAGGAAAGTCTATCCACGAGTGCTATGTGTAAGCCTGACCTTTCTGATAGTGTACCCATAAAGAAGGCCCCTTTCAGCATTTCTGCAGATGTGTGCATGTACAGCTCAAGTGTAGCCGGTGATACACAAATTGAGGATGCCACTTTGGAATTGCAGCAGCATGAGGGGAATATTTGTGTAGCTGATGAGGGCACTAATGAGGATGTTGATGAGGATAATGTTGTTTGTGTAAGTTCTGCACCAGTGAAAGCAGGTCTTGCATGTGATAAGAAGAAGGCCATTGTCATGCCTGAACATAAGACCAAAAAATACACCTCTTATGTGTGGAATTATTTTATATAATTTTTTAAATATTTTTACCCAAATCCTGACAACAGTTGTCTAGCCATTTGTAGCGTTTGTAAAGCCACAGTCAGTAGAGGTAGGGATCCTAACCATCTAGGATCCTCATCTATGTTACGCCATTTGAAGCGAGTTCATGGCAAGCTGTTGGGAAAATCTGAAACATATGCTAAAAAAATAACAACAAGCATTCCAGCATCAGCTAGGTCCCTTCTCTCAGCTAGATACCGACACCTGCAATTTACACCCACAACGCTGTCCTCTGCAATATCCTCAGTAGCGATCGGAGTTAGTCCTGTGTCCAAGTTGCTAAGGCTAGATAGTTCCTCCACTATCCTGGATTTCGCAGAAGAATTTTTGAGTGATAGTCCCATTGTTGCTGCTGGGGGTGGATCTTCATCCCAGAGGCAGACCAAGAAGAAGACTACTAGTAGTTTAAAACAACTGACCGTTAAACAATCCTTTACAAGAGGAAGCAAGTATAAAAGCTGTCACCCAGTCGCGAAGTCACAGACGCCATGGCGACTATGCTAGTATTAGATCTGCGTCCAATATCCACTATTAATGCAGCTGGTTTTAGACAGTTACTTGAGGTGTTGTGTCCCCGTTACCAAATTCCATCACGACACCATTTTACTAGAAAAGCTATTCCTCACCTCTACCATAAGGTTCGTAAAAATGTAATTATTGGGCTACAAAATGTCATTCTACTCACTGTACACTTAACCACAGAAATGTGGACAACCGGAACTGGGCAAACTAAAGATTATATGGCTGTGACAGCCCACTGGACTGGTGATTCGCCTTCATCAGCAGGAACAGCAGCAGTATGTACCCAAGTATGTCACTTTTTTCAGAGGCAGGCTACTCTGTGAATCATCTGCTTCACTAAGAGGCATACAGCTGACAATCTATTGCAAAAACTAAGGGATGTCATTGCAACATGGCTTATCCTGTTTGGACTCGCCTCAGAATATGTCATTTGTGATAACGCCACCACCAATACTGTGAGAGCATTACAGCTGGGTGAATTCCATCACATTCCCTGTTTTGCTCACACAATAAACTTGGTGGTGCAGAGCTTTTTGAAAAATGACAGGGACGTGCAGGAGATGTTGTCTGTGGCCCGTAAAATATCTGGACATTCCCGTCATTCGGCAACAGCACGTAGGAGATTGCAGCAGCTACAAGAGCAATTTAATTTGCCCTGTCACCAACTGAAGCAAGAGGTGGTAACAAGGTAGAATTCCATCCTGTATATGCTTCTGAGGATGGAGGAACAGCGAAAAGCCATCCACGCTTACTCCACAAGCCATGACATTGGAAAATGAAGCGGGATGTATTTTACTCAAGCACCGTGTTGTGCAAGGTGCTGATGCCAATCGAAGTAGTCACCTGTGAAGTGAGTTCAGACACTGCTAGCTTGAGTTAAGTGATATCCTTAATTAGACATTTGGAAAAACAGCTAGAGAAACTGAAGGAGGAGATGAAACAATTACGCCAAGTATGTCGGCCTTGTAGATCAAGTACTTTATTCGCTTCGCCAGGATCCAAGAGTTAGCAAAATCTTGAAATCGGATCACTACATTTTGCTGACTGTGCTTGATCTTAGGTTTAAGAGCTATGTCTTCTGTTTGTTTCCAACTGACCCAGATCTCAAGAGATGCAAGGAGCTCCTGGTGAGCAAGATGACAGGACACCTTCTCCTCCTTCAGTTTCTCAGTCAACTGCTGCTAGGAATAAACTTAGCTTTCCCAAGAGACCCAGGGATGATGCAGATGACAATGCACAGCATTTTGACCAAAATTACCTCTGATGTAACTCCAACTGATCCTATCAACTATCAACATCCAAAGAATGGTGGAGGATTATTTTAAATTTTTTTGAACGGTATAAAGACAACAGTTTTATTAACAAAGAACAATGTTGCTAGCAGAAGTAGTGTAAGCATTGATGTCTAAATAGACGTGTATTTGTATTACTCAAACCCTCCACTTTGCTGCTCTTTCATCAGTATTGCACAAAGTGTTTTTAATCTGCACTTTGCGTCAAAGGTGCCTAACTATATTATAATTTTTTTGGGGATTGGGGCTGATTCGAAGCTCAGTGATGAACCTGCTTTTTGCTGTGAATTTCAATGGCTCTTTTTAGTGCATTGGCTAGCACCCTGGATTAGTCTTGGTCTGATAAAAGCATGCATCCCGGGTAGGGGAGGGGGGGTCAGTCCTCGTCTCCATGTATTAGCTGTAGAATTACCACAGTTATCCAAGGAATGGGTGGAGCGATCAAATGAACCATAACTTATTTTATGATTCATTTTCATTTTCACTGTACTGGCCATGTGCTCTGGGTGATGGCGATCTCCTTGTCTTCATCTTCCAGAGCTTAATCTGCAGGGGCCAGTGACACACCAATTTGTTTTCTCAGGTCTCTTAGCTGTTCTTTAAACTTGACATATTTATCGTCCTGCCTCAGGGTCTCCTCTGTATTATTCTTCTGAAGCGCAGTGTATCTCTCATGTACAAGCTCTCTTAAATCCGGGATCTCATCCGGTGGGTCACGTTTTAACTTAAGTACGGCCTCCTCAACTGCGTCTATATATTGGTTTAAATCTCTGTTCAATGCAGCGTATTCCAAGATGACGGATTCCATGCTGCCCACATGTTCCATGTCATAGTCTGTCTGAAGCAGGTGTAATGCCACTCCAGAAGTAATATCCATTCCTGTGTCTATATAAGTTGGCAGTTCTTCAGTTCTTCAGGGATGAGAGGGAGGTATCCAGAGAGGAGAAGGAGATTAAAGATGCAGCACTAGCAGACATGGTTTAATAATGTAGAGTTTATTGAAAGCCCTGTTGGGCTTAAGGCAGCTAAGCAATTGTTAGCTTCTTTTGTCGGGGCCCAAACAAACCAAGCACTTCAGCCACAAAAATGGCACTGCTTGCTTTGTTAAACTGCACAAGTCCTTTTCAATATCTTAGATAAGGATGGGTGGGAGGGCCCAAGGACAATTCCATCTTGCACCACTTTTCTTCTGTGCTACTGCTGTGTGGCAATGTTTCCTAGATGTGCTATGAACTGCCGTGTGTTTGTGTCATTGCTCTGTTATTATTAATAATAATGTAGAAAAAAAAAGAGCAAAATTATATGATTTTAGCAAAAGAAATGGGATTTTAGAAAAAAAATTGGAATCCAAAACCAAAACCAAAACACGTAAGGGCAGTTTTGCCAAAACCAAAGTCAAAACCAAAATACGAAGTTAATCCAGATCCAACACCAAAACCAAAACCAGAACACGGGGGTCAGTGAACATCTCTAATATCAATGCTTGCAAGAAAGGTTAATTCATTAACATAGGTTCTAAATCATAGCTGAAAGACTCAATTGAATACATTCTCTATTTAGTCAGGGGTAATATATTCACAGTACTTATTCATAAATATTATAATATTACTGAGATTGGATTTACTACTGTATGTCTCGGTGGTCTGCCTTTTACAAACCTTTTCAGCTCACTATCTCACTGTCTCTTCAGCAGGATATTTTGGATAAAATTTTAATTGATTCATAAATCTAGAAAAAACTTTCTTACACATTACAATAATAATTAAATCCACATATATGTAGTTTCTGGTCATTGCTTGCCAACTTAAGCTCACTTCTCTGCCCACTTTTACCTCCTCTCCCTTCCTCCCTCACAGCCCATGATTTTGCTACCTACTTCAAAGAAAATATCGACACCATTCAACAAGATATTTCCTCAATTTCTCCCACACCACCCACTCTATCTATCTTCACCTACACTCCCCAAGCCACTCTTAAATCATTCTCTACAGTATCTGAAGACAAAGTTTCTACACTCATCTTAACATTACATCCTACAACCTTTCCCCTGAACACTATTTCCACCCAACTTCTCCGTTCCCTCTACTCCACTGAATGACCAGTTCTAGCTCATCTCTTCAACCTGTCTCTCTCCATTGGCACATTTCCATTTTCCTTTAAACATGCTCTCATCACACCTATTCTAAAGAAGCCATCTCTCGATCGAGCCTCTCTCCAACTACCGCCCTATTTCTCTCCTCTTCTTTGCCTCGAGACTACTTGAGCAATTAGTGTACAAATGCCTGTCTCACTTTCTCTTCTTTCAGTCCGTTCTTGAACCCCTGCAATCAGGTTTCTGTCCCCAACATTCCACTGAAACTGCTCTAACTACAGTGATCAATGATCTACTTACTGCAAAGTCTAAGGGTCATTTCTCCATGCTCATTCTCCTTTACCTCTCTGCTGCTTTTGACACTGTTGATCACCTCCTCTCCTACACACCCTTCACTCCATTGGCCTTTGTGGCACAGTTCGTTCTTGGTTTGCTTCCTACCTTTAAAACCGCTCGTTTAGAGTTTCAACCTATGGCACACCCTCCCCTCTACTCTCACCTTCTTTTGTGGTCCCACAAGGCTCTGTTTTTGGCCTTTTACTTTTTTTCATTGTATACCTCTTCTCTTGGGGCACTACTTCGCTCATTTGGTTTTCAGTACCACCTCTACGCTGATGACAACCAAATGTATATCTCTTCCCATGACCTCTCCCCTTCTGTACTATCCTGTGTAACCAACTGTCTTACAGCTATCTCCACATGGATGTTCCAACACTAGCTAAAGCTCAATATATCCAAAACAGAGGTTCTTATCTTCCCTCTGCCAGAATCACCAGCTCCCCTCAAATCTCCCTTATCAATAATACCACAATTTCCTCAGTCTTCCAAGCCTGCTGCCTTAGTGTCACACTTGACTCCACACTCTGCTTTATTTCTTTACATTCAGACTCTCTCCCAGTCCTGTCAATTCCACCTTAAAAACATTTCTAGAATGCGCCCTTTTCTTACTCAATATACTACCAAAATTCTTATCCATTCTCTCTTCATCTCCCGTCTCGACTACTGCAACTTGCTACTATGCGACATTCCCAACACTCATATATCCACACTTCAATCCATCCTAAATGCTGCTGCAAGACTGATCTTCCTCTCTCACCACTCCACATCTGCTGCAACACTTTGTAAATCCCTACACTGGCTCCCTGTGTCCTCCAGAATCCAATTCAATTTACTCACCCTTACCTGCAAAGCCCTCAGCAACACTACCCCTTCATAGATCTAAAACCTCATATCAAAATACTCTCCCTATCACCCTCTTAGATCTACCACTGACCTGCATCTTGTCTCGTCTCTGGTAACTACCTCTCAGTTGTGCTTACAAGACTTCTCCCCTGCTGCTCCCCACTTATGGAATTCCCTGCCATGCCCAATCAGGCTTTTCCACAGACTTCAAATCTTGAAATGTTCTCTAAAAACCCATCTCTTTTTTAAAGCTTACCTTATAACTGATGATACTATTCACACTAATGCACCTTCACCGCTGTCCGAATCTCCACTCTCAGCCCCACTCGCTCCTCTTGTTTCAGCTGGGCCTTCTTCTACTTAGAATGTAAGTTCTCTAATAAGCACGGTCCTCTACCCTTTGTTTTTATGTCTGCATTTATTTTGTCTACCTAGTATGTGCTTATTTTATTAATGTCATGTTTTCCCTACTGTATGGTGTTTCGGAGCACCGTGATGCCTTACAAATCTGTGATAATAATAATAATAATAACATTTGTTTTGAATGCTTTTTTCAAAGGTACTAATGTGTGTACAATACACTTCCTCCTTTTAAAATGAAGACAAAGGGGTTAGACCCTAGCTCATCACTTTGCCTATTTCAACATTGCTCTCCCCTTATTGTGATAGTCCTAAAACATTCTCATGATAGCTGCCTTTCTGTACATTTATTCTTTTTATAACATAAGGAATCTTATTTAATTGAAAATGGATGCATTTCACTGGTGCGTTTACAGCATGTAAAGACTTTTGGAGCTGTGAGAGAACAAACAGTTTATGCAAGACAATGTTTTTGTTTGCTGGAAAGTAAAATTATAAAAAAGAGTAAAGGTTCAAATTAAGATTATTCAAATCCTTAGATCCATTGTTAAAATTAATTAATTAATTACTTACTTACTTCTCTAATAGGACATCATGCTATTACCAAGACCTGGGGGTATATCTACTAAGCTGTCATTTTGTATAATGTTCTAAATAAAAGACAGCGTGAATCTGATCGGTTGCTATAGGCAACTTCTCCACTTTTTCAAATCCGCAGTATAGTAAATATACCCCCTGGACTTTTTGAGTTGCTGGTCTGGTTCATGATATTAAAATTTCCCCCTCTATGGGGAGGATATATTGCAAGATTATGCAGTTGAGGCCTGCATAGCAGTTGAGGACCTACACATGTCGCTCTCCCCAACTTCTGCATATTCCTTGACACTTTATAAATTCTCATATTTGTTCAATAAAGTATGCCCATGAGCAACTCTACAATTTTTATTTGGCCTTTCGCAATGAAGACCTTGGACAGTACTCTATAGTGCAATCCTGTTGGTAATCAATGCATGCATGGATACCACTAGATTTAATATAGTGATGTTAACCTAAGATATGTAAAATCTCTTCATAAGCCATTTGTAAGCAATCAGTCTTGCAAAGGTCCTTCATGTATACACTTATAGTCCAGAATGAGATTTAGCTATTGTAAAGTTTTTTTTCTCTCTCTGTGAACAGAGGTTCTGTCCTCTTAGATATCTGAAATATTGCTCCAGAGATTACACAGCAGGCAAGAAGACACTAGTCTTATCATATAAAGGTTGCGAGACTAATCAGTGATCTCCACACTCTACCATCCTTATCATCTCCCTCTCCTCCTGAGCACAGAGCTTTACTATGCTAACCCTGCTGTGCTACTTTCCTTTACCGGGGATGTAGAGTTGCTCAGGCTTATGTTCTCTGGACCCCGTATAATTATATCAGCTTTCCTTAAGATGCAGCAAAGATTTTTTTTTTATCTTTATTAAACTTTCCTGGACAATGTTTGATAAATGGACTCCACTGGGGATTTATAATCTTCCAATGTAGTAATTTCTAGATAAACCCTATATTTACCAGAAGCTCATAAATCCAGGTTGAGATGGTACAGTCAGTACAGTAATTTATAGCAAGTGTGAAAGAAATGTATTTTTAGCATGCATTTGCTTGTATATGAAATGCATGAAAAGTAATATTTTACATAAAAACCTGCAAGGAGTATTCAAATGAAGCATGTTTATAATCCACAATATAGTACATAGGCCATGTAATTAGGGTAATTCAAAATATATGGATATTTGAAGTAAAAAAAGGACATTCATGACCATATAGGTGCTACATGCTTTAATATAGGTCCCCAAATTGCAAGGTGACTTTGTACATCCATGTATGTCACAGTAGGAGGTTTGAAGTGTGCTATAATACATGTTGTAGTTTTTGACAATGAAGTTATACATTTTAGTATTTTAACTATAAATATATTAAAGTATGCACTAATATATCTAGAAGTGTAGTGCTCCAGTTATAGAAGAGTGCCCCCATATGTATTTTTATGTATTGCATAAAACACAGCCCACATAAAAATAAATTTATTTGAGCAGAGGTGACCTCCGCCCCCTCTGATTTTGGCATACAGAGAAAATGGGGGAGCAGCGTACAAACTACATGAAAAGGGGACAGAGTTAAAATGTGTCTTTCTCTGAATTTGGATTAGCACATAGATCCCTTCTTTTTTGTTTTATTAAGAATTAATATTTAATGATAGAAAGGATAGCGATCAATCTATCCCACAGCTATGTGCTTTTAGAAGATTCTGTGATGGGTTGCTGCAAGTGGGAGTAGGTGGGACGCGGCTAATGCTTGGTGTATTGTTGACACAGTAATGTCCATATGGGGTAAAGTCACTGTAGGAAGACAGGAATGAAGTAAAGATTAAGCAAGAAAAATAACAGCACTAAAGCGTTAACTATACCTGATTGGTGCGGTATTATATACTAAATATATACCTCAATGTTAACTTGAAAGAACCTAGAAGCAAGTGCTTGATGCTGAAAGAATGAAACAGTTTAAATATTACCTTCGACAATCATTGGGTTACAAACTAGATATTACCCAGTAATGCAACCAATTCATTAACAATATGAGAAAGTCTGTATCTTAAGGAAAAATTAAACAGACTCATTTAAAAAAAAAAAAAGTAACTTTGAAAAATACATTCATAGAAACAAAGAACCAAGACATAACTGTCATAGAGTCAGAGGGAAATATGTATAAAAACTGATGTACAAGGAGTTAAATTGGATACTTAGGGGTCTATTTATTTAGCATATTTTTGCCCCAAATCATGCGGAAATGGCTGTTTCTGTATGCCTATGGCAACTTTTAGTAACTGGATAATTTATAAAAGCAACAAGATCAGAGAAATCATAGATTTCTCCAGCGTTCACTAAGCCTGGACACCTGTTTTCAGAAGTGCTGTCCTGGCTGTAGAATAATAATAAATAGCTTGGAGAAATCGGAGCAAAAAGGTGCAAAGAAAATTGAAAATTAACGGGGAAAACCCAGATAATTGGTAAGCAGGCCCTCAATGATCATTTATGTTTCAAGCTTTTCCTTTATACATATGTTGAAGTGTGCCTAGGAAGGTGCTTCTCTGCTGAAGTGGAACTGGAAGGTGCAAAATATCTGTCCTGTTAAAAACATGAGACTCATTTTCTGCCAACTCTGTTTTGGTGCAAAACAAAAGTGTTTTTACAATGTAAACATGGCTGTGAGCTCTTCTGCAAAGCAGGTAATGCCCATAAAAATAATTCCTCTCCACCTTATAATGTCTTTTAATAATCTTGTTCCACAAAATGAATCTAATTCTTTTAGCTGCTTCACAACGTAAGATGCGCCTGGTGCTCTGCTTCCGCAAACGTGTGCTCCTCCACAAAAGCCGCATCTTGTTCCACCAACCCATGCTCTTTGGTGGATATGTAGGGGCGCCAAAAAGGACCTCTTGCTGTTTTGCACTTTGTAAATGACCTATTGGGTTTGAACAAATGTCTTTCATGGACGCGTATGCAAGTGTCCTTAACACTCATCTTATATTGAGTATTTGTGTTAGTGTTCAGTTTAATGTGTTATGTACAGAATAGAATAAAAGGGCAAGTGGTGAGGCTAGAAGAAGAAAGACAGTTGGGGAAGTGGGAAAGAGACACAATTTTGATATCTGTATCTGGTTGCTAAAGATATTGGGGCTGATTCCTCGAGGCACGTATCTGACAATTTTGAGCGTATCGTATGCAAAATCACTCTGCGCATGCCCAGAACTGGGAGATACGTCCAGGAATGCAGCCCTGTCCGCTGCAACTTTGAATGCAAAGGACACTTATTACAGCCTTTGATTTTGCAGAGTGAACGGGACGGGAAAGGACGCTTGGCTGTAGGCAACTTAGACTACGGGCGTACCAAGCTCAAGCACACGCAGCCACATCCGAATCCAGCTCTGGCCATCTCAGAGTTACTTGTTTTTCTGCCGTATCTCTTGCTACAGGGCTAGTCCTGATATATTATTATCCTGATATAATATTATTGTTGCTCATGTGACACATTCGGATCAATATTAACTTTCCGTTTCTTTACTCTCAAAACAGGTGATGGCGTGGCGTCCCATTTTCCACATTGTAATAGTTCTGCAGCTGTGCGTTTCAAGAGTCATTTTAACTTTTTTTTTCAATGTATATACTTGTGGCTGGATCACGTAAAAATATTGCAGATATTTATTTCAATCAGGTAATGTATATCAATGCAAATGTACTGAGTTTTGATATTGTGTTGTATTTTTATATTGGAAATGTAGTGATATTCCATGTTAGAAGAAATTTGTTTTCTGTAACTTTTCTAAAGGAAGTCCCCCATGCTAATTAGGCCTTTTTATTGTGACCAGTTTAGCCTGAATGCACAGCAGAATGTTGTTACCTTTATCCTGTTTTGCTACAAAGATAGGCAAACTACATGAATAACGCAAGCAGCAAGTAATTTAGAAAATCACAGTGATATAAATATTGTTAAAGTTTAAATTGCATTATCTCAAGTCTAGAGAACATTGCATCCTGATGCTAAATATCCTGATCAGTAGTGATGACAGTCTCGTATGCATACTAGAACATGCACAACACCAGCAACAAAACGTATTTATGCTCAGTGGACATTAACGGTATCCTAATAAATGTATTTTACAGGGGAAAAAACAAAAAAAATTAATTTTTTATTTTTTTGGACTGTTTTATCCCGATTGACTATATTATTAACAAGTGTCGTTAATTCAATTATTTATTTTTTTCCTGTGCATTTTGTTACGAATTTATAATACAAATATGTATTGGACTTATCCTGCAGCGTCTTGTGTAGAAGGACACAGCAGATTTGCCCCTGATTTCAACAGCCCACATATCTTGGGATCCGTGTCTTGATGAATGTGTGAGTACTCAAGGCTTAAATAGGTGTATTTAATAATGAGTGCAGATTGATGAACCCGGCCCATTGTGTCTGCTGGTATTAATCCTGTCTTGAATGCAAGGTCATGGCAACTGAAAAGTACAGCAGGTCAGCAAGGACTACATAGAGTCTTAGATATGGGAAAAAGCTGTTGAGGTTTAGTAAATGAATACGAAATGAGAAATGAAGGTATAACCTGTTTTTTGCTTATACTACGCCATGTGCTGTGGGCTGAAGTCATTTTATGAGTCCAAATAAGGACATCAAGTTACATTGAAACATTGATGTCAGGCTACATTTTCTATCTGGCATCTCTGATTATCCCTTATGTATTATTTATCATCTTCTGTATATTTTTATATATTTTTAACTGCTTTTATGAAAATAGATTATGGCACACCTGCATTTTCATATACAGTGAAAAGCTGAATTTAAACCTAACTGTACGAGTAAATGAAATTCCTCTTAATATTTTAGACATCTTATGTAGCAGCTGTGAAATTGAGATGTACATAAGGGCAATATTTCACAGAAAAAGGCTTACTAGATATAATAAATGTTCTCGCTTCCACAGCTCCAACATTTTGCCTTATGTCAAGGAGCAGAACTGAGTAGAATTGTGAAAATTGTTGCAAAAATGTTATTCCTCTTTTTTAGCTATTCTATTAAAATATAGGTGTTCAAAAATGAACACTAATGCTATTGCAACATATTACAAATAATAGATATCTTGTATTCAAAATTACATTTATTTATTTTAGAACAATTGAGCACGTTTAGAAAGATTTTGCAGATTATTCCTGAATAAGGATTTTTTTAGTCTACTCTTTAGAACAATTTTTTGTAAGTTTTTGATTGCTATTTTAGAACTATTTCTAAATTTACACCAATGTACCTAGTACTGTAAAAATACTCTTGAGCAAGTTTCAGAAATGGGAGCTATACTGTAAACATTTTTTTAATATTCATGTTTGGATGACTTAGTCCACTGACTCTTCACATTGGATCCTCTTGCACAACTTATAATCGGTCTCTGGGCTATTTATACTTTTATGCAGAAGTCTTTGTATATGAGCGGCCTAAAAGGTGATCTAAATGCCTTGTTCACCATTGCATGGACCCAGTGTATTTTTAAAGTTATTTTACTGAACAAAAGAAAAATTTAAACACCAAAGGGGTATGGCCACATTGTGTTGGGGGAGGTGGCTGTGCCTCTTTGGGGGCATGCCTAGTACGTGTACTGCGCAACTGGTGTTCAGTTTTGCTGTTTGTCTAATTTAAATGTACTTTGTGAATCGTGAGTTCCAATATAAGCACTTTCTATACCTAATTTGTAAGCTCTGTTTTAATAATTTCAGTATTTATCTATATCATAGTTACATACTCTCCCGGAATGTCCAGGAAACTCTTGAATTTCTGGGAGTCCTCCCGGACACCCGGGAGATCAGAGCAAGCTCCTAGATAGTGAGCACTTCATTAGTTAAGTAGCGGGGCAGGGCTTAGGATGCAAATCGCGTGTCACCGTGGCCCTTCCCCTTGCCATAGTAGGCTAAAAATTAATGTCACTTTAGGGGGCGGGGTCAAATAATGCGATTGGCACAGCAGGTAATTATAACTTTTCAGTCAGTGAGAAAAGATTAAGATCTTGAAGGGATTAGAAAAAGAAAGGGTTATCTAAAGCAATTGGTCAAGCAAGCCATGAACAGAGAACCAGAGTAAACAATCAAACAGAATCGGATAAGCAAGGGTCAAACAGCCACATACCTCCCAACTGTCCCGTTCTTGGTGGTACATCCCTATTTGTGGGCTGTAAAACTGGTGGTGTTTAACAGGAAATGGGTGTGCTTTAACACAAATATGTCCATTTTGGGGTGGAATTTGTGTGGATCGGGGTGGGTCTTATTTCATCCCACTTTTGGGATTCTAAATGTTGGGAGGTATGTAACCAGCATATTTACTATACAGCTTTGCTCCTGTCCTAGGAGTGGCAGCGGTGCACAGTAACCGGTGACCAGCCTGAAGGAGGCACAGTCTTGCGAGTCCAAGACAAGAGCTCCTCGACAGAAGTAACATACAGCACGGTCATCATGACCGACTCTGATGACCAGACAGCAACACATAGTGCCATCACCACCCCTCACCCCCTGCCATATGGAAATCCTAACACACATAAGTCAAAAACAATAATAAAAAAAAAACCCCACTAGAGTGAAGCTCCAGTGCACAAGGCCTGGGTGCCGGTATTTAGTACTCCTCCTTGTCAGTAGCATGGCCTGCTTATGTTCATAATATACTAAGTAGCACCATTCTGTTCATGTGTGTTTTGTCATGGAAGGTGTTCACACACTGCTTTTATTCTCCATGTCTACCCTTGCCTGTATAATCATTACTCATAACTTGTAGTCTAGTATGCATATGTACTGCATTGATCCTGATGTTACACTGGCAGGATTGTACTAAGCTAAGTACACTTTGGCCATTATTCTAAGCTGACATTATACAGAGGATACACTATAATTAGCACCTACAGTTTAGCAAATTAAAAGACCAGTAGCTCCACATTGCTCTATGTTTGGCGAAGAGTTGTGTCATATGAAATATTTACTTATTGTTTTAACTACAGCTCTAATTAAAAATGAGAGTTGACCTCTACCACCTTAGATGTGACATGACCATGCTCATGCACCCTCATTCTGCCTCAGTGACTCATCCGGCCCTGTGGATATAAATGCTTTCTGCAAAATTTCATGAATGTTTTTATAGGAACCCTAGCAGATAGCAGAAGAGAGGAAGCATGTAACTATATAGATTGTTATGTCCGTGTCTATCCACCAATAAATATTTTCTGATGCGATCAGTGTATTTCCAATACACAAAAAGAGATTTAATAGCAATAAGCAGCAAAATACAATAATAATGTTACAGAGTATAACCGATACATACGCAGCGCATCCTTGATCCAGGAACAGCCGTCAAAGCTAATGTCTGTTGGCAATGAGACTGTTCTGGTACCAGAGGCCAGTTTATGTACAGATTAGTTACAAAGAAACAGTGATGATGTCACAATTATAGACAGATAACACTAAGAAAGTTCTTCATTGGTACCCAGGGTTTATGATGTTCCAGTAGACTTCTGGTCATACGTCAGTTGAATTGATCCTCTTTCCAAAGGTGGGGACAACTCACTCTAACTGTTGCATGTGTGTCTTCTACCGAAAAATCAGTTTAAAGTATTAATCTCATACTAGTCATAACTAGCGATCACTATGTGCGATTGCTCCTCTTTTCATACTGGATTTATGCTGGTAAAATATTGATTAATATGAGCCCATACTTCATACATTACTGAGGACCTAAACTACAAATACCTTTACTGTAATTTTATCTATGTATAAATAATCTCTAATCCATTTATTAATCATCATCATCATCATCAACATTTATTTATCTAGCGCCAGCAAATTCCGTAGCGCTTTAATACATGAACGTGTGTTGGAACTTTAATAAATGTGTCCTATTTGCAAATGTAGGTGTTAACGTAAGTGTACAGTCATGGCCAAAAGTTTTGAGAATGACACAAGTATTGGTTTTCACAAAGTTTGCTGCTTCAGTGTTTTTAGACCTTTTTGTCAGATGTTGCTATGGTATACTGAAGTAAACTCACAAGCATTACATTAGTGGCAAAAGCTTTTATTGACAATTACATTAACTTTATGCAAAGAGTCAATATTTGCAGTGTTCTTTTTGAAGACCTCTGCAATTCACCCTGGCATGCTGTCAATCATTTTCTGGGCCACATACTGAATGATGGCTGCCCATTCTTGCCTAATCAATGCTTAGAGTTTGTCAGAATTCGTGGGTTTTTGTTTGTCCGCCCATCTCTTGAGGATTGACCACAGGTTCTCAATGGGATTAAGGTCTGGGGAGTTTCTTGGTCATGGACCCAAAATTTAGATGTTTTGATACCCGAGCCACTTAGTTATCACTTTTGCCTTATGACAAGATGCTCCATCATGCTGGACCGAACTGTTCTTGAATGTTTGGGAGAAGTTGCTCTTGGAGATGTTTTGGTACCATTCTTTATTCATTGCTGTGTTCTTAGGCAAAATTGTGAGTGAGGCCACTCCCTTGACTGAGAAGCAACCCCACATATGAATGGTCTCCTTTACTGTTGGCATGACACAGGACTGATGGTAGCGCTCACCTTTTCATCTCCAGACAAGTGTTTATCCAGATGCCCCAAACAATCTGAAAGTGGATTCATCAGAGAAAATGACTTTACCCCAGTCCTCAACAGTCCAATCCCTGTACCTTTTGCAGAATATCAGTCTGTCCCTGATGTTTTACTGGGTTTCTTTGCTGGCTTTCTTGACACCAGGACATCCTCCAAAAGTCTTCGCCTCACTGTGCGTGCAGATGAACTCACCCCTGCCTGCTGCCATTCCTGTGCAAGCTCTGCACTGCTGGTGCTCCGATTCCGCAGCTGAATGAACTTTAGGAGAAGGTCCTGGTGCTTGCTGGACGTTCTTGGGCACCCTGAAGCCCTCTTTACAACTATTGAACCTCTCTCCTTGAAGTTCTTGATGCTCCGATAAATGGTTGATTTAGGTGCAATCTTACTAGCAGCAATAGCCTTGCATGTAAAGCAGTCATGATTGCAAAGCAATGATGACTGCACGTGTTTCCTTGCAGGTAACCATGGTTAACAGTGAAAGAACAATGATTTCAAGCACCATCTTCCTTTTAAGGTTTTCAGTCTGTTATT
The DNA here is from genome assembly GCF_038048845.1 of Mixophyes fleayi. Classification (NCBI taxonomy): domain Eukaryota; kingdom Metazoa; phylum Chordata; class Amphibia; order Anura; family Limnodynastidae; genus Mixophyes; species Mixophyes fleayi. The sequence goes on from NC_134409.1 coordinate 32,704,923, forward strand.
CTAACTCAATCAGCATGACAGAGTGATCTCCAGCCTTGTCTTCGTCAGCACTCTCACCTGTGTTAACGAGAGAATCACTGACCTGATGTCAACTGGTCCTTTTGTGGCAGGGCTGAAATGCAGTGGAAATGTTGTTTTTGGGATAAAATTCATTGTCATGGGAAAGAGGCAATATTTGCAAATATGCAAATTGCCATAAAAAAAACTGAGGCAGCTACTTTGTGAAAATGAGTATTTGTGTCATTCTCAAAACCTTTGGGCATGACTGTATGTGCTGTTTCCCTGAAGAATTATTAACCCCAGTATGATGTAGCGTACTAATTGCAATCGCACAGTAAAACAATATTAATCAATTTATCCGACTTTATCCAATTATTCAACGTCGACAAGATTTAGATAAATGTATTTAGATTTTTAGCATATGAATTTTATTTAAAAATATACCTTAGGGTTTTCTGGTCTTTTAAATTGTGTAATAGGAGTTTTTTAATAAAAGTGCTTTGTGGAATAGCCACTGAAGCAAACTTTAAAACTTGCTATATTTTTCAAAACCCAGTCATTCCTTCTTGTTCCAATTTTTCTATTCATCTGAGGATGATTTTTTTCCTGGCAGAAGGATATAGATTTTTATAAAGCCTGTGGAAAATATAGACTTATTATCCTACACTAAAAAAGATATGTTAACATTTGCAAACATACTTGCACATGAAGGAGGTAGACTTTGCTAATAACTTCACAAACAAATACTGGTGTTAGTTGATGTGCACTCCCAATCTTTGATAGCAAATATTTTGCTACTTGGGCAGTACACAAGCCCATGATATTTAGAATATACATCACCCAAAAACCCCAAATCACTTAATCTCCTTTCAATAGATTTTTGAAGGGAAAGTTATAGTCCAATCTGTAGCTGTTTTGCCTCCCCATTGATCTTATTAGAGAAGAGTGATTAGGCAAGGTTTGAGATTTTCTGGATTTCAGTGATAAGGAGCCAGTGAATCATTTTGAGAAGACTAAGCTGCAATATATCTTGGGAAAAAAATAAATCTGCCAAAACAACCATCGACCATAAAAATAGCAACAAATTTAATCCATTTATTTCATAAATTATTTCTATATCCTTTCAATGTTTTCTTAAACTACTTTATTGTCTTAACAACTAAAATAAGTTGAATATTAATATTGTCCAATGTAAGAAATTTAGAAACAAGTCTTTATTATAATCTTGCACTCCAGGACAAAACAATAATGGTCATTTACAAAGATCCAAAAATGTGGGCTCAGAATGCAAATGTTGTTTTGTGGCATCACAAACCTATTTTTGTAAGATTGCACTAGTTATCTGGGAAGCGCAAGGAAGCAGGTCAAAATTATGGTGCCTGCTAGTAGTGAAAAATGGATATTCCTAACTAAATACAGACTAGGTACCAAAATACCCCTTGTATTGCACCCAATATGCAAAAATAAGATTTTGATGTAGAAAAGTGGAGGTGTTGCCCATAGTAACTACTCAGATTCTAGCTATAATTTATCTGGTATAGATATTTAAATGGGCATTAGGGGATGGAGTTTGTGCAGGTAAGTGGCTTCCCTATGTGTAGTAGCTGACCATAGGCCTTCTCCTCACCTTAAGCAAAAACAAATGCTTTTTATACATCCATAGACATGCTGTTAATTGTGTTTCAGCCTACAATTTAATTGAGGCAATTTGTACACCAACCATGACACCAAACATTTCATGAGAGATAGTGCATGTAGAGACAGATTTTACGAATGTATTATAAAAACATCAAAAAATACAAACAAGACACATGAAATTAAGCCAGTCCCAATATCCCATTGTCTAATTTAGGATATAAAAGAGTTTGATGTGTCATCTTTGTACAATCTCACAACAGTTATACAGAAAAACTTCCCATAGGCAGAAAGTGGATGAATATCTATGTATACACAAGGTAAGCAAGTAGGAGCGCTGGCCCAAAAACTAAGGGCCTGACTCATCTTAGAATGCAATGTGAACACAATTTACGGTTTTAAAAATTGGATGTAAATTGCAGGCACATACGACTGTGTTCAAGTACAAGTGGACCTCAAGAAACATTTCCATTGGAATATGGGTATAAGTACACTATGGCTATATAGTACTTGACGTATGCAGACAGATGGAACACACTGCAGCATACGCACAATGCATATGTGCAATATAAAAGCCTAACAGAACATACACAAGAAAATACATTAAATACATTAGCAACTCCTAATGGCACAATCATTAATAAATGCACAGAGCTTGAATCGGACGAACGTGCATACACTCGACCCTGGCATGCCCTTACTGTATATTGTCACACCTTCACTCCCTTGTTTGTCATTCAAATCATAGGCAGTTGAAAGTGTTATCTGCAATTGGACTTGAAGTGCATGCAAATGCTTTCACTGACATAAAGCCAGAATCTGAGCATGCACAGGACAATTTCAGACAAGATACGGCGTGCAATGGGACTTACGTCCGAGATTAATCAGGCCCTAATTGTCCTGCACATCTGCTTACTTTTGCGGGTAATAAATTACACACAATGCTGTTAATTTATTTATTCTTTCAGTTGATTTTACATTTGTTTTTAATTATAGCAAATATTACTTATATGATTACATTGCCAATAAAACAAAAATATACTACATTTACACAAGAACAATGGCAATATAACTATTTCTTAAAATATTCTCTTGAGCCAGGGTGCCAAAAATAGATTATTACAGAGAAGTAAGCAGTGATGACACCATTAGGAAGACACACGGATATAGATTCTTTGAGCAACAGATAACTGCATTTCCTATGTGGCATCTGTACTGGAGGGTGACAAAGTACACAATCTAAACAGGGTTTGCTCTGATTTTTCTTGTTTTGAACTAAGAAAATATTCTAAGTGGATATGTCTCTCTAAAAGAGGATAAGTTAAAGAAATATCCTCTGGTATTCTAGACATTCAATAGCTGAGCTGTTCTATTGAAAATGCTTTGGTGCTGCTTTATATTACCAAAAAAATGTTCATTTGTACCTGGAAGTAGACAGCGGTATTTTTTAGCTTTCTGTGCCCTTTAAAAAAAGGGCCTGATTCATTAAGGAACGCAAAGTGAACACAATTTGTGTTTCTTTTAAATGGGCCGAAAATGCAAGCAGGTACGCCTGTTTTCAGGATCTCATGAAAGTTTCTACTTGAATATGGGTTTAAGTACGTCTTGCCTATACAGCACTTGTCGTATGCAGACAGACACCACACACTGCAGGATTTGCACAATGCATATGTATATGTATATATTAAGTCCCATCAAAACACACAGAAACATATTAAAACTTAAAATTATTACATACATTAACACATGTAACATTACTTTTTCATCAGGATGTTATTAATGTCTACTGGGCATTTGTACAGTTGCTCCAGCCCCAGATCGCGGTGAGCAAGATTCTTGAATATCGACAGTGGATAGTTAGAATTCCTGTTAGTGGCTACATGTCTAAATGAACACCTTCTGAGATAATAACACTGTATAACTTTATTTTACTTGATTAGCTGATTCAATGTAAAAAACAAAAGATTGCCACAGATATTCCACTATATTGCCGGCATATAAGATATCAGGTCCTGAAGTGTACAGTCAATTTAGCATAGATTGCTGATGCGTTTCATTATCATAACCATAATTACTTGTCAGACGCAATTGACACTTAACTCATAAGTGTAAATTGCATCCCGTAATTTACACAGGATTCCAAGTCAAATGGATCTTTAAATCTGTGCAACTCAGAATACTATGCAAATTGGGCTCGCCCACTACTCTCCCCGTTCCACCTCTCTAAGCGCAAAAGGGCATCTTGCACTGTTCAGTTGGACTTGCGTCCGACTCTACATCAGAACCTGTGTTGGTATATATTTTGTACATTAGGTTTTATAAGTAGCAGGAGACTTATTAGGTGTACAGTGCGCCATAGGGTTTAAGAGGATTATATTCAGGACCAGTAAACCCCAAAATTAAATCTCAGGTATGAAAACCCATATATAATCCAACACCCCACCAAAGCCATATTAAAATCTATATCAGTACCTTTTGGACTCCATTACAGATAACAGAAGCCGCTACCACATCTATAATTCAGTAAGGGTGAATTGAAAACCAGAAAAAAATTGACCCTGCATTCTATTTAACAATATGTTAATGTTCCCATTTATTTACCCCACACTAATATAGGTGTATCTCACATTCCTGTTTATAGAAGCATAAATGTTTTGAAAGCGCTATAATGTCAAGTTTGTAACTGACTAAAAACACAAATCTTATTTCTGTGTATTAAAAGATGCAATTTAAGAAAATTTATTACATATATAGATACAACATTCGATCCTATAACACTGCAGTGTCATTGTTTACAATTGATATCAGGAAAGTTGAATACAGTATATATCTTTTTTGCTATTTGATTTATTACGACAAGGCTGTGTCATAGAATAAAATGTTGTATTTATATATAATATATTTTATTCAATTGCATTTTTAATCCATACACGGGCTTTGTGTTTTTATCCAGTAACAAGCTTGACATTTTATATCTTGTCAAAACATTTATTGTTTGTTTTTTTTAAATAAATTTTGAGCGCCTATATTTAATTTTATTTTCTTCCTGTTTATGAGCTTGCAGCCAGAAAACCACTCTGTGCCTACTTTTTATTGTAGGATTGCTGGTCTGGTTGGAAATGTACATAGTGGAAGAGCAAACAGATCACAAAAGTCCTGTCCGCAATCACTTTTTTTCCACCACTATTTTTGTTATTATTAAGTTTTGACTGTTTTTATCCTAAATGGCTATTTAGTGCAGTTTTATATGCGTTTTAAGTTATTATGTTTATAGAAATATTCCCACAACTGCACTCTTCTTGTATAATGTCTGTCTGGAAGGTACACAATGTATCCTTTTAATAGTAGGATGCCCGATCTCTTCCACATCTGGTGTCTAATAGTCAAGCCCTATTGCAGGGAGAAAAATGCCCTAAGCAGAGACTTTCCCACTTAATGCGACTTCACCACCTATTGACTCTCATTTAAATCACCTCATTCATGACCCCTGCACCTCGCACTCATTCAGCAAGGAACACCATGATTCAACCAACATCTCCCTATAGAAGTTGAAATTTTCCATCCATCACAGGCACTGCCAACTTGAGTCGCAAATCTGTGTGCTTCTCATAAAATTGGGTACATTTGCACAAATATAGGTCATTTGCACAGCAGGTCTAAGACTACTGTCATTTGAAATAGTGCTAATTTGTAGCATGTCTCTTGCTGTGACTATTAGGCAGTTCAGGACAGCTGTAACCTCCTGTCTAACGCTCTACAACTTGCTTCAGGTCATCACATGACAGCAACAGACACAGGGTTCCACTATTCCCACAATGTGAGTCACAGCAAGCTTTGCATTGGGCATTAGTGCTATTCAATTACTTATGGAACTGACAGATGAGCTGGGAGGGAGCACTGGCCAGACACTGAGGGCCACATTTACAGTTATGAGCACAGTAAACAAAGGAACAAATTGGCTTCTTGACAAACCATGTTCCAATTCCATTTTTTACAAATGCATTTATTTATTTTTTTTGCATGCAAGAAAAGTACTGTCTGCTTTTCTATGTTGCAGACAAATAGTGGACAGCTTTATTTTTACACTGAAATTTAGAGTTTAGCCTCCCCTGTCAACTCTAAATCTGTCAGCACATTTCATATTTACTTTCCCTAGAGTGGCTTGGAGGAATCAGCAACTGAAACTGGAAATAAAAGGAAAAATATATAGTTTGCACCATTCAATTAATCTTTAACTGTGATAAAAGCACCCACCCATATGGTGCTTATAGAAAGCCTTCAATCATAGGATCTCCTAGGAATGGAGAAAGGTTCTTCTGTGTATGTCTTTAAATTCAATGTAACTCAGAAAATAAAACAGACAACCATAGTGTATAACTGTGTATATCAAATTAAAAAATAATTGTATGTGATTGTGCTTACATATTGATAGGTGGGCAGTTTCATGTATTAAGTAACCCTACTAGTTAAAAGCCCATCAAAATGATGGAAAAATATAATAGTAAGATCATGTTGGACCCTTTTTTCTTTATGTACCACATTTTTTGTGTAGTTTTTCTCAGAGTCTTTTACCAATTTCCCGTGTTCCCATGTTTCGATTTTCAAGGTCGGCAGATTGCCGTACTCGAGATATTGCCACATAGGGCCTTAGTCATTAAGGAGAGAAAGGCAAAAAAATGAGTAAATTTGATCTTGGACAAACCATGTTTGAATGCAAGGGGGGCAATTTAGTTTATTATTTTGCACATAGGATAAATAGTGTCTGCTTTTCATGTAGCACACAAATACTTGATAGCTTTAAGTTGATCTAGAACATGCCCTTCCCCAACTATAAATCTGTATCCACATTTTAAATTCATCTCCCCCTCCAATGCAACATGATTTTGCCAAGTTGCAAAGTTACTCCTTTTATTTACTTTGCTCTACTTACTGACTCAGACCCATAAAGTTCAGCCTGACATATAATTTATATGTATTTTTTTTTTTATAAAATACCATTTTAAAACACTTGCAGCACAAAAAAAGAGTCATTTGCAAACATTTTGCAAACTTTGTGTGTTTTGTGTGTGTACTTTTAAAGGTGAGGAGCAGCGTTAAGCATAGATGGATAGATCATACTTACCAACCTTTTTAAAGTTCTTTCTGGGAGATCCCAGGCAGGGGGGCATGGTTGAAGGGTGGGAGGGGTGGAGCACGGTGAAACATGTCATGTTAGCCCCACCTCCCGTGTCAAAATGCCCCGTGAGGGGCGGGGCCAAAATGACGCGATTCCCAGTGCATCGCGTCATTTTGACAGCAAGAGACCGTTTTGAAGGCTGAATACAATAGGTCATCTGACCCTAATAAAAAGACCAATGTTTATTTTGTATACAGAGGGTTATGTTTTTTTTTCAATTATTTAGCTGATTTAAATTTGCTTAAAACATATGCAGTGCTGTCTGCTACAGCTGTGTTTGATCATTGAAAAGTTGTGGGTAAAATGTAATTGGCATCAAGTGTGGCTTTGAAATTTGCACATAATTATATCTTCAACTGTTAAATAACTTGCCAGATTATAAGGAAATAAAAATTGCTGTGTCGCTGTGGGACCATATAGAGAAAAGAGATTAAAGCCTAAAGTAGTGATGTCACTACTTACCAATTGGAACTGATGGAACCACTATAGTCTACTAAAGATTATTACAAATATTATTAGTAATACATAGAAACATAGAAACATAGGATTTGACGGTAGATAAGAACCGCTTGGCCCATCTAGTCTGCCCATTTTTTTATTAACCTATGGTAACCTCAAACCCTATTTGGTACTTTAAACTTTGTAAGGATAGTCTTATGTCTATTCCAAGCATGTTTAAATTGCTCTACTGTATTAGCCTCTACCACCTCTGATGGAAGGCTATTCCACTTATCCACTACCCTTTCTGTAAAGTAGTTTTTCCACAAATTTCCTCTGAACCTACTTCCCTCCAGTGTCAGTGCATGTCCTTGTGTTGTCTTCCTTTGAAGAATGTTTCCCTCTTGTACCTTGTTAAAACCCTTGATATATTTGAACGTTTCTATTATGTCCTCTCTTTACATTATACTGTATGTTTTCATTGTATTGAACCTAATACTGCTGATGTATAAAATATATCAACGAAGAGATAAAAATCAATTTATTACAAACCATCTACATTATTAATTACCAAACTAATCTATTTGGACATATTATTGAAGTCTTTATTTATCTTACATATTTAGTTTGTAGACAATAGATCATTGTACAATAGGTACATTCAAATTTGTGTTTATTTCTGATGAGTAGAGGGTTAAAACTGAACATTATAAGTGACTTGCTTGGAGCATGATAGGAAAGGGTAGCAGCTTTTTGTGAAATATAACAAGATTTCAATAGAGCTGAGCGGGTCCTGCGCAATTATTTATCCAATTTGGTGCTGAAACCTGTGGAGAGATATAATGACACCAGGAGCTGAGAAAAGACAAAATAACATGATTTCTATTGAATAAACACTAGGACTGCAATCAGGAATACATGGTGCTGATGAAAAGGATAGAGTGCTCAAATCTTTCTTTAGATGCAACATTTAGTGGAGAAGAAATTGGAACCTGGTCTTCCTATGCTATCCGCAAAATCTATATTTGCATAGCAATTAGTACTTAGTGTATGTTATACATGACCAATGCCTTTGATTTCCCTTATGAAAAGAATTGAAAATTCTTAGGTATATTTAATTCTATTTTATATGTAGCTTTTACATAACCGGTCACTTATGAACAAAATGCAGAGGAAAAGACCCACATTTGCTGCTGCAATGTCACTTGTGAGCCAAATGCTGTCTCTTACGTGGCAGTGCATGGATATGCATAGCCTTGGCAGAGGAAGCAGGGATCACTGATGCATGATGCTATAGGTAGAATATGTGCGTAACAAACTTCCATTACCTTTGAGATTAAATAGATCTATACTTTTCCAATATATTCAGCTAAGTCACACAAATATGTGTACATAGTCTAAAAAATGTCTTAAAATATGTATCACCGGAATTAAGGTAGGCTTTGATATTGATTTATTTCAGCAATTATATGAAACATGAATAAGTGTGAAACAAAGAGCGCACTAGAAGACAATCTGAAACATTTAAATTAATGAGATGAGTGGAGCAAATGTTATACTAGCTCATTTTTGTTGGATAAGAAATTAACTTTCGCGTCCTACTTTCAAAAATTTAACGACTGCATTGCCTGATTTGCAGTTTGACGTAAGTCCATTTTTGTTGGGTAAATGTATGTTTTTCTGTACTGCTCAAACACACCAAAATACATCCTAGACTTATATCCCTTGCAACGAGAGAAGCAGACCAGAGACGGGCAAGTGATAACAGTACAGTAAAAGCATGTACACAGAAGTGTAGTACACATCCCTGCAGATGCGACCCAATTAGACTTGTATGCATCTCTAGATATGCTTCCTATCGGAGTCTCTTTTGCTGGTACCTGAGACTTCGTGTAATGAAAAGTGATGATATCGTCAGCACTATCTAGACGTTGTCTGTTTGTGTATTGACCATACCAACTGATAGTACTTCTTTAGCATTGCAGCTATATTATGTAAAGGGAAAAAGATTCCCATTGGATATTTAAAGTAGTAACCTTTGGATGTGTTGTTTGTATTTCATTTTATATGTAATGTGCAGCTTTCACATTTATTATTAACACTGTTAAGACACTATTCTCACTTGTGCATATGACACTTCTTTATATCATATTGTTTACAAATAGGGTAATGTGACTTTCACAATTACTACTAACACTGTCAAGCTACATCTCTATGCTATCATTGAGCAAACGTATATGCATTTGTACAGCTTATGTAGAAACAGTGCTGTGTTTTCATTTGGACATATCTTGAGATACATGCAACTCAACATATGTAAGTCCCCAATTACTGCAACAGAATCTTTATGCGTCTAACTCTAAATCAGGCCACAGATGTGCAGATAGACCATGAAGGTGTTCAATGGAGACATGCACATGAAAAATAGGCAGTATTGCAGATATATACTGTATTTTCCCATGTATAAGACGCACCTTTTTCCCAAAAAATTTGGTCTAAAACCTGGGTGCGTCTTATACAGTGGTAGCGGGGATGCAGGGGGGGAAGCGTTACAGGGGCAGCGGGGGGGGGATCGAGGGGGAGCGGGGCAGCGTTACAGTGGCAGCAGGGGGGGATCCAGGAGGAGGGGGACAGGCAGAGAGTGGCAGCGGGGATCCAGCAGGTGGGGACAGGCAGAGAGTGGCAGCGGGGATCCAGCAGGCGGGGACAGGCAGAGAGTGGCAGCGGGGATCCAGCAGATGGGGGACAGAGGCACAGTGGCAGCGGGGGGAGGGGAGGGGGCGATTGCAAGGAGAATGTGCTGCCCGGCTGCTCTGATCACAATCAGAGCAGCCGGCCATTACACTCTACCTGCCTTTTTTGACAGCTACCGGAATATTTTTTTTTTCAAATTTCGGGGCCAAAATTAAGGTGCGTCTTATACATGGGAGCGCCTTATACATGTGGAAATACGGTAGATGTGTTGTGAAAAGTATTGTTATAAGAAATGTCTCCTAGAGTCCTGTTAATGATAATATTCTTGGCCAACCAGAATTAAGACTTATGTCACTTGACTTTAACCCAAATATATATGTTCTGGTTTTTTGTGACAAAAAATTACCTTTGTAGGATTGACCCTTAGAGATATATTACAAGACTTGGAGGTAAATATATGAACTTCCGATTTTTTTAACTTGCCGCTATTCGGTGAGTTTGCAGTGAAAATTTAAAGTGGCAATGGCTTTAAAGGAAAAACAATGCCTTTAAAGCCATTGTTGCTTTAAATTTTCACTACAAACTCGCCGAATAGCGGCAAGTTAAAAAATCGGAAGTTCATACATTTACGCCCTGGAATCAAGTAAAGTAAGTACAAAATGTAAGTTTTTCTCATAACTAAAGAGTATTGCTAAGTTTTGGGTAAAATGTTTGGAATTTTGGACCAAATGTTCTTCTTTTGCCAAAATATATATATTTTTTTTACAAATAAATGTTTTTTTTTATCAGTAATGTGGAGTAAATGTTATTGTAATGACAGTCCAACATCTATTTCAACTGTGAGGCTTAATAATACTGATTATTATCTGTAGCCCCTAAGCTCTCAGCATTATGGGTTCTTTATATCTGTTTGCTATTTGGCTCCCAGGGGCGCTGAGAGGGGTGTGTGTGGGTACATATGGGGGGGGGGGCCCGGCAGTTTAGTATTTTTTTATTAAAAAAAAATTCTACTAGCAGGAGACACTAGCGCGCACCCGCGAATTGGAGGTGTGGGTAATGTTAAGGAGGAGGGAGGAAGCGAGCTGACAGCTGTCAGCAGCTCCCTGTCCCAGGACAGTGTGTGACATCACACACTGTCCCAACAGCAAAGAGGAGGAGTTCCTGCTCAACTAAAGGAGCTGGGTAAATGAGCTGGTCTGGGGTTATGGGGGGTGTTATGACGTGTCTGCTAGGTGGGCTTATGATGTGTCTGGGGGGGTTAAGATGTGTCTAAGGGGGTAAGGATGTGTCTAGGGGGGGTTGTAATGTGGCGGGTGGCGTAATGTTTTTGTGGGGGTGGCGTGATGTGGCTGGGGGGTGGCGTGATGTGGCTGGGGGGGTGGCGTGTTAAATGTTATGTTTTATTATAATGTTCGTCATATGTTGCACGCTAAAAATTAAGAGGTGCTCAAAAACCCTTAAACATATATATATATATATATATATATATATATATATATATATATATGTGTGTGTGTGTGTTTAAGGGTTTTTGAGCACCTCTTTATTTTTATATAAAACATAAATTATAATAAAACATAATTTTATATATATAGGAAAGTCCACAGGACACCTCGCAGCGGAGATTCCAACTGTAATTGCCAGTAATGTGAGCAGCGCAATGTCCTCGTGCCATGCTGCTGGCAATTGAATCTCCCCATATTGTTACTTTATGAATAAATTAGTTTGGAGTTATGTCATTTTCTCTCATTATTTAATTTATGTTTAAGGGTTTTGAGCGCCTCTTAGTTTTTATTGTACTTTTTCTTGTATGGGTTTGCAGAGCCCCTAGAAGCAGCCATTTCTCTTATACACTTACAATTGTTTTTCATTATCTGACCATTTCCAAACATATAGGTATCTGTGATTATTTTTATCACAAATATTTTGCTTGTTATAATTATTTCAAGTGACTACAATTGTAATTCATGTTTCTTAAAGGCTAATTACATTTCTTAAAAAGTGTTTTAAAATTATATTTCCACTAAGCTTACCCATATGGCACAGATTACTGCTTTGAGACCCTTTCCCTCTGTGCATAGGAGACCACCTGTTAACTATTCACATATTGAAACATTACTTAGAGATCCATGTTGACACGACAGCTGCAGATTTGTTGGCTGCACATTCATGCTGCAATTCTATCGCTCCACCATATCCCAAAGGTGCTCTATTGAATTGATATCTGGTGACTGTGGGGATCAATGAAGTTCACTGAACTCATTGTCATGTTCGTGAAACCAGCTTGAGAGTGTGCTTTGTGACATGGCCAGTTATCCTGCTGGAAGTAGCTATTTGAAAATGGGTAATTCAGTGGCCATTCAGGGATGCAGATGGTCGGCAACAATACTCAGGAAGACTGGGAAATTTAAATAGTGTTCAATTGGTATTCAGTTCTCTAATGTGTGGCAAGAAAACATTTCCCAAACCATTACTCCATCACCGGACTGCACTGCTGACACAAGGCAGAATAGATCCATGGATTCATGTTGTTTACACCAAATTATCATCCTAAAATCTGCATGCTGCAGCAGAAGTCAGACCAGTTTAAGATTTTTCCAGTCTTCATTTGGGCAGTTTTGGTGAGCCTGCGCTCACTGTAGCTTCATTTTCATTTTTGTCAGGTGCTGTCCCCGCTTCTCCTCCTCTGCCAGGGATGGACGACGCACTCTCCTTCCTGCGCATCCTGTTGCTATGCAATGGGACGTTTCCGCTTCTGCCGGTCGGGCCCGGGGCGCATGCCGTCCGTTGCTATGGCACCGAGATGTGCCTCTCTGTTTCCTGTTAGCGGTCAGTGTGGCTGACCACTGAAATCCCTATCCGCCAATGAAAGCCCAGTTGCCTCTATATCAGGTGCCAGAGTATCTAGGTCTCCCTATGCTCCAGCACTCCTGTATTTACTACAGTCTCCTGCCTGAATTCCTGTGTACCGAACCAGCTTTTCCTGACATTGTCTTGGATATCCCTCTGGTCTGTTTCCTGTTATCTGGTTTTGACTCTTGGCTTCCTGACTTCGCTTTCGTCTACTCCTCGGAACCTCGCTTGCCAGCACAGTTAAGACCTCTGCCTGTGCGACTACGATTGTTCACTGCTCACTTTGCTGTTAGCTACATTGGAGTGCCGCGATCTGCACGCCTCTTGCAGTGAACCCCAAACTCCCTTGCGGGTGTCCCTGATGAAGACCAGGGGCGTGTTAGACTCTGTGCCTCCTTGTGTAGCAGCGCCAATACCTGCAGGTGGTCTTCAGCCAGAAACACTCTGTGACACTTTTCTTAGCTGACAGGAGTGGAACACAATGTGGTCTTCTGCTGCTGTAGCCCATCCACTTCAAGTTTCAATGTGATGTGTGTTCAGAGATGATCTTCTGCATGCTACTTGTATTTGAGTTACTGTGCCTTCCTTCCAGCTTTAACCTGGCTCTTCTGACCTCTCTGATTAACTGCCACTCACTGGATGTTTTTTCCTTTTGCAAACAATTAGCTGCAAACTTTTATTTGTTTAGACTTCATGGAAAGATGTAGCAGTAAAAACCTACAGAATGTAATATTTTTTATTATATCAAAACAGAAATGGTCTAGGCTACAATGAAATGTGTATTCAGATCTTAAATATTGACTTGTTAAAGTGTGTTATGCCTATACGTAATCTCTTCCATAGTATAAATATACAAAACTTAAATAAACCATTGGTAAAGGTCAATTTTAATGGCTTTGTTACAATTAAAACTACAGTGTAAATGCTGTTTATAAGATCAACCTAATGAAGGCATAAAAAAGTAATTGCTTGAAAGGCTCAGATATGCACATTTATATTCATATCTTTGACAGCTATTTTCAGGTATGCCATGTTTAAACTCCACATGGGATGATATTAAAATGTGCGTTTTATAAAAGAAGACAAGAAGTTAAGTAAATACTTCGTAATTTGTATTTGTATCTAAATATGATAACAGTGTTGACTAGCAGTATGGATTTTGGAATGATAAACAAGCGCTATTATTATCAATACATTTTTCTTTTAAAAAAAATGCTGTTTTTAGCATTTACTATTAAATATTAATAAAATATTTTCAGGTAACAGATTAAAAGAATGCCCAGAGATACAGGCACAAAATGGTACATTCTAAATATATACCTCATCCTCTCCAGTTTGGTTCATTGTAAATGTTTTACTTTTCAATTTATAACTAATTGCTTTGTGGTTACGAAGCTCATTGTCTGGTGGCAAGCATGCAGTACATACCTCTTCTCCTGGTGAGAAGTCTACAATTCAGAGCCAGTGGCAGTGTACAGCCCATTTGGGGTTGTGTAGTGATCAAAACAGTGCTCAGTACCTGGTTGCTAATATACAGTACGGAGATCAGTCTCTGATGACCGAGGGTATCAAATAGAGCCCTTGCCCTATTTAAGAAATCAACCCCAAATCAACAACATTTGGCATAATGGAATGATACAATACATTGCCATACTGCAAAACACAACTCATTATTTTTTATAGCAAAAGCAATTAGTGCTGAGGAATTACACCTGATTTCAGCCCTTATATACCATTCACTCACAGCTGAGCTCTGCAGGTGCAACGTTTAGATTCTAGTGTTGTCGTGTTTAAAACCAATGCCTTATAAAGCCTTGTTCTTGACCTCTGTTTTTCCTTCATCTACTACACTACAGTCTATTCTCCTTTGGTTCCAGCTAATATTTCCCATTACTCTACAGTATACTTTGATCATGGAATCATCCATCACCAGTCATCCTCCCAAAATAAGCTTGTTGCCTAGGAGCCTCTCTCTGGAGCAGCACTCAAGTATTATTCAGTTGGATCTGGAGACAGGTTCATGGCACCCTGCTGGCCGGGTGTACAACGGAATGAATACCGCCCCGACCCTGGTGTCCCAGTATAATTTAGCACATATTTCCTGGTGTAGTAGCTGCTGATCTATCCTGTTGTGTTTCTACATTACAGTCAGCCTTTTTCTATTTTGGCTGATAGCAACTACATTGCTTCTCCAGCTTTCAACTGCAACAGCCAACAGGAATGCACATTAGGACAGGAAACTGAATCCAATCACCCAATGATGCCAGAGTTCAGTGTGAGAGTGGACATTGAGTATCTATTAGCTAATTTAACAGAGGCTTAACTTTGTGATCTGGTGGGAGCATCGAAACAGTCACTGAACACTTATTTTCAGTCAAATGTAGATATGGAGCAGATTGCTAGATAAAATAAGACAGTTAAAAGAGCTCATGTAAGTCCAAGCCAAAGCATATGATGGAGACACCACAGAATTGTATCTTATTCATGCTAAAATATTTAAAGAGAACATATATTTCAATAAAAATGTTTCCCCCTATTCACTTGCTGTCCAGCAATTGGCCTTCCGGTCTAGTGCGTTCCTTTGTTTTTTCCAGATGTTGCCATGGGCTTCTCAGTTTCTTGGTGCCACTGCAGAAAGATGGTAGTCTTGATCTTGGATCTTCAGGCTTGTGCACAGGCCTACATGCTGCTCTATATAAAAACTCTCCACTCCTCTCATTAACTCCAGCCTCCACTCCCCCTCTTTCCTCCCTCTATATATACAACTCTGACTGCAATATGGGGTCAGTTTATGAAATATCTTGACCTGTTAACCTGGCCCAGTGTCTTCCTGGTCATTCCATCCATTCCAGTGTAATACTGGTTATTACATTTAAACCACTGTATTCCTGGTATCTGCAGCCATTCGCTGTGTTTCTGGTATCTGCAGCTATCCACTATATTCCTGGTATCTGTCAACCATCTTCTGTATTGTTGGTATCTGTCAATCATCTGCTGTATTCCTGATAAGTGTCTGTCATCCACTGTATCCGTGTATCTCAGCCGTGTATCTCAGCGGACTTCAGCAGCGCCACTGTATCCCAGATATAGATATTCAGTTTATACCTCTTATATTCAAAATAGACTTCATTTACCTGCCGGTTATGTATGTTACCTGTATAGAGAGCTGTGATCTACCTACCCATCTGTTAGACCACACGCCTCCACTCTTGGTAGGTCATTGGAATTCAGAGTTCATGTGTATTTGGATATTTGTGCTGTTTCATTTCTTACCTTGGCCCTAGCTTACCCAGAGGATCTGTATGTGTGGCGTATCTGGAGCCATTTGTTATTTTGCTTTTTAATCTGAAGCTAGAAGGCATATATTAAAGCTAATTTCACTCCAAATATGTGTCCAATCACGCCTCACTCCAATATGTACAGTTTCTCTGCTCAGCCAGAAACCTCATATAGGCATCTGTAAAACTAAGGGGTAGACCCAAAAAACTACTCCTTTTTATCTGAAAGCAATGGAAAATTGCTGTGTTAGAAACTCTTAGAATCCTTAGGCTCCATGTAAACTAGGTAAAACTGTTGCCTATATCTCAACATTTAAAATTGCGAAAAGTAAAAAGGAAAAATAAAGCATTCTCACCATGCTCACAGTGTGATGGAACAACGTTTGAGGTCAACAACAACATTCGTACTATTCACAAATATGCAATTGCTTTTATGATAGAGATCAAAGACCGTTATAATACAGTACTACTAACTGCTCCATAGGTAAAGCACAGTCAGGGAAAAATACTTAACATTAAACTTTAAAATAATAGTAAAATAATAATGTTCTTTTGTGGATTCAATAATCAGGGTACAAAGTGACTTGTATCTTTCTGCTGTACTATTTCAAGAGTTTGATCCCCTGTGCATATAATCTATTATCTTGCCCTCTTGTCCCTTATGTTCAGCTCAGGCCATTTTGTCCATTCCATTCCATTTTAGAGAGAACTCATGAATAAAAATATTCTTGCTGTTGTATATCTTTGAATCTTCCTACTGGCACAAATAAATCTTTTTATGAATCATACACAAAACTTTTCAGAGGAAATTCTTCAATATTAATCATAGCAGATATATTAAAAGCATTTGTCTCATTCTTCTTGCAATTGCGTTTCTCTTTTTTCCATGAGATCTTCCCGACAGACACTTCTTCACTGCTATGTTACAATTTATCAGTATTTACTGTTCATGTTAACTTTATGTTTAAGAAAAACTAAAGTCTGAAATTCTTGGAAAGGTTTGACCCTATTGTATGGCGGAAAAGTAAAATGTAAAAGTATCAAGCTACCTACTTACATTTAGTCAGGTGTTGGTTTCCCGGTTTTTATCTGTGCTGAAGATGAACTGACAAGAAGACTAAGGGGTATATTGACTAAACCTCAAGTTTGAAAAAGTGGAGATGTTGCCGATAGCAACCAATCAGATTCTATCTTTCATTTATTTAGTGCATTCTACAAAATGACAGCTAGAATCTGCTTGGTTGCTATAGGCAACATCTCCACTTTTTCAAACCCGCAGTTTAGCAAATATATCCCTAAGAGCAGAGCTTGATGCTAGGGTTCCTTAATAGCACAAGTGGTATATATTTATATTTTTATCTATCTTCCTGACTTGGAATCATTGCTCCCTCTAAATATATTCCATCTGGAAATTACAGTATTACAAAACGGAACTTATTAGGAAAGATCTATTGGGTTGCATTGAGATGCATTTCCTTAATGTAGCCCCTCATAGTGTAGTTCTCATGAGATTACAATTTTAACTCATTTTCAGAACATACATGTTAGAGGAACATTGTTTGGATCTCAGTAAAGCTGTGGGTCAGATGTTTAATTCAATCAAGCAAGTTTACTATAAAAAAACAGACAAGTAAGAGAAAGTTCTGAAACCAAATATGCTAAAGAAGATTCAGAGTTATGAAGATAAAGAAAAGGGACTTTAAGGCATGTTGCTAGGTGGTTTGATCAGAAATGTGGCCCTCTTGGTTGTTGCAATAGAGAAAGACATGTACTTGCTTATACTGTGTTGGTCTGGAGTGGTTGCATAACCAGCTGCAGGTCTAGAAATATAACATTGTACATCTTACCCTCAATCATTGCATACAGTGTGACATATCAATCCTGTTTCATAACAATGCCTTCAGTCACACCAACAATAATATCATTGAGAAGCAATGATTTTCCAGCACTGTGTAATACGATTGCTATGCATTTTATTATCTATAAAATTCTAGTCTCTGTAACCAATCTTGGATAGACGGGGTATTGCTGATTTCCAGTGTGTTAAAGGATTTCCCCTTGATTATGGGTTTTAATCTCCTTAATATTCTGGCAAATGTATGTATGACCATTTAATAACGTTATATATATATATGACTATTACCGTCAACCAACTCCTCGCAAAAGGTACTTCTAAATTAACCTAAGAAACATCATTCTTATATTCCCTTATATTCCCCACAGGCTTCAAGAATAACCACAGCAGATATAACTTCATTTAAAGTGTGTTGCATTATATTATATATCAATAAACAGCGTAACAATATTTTACACAAAGTATAGATTTTAGAGCCATATATTACACTTATTGCCTGTAATATAAATATATACTTAATTGTGTGTGTGTGTGTGTAAGTGTAAGTCTATGTGTGTGAATGTATTGTGTGTGTTGCAGTGGGAGGAGGGGGAAGACCCATCTGACCTGGGGGTAGGGAGACCAAACACACACACACACACTCCATTCATCTATTATTCAAAGTTCAACAGCCATTTTAACACATGGTATTACAACCACATACTAGGTCCATCTGCTCTACTTTCCCTTTAAACCAACAGTCTAGCAAAACGTTATATTTAACAATCTGATCACTTCCTGAATAATCCATCATTTTCTATGCATTTACACTAAACTGTATAAAACAAACTATTTCCATACAAAACCCCATTACAGCATTAAACCAACACAGAACCACAGAACTATGTATAACACCAATGCTTCCATGACTCCGTTACAGCACTAAACTAACACAGAATCACACAGGACTATGTATAACACCAAGGCTTCCATGACCAAAACTTAACCAACACAGAACCATGTATAACACAAATGCCTCCATTTATATCAACAATCTATCCCAAACACAACAGGAATTCCAAGAAGAGTACAGAACTGCAGGCAATTCCGATCACATTTACCAGTTTGGTGTGGAAGAACTAGACTGGCCTGCACAGAGCTCTAATCTCAAACTCATCAATCACCTTTGAGATGAATTGGAATGCTGACTGCTAGCCAAGGCTTTTCATCCAACATCAGTGGCCAACCTCACTAATACTCTTGTGGCTGAATTAATGCAAATTCCTGTGGCCATGTTACAAAATCTAGTGGAAATCCTGCCCAGAAGAGTGGAGGCTGTTAGAGCAGCAAAGGGGGGATCAACTCCATATTAATTCCAATGGTTTTGAAATTAAATTATCAACATGCACATAGGCCTATTATGATCGGGTGCCCACATCCTTGGCCACGTAGTCTATATGTATTGTGGTGTGGGTGTATTTCTTACAAATGGTTCAATTGGGAAGAAGGAATTCAATTTTCTTAGTACTCAATTAGGTATTAGTTAAAAAATAAGAAGCTTATAGAAAGTATAGAAAATATGTAAAAGGGGAATTTTAATACTTATTCTTGGTACTATTCTAAATCTTGTATTGTTAGTAAAACATATTTCTAAGCAAGAGAAAGCACAGCTTTAAACTCCATTACTGAATAATGGATTACTAAAATATCTTTTTTTTAAAGGCATGATTTATTTATCTGAATGATCAATGCTAACCATTAAAGAGATTGATAAGGCTTTAGCAGAGTGTGGTTTGCTACAAAGATACCGCAACACAAAGATGTGTCTAAAATAAAATATCTGAATAGAAGAGGAAAAAACAGTGTTGTTCCACAATAAAATACTGGCAATCAGATGTGAAATATTATGTCCTTTTTCAAGGGATGTAATATTCATATATTCTCTGAGTCTTGTATCCAAGACATTTAACACACTCATAATTATTGACACCATTGTGATCAATTCCATCTTAGTTTTTGATTTACTACTAGACTCATATAATTGCTGTTTCATTTGCTGTATTGAATGGTAAATTCCTGCTTTCATTTCACACTTTAAAGGTTATAGATATGGATTATACAGCTGTTAACACTCACCTAGCTTAGTTCAAAGTGGTTGTTTTCTAGTTAATTTAAAGGGTCACAGCGCTTACAGGGACAAATGCCAATTTTACTTCAATTAGAAAAGTGAATTGACCTCCTAGGCAAGGTCTGGATTTGTTGAAAGACCAGTTAGGGTGGCAGAATGGCTGGTTGTCTAAATTCTGTGTATTACACATCTATTTCTAGTACTACATAGACCTGAACAAGGGTCAAGAGTGTAGCTACCATAGTTGTAGAGGGTGCAGCTGCTATGGGGTCCACATCTGAGGGGGGGGGGGCAAAAGCCCATGTGTGCATGTGAGTTTTTTACCATTGGATAGTACGTGGAGGGTTTTACAAAACTTTGCTATGGGGCTGACACATGTGTATTTACACCCCTACTACAGATCTTGGCAGGGCACTGTGAGTTGAAGACTTAAGACTATGGGCCTGATTCATTAAGGATCTTAAATGAAGAGGTATCTTATTTCAGTCTCCTGGACAAAACCATGTTACAATGGAAGGGGTGCAAACTAGTTTTCTGTTTTGCACATAAATAAAATACTGACTGTTTTTTCATGCAATTTCACGCAAAATACGACGCAACAGGACAGACGTTCCTTAATGAATCAGGACCGTGATACATAGATTTATGCAAACAGTATATCATGAAAAATACCATTTTCATTTATTAGTTTATATCACATAAAACAAGGTGTTTCAGACATTCATATTTTACTATATGAACTTACTTGCCAACTCTCCCTGAATGTCAGGGAGACTCCCTGAAATAGGGGTGATCTCCCTCTCTCCCTGAAGAGTCTGACATTCTCCCTGATGCTGAGCCAGTACAAGATGTGGTTGGCTTCACCATCTTTGGCAGGATGACACAGTTCAGAAATTGTGTCCTATGTCCATGTATTGATGCCTATGGAGGTGGTCATTTTCATGGAGACCAAGATTTAATCAAAGACTGACAGGTAAGACAACATGACTTCAGTAATGGAGACAGAAATGTAAAAGACACTTCAGTCTCTAGAGATTCATTAGCTGCTTTTCTTTAACACATGGTTGCCTACTCTCCCGGAATGTCCGGGAGACTCCTGCATTACTGGGAGACCTCCCGTGTTTCGGGGAGACCAGGGCAACCTCTCGGTTCTTGCCCCTGCAATAGATAAGTGGTGGGAGGCAGGACTTAATGATGCAAGTATTGCGTCATCTTAGCCCTGCCCCCTGCTGTTATTGGCCCAAAGTGTGACAATCATTTAGAAGGAGGGGCCAAAATGAAGTTATTCGTCAAGCCCCGCCCCCGCATGCCCACCTCCCCCGGGATCTGCCTGAAGCCAACGAGGAAAAGTTGGCAAGTATGATTAAGAACGAGCATAATATCATTATATTAGAGACATGCACATGGCTCTTTAATTGAAATTGTATTGTGACATTAATTCACATGATAACTTGTTCATATTATACAGGAAAATGATGCTAGAGGGCACTCTAACATGGTCAGGTGTGGTTCCGCTGCTACACTTTGTTTTTCTTTCTTGCTTCATATTATTGGTAATTTGGCATTCTGCACTGTGTTGTGGATGTATGTAAGTCACTTTCCTTCTCTTTCTTTAAAGAAACTAAAAAAAACAGTGTCTCTGTACTAAACTGCATATCTTGAAAGGGATCCAAGATAGGGATTGAGACATTGATCATTTTAAATATGTGAATAAAAGCTAAAGTTAGTGTTGAGTTTTGATAATGGTTGAACTAACTAAATGTACACCCCACTATGAACCTGATATCAGTGTGCTGTTACTTGGATCTGTGTGTTTGAAGATTTCCTTGTGACCCAGTCCTAATTTAATTTAAACTGGGATTTGCAAATGAATAACTGGTGAAGGCTTAATAAGGCAGAATTAGAGGATACCAAAAATAGATCTGGTACTTTATTGTTTAGGAAAAGGAAAACACTTTATGGAGAGCTTGATATCAACATTTAAATCAAGATCAAGGATATCTACATGGAATTATAGGTTGTGAAAAAGAGAGTGATTGAATGATATATGCATGGTGTGTTCCTTTCAGACTAGTATTAGGCAATGCAAGTTGACCCAATGAAGCCCACCAACAAGGGCTTAAATAAAATAACATCTTTAAGTGGGAAATTAAAGTATGTTTTTGCCACATTTATGTGCGGTTTGTAAACTGCAATTTTCTAACGGCAACATCACACATGAAACAGCAATTTTTCAAATAGCCATCCCAATTTGTACACATCGAAAGAATATAAATTATGCAATATATCAAGTTATGGTATCACGCATCTCAACGGTTTAGTTCCATTCTGAGCCTTGTATACATGGGTTTCCCGTGGTTACTTCTGTCTGTTGTACAGCCTGGTGCTCCTCTATCTTCGGACGCCATCTAGTCAAGCATTCTTCACATGTGCAACCCTGGGAACCTTTTAAAACCTCTACTCCACAGTGATAGGAGGATCACCAGCCAGTTCCCTTTATAAGGGTCCTCTTTCTTTCTATGGGAGTCAGTTCATCAGGTCTCCTACCTGATAGAAAGCATTTCCTCTGACTCCTGTCTGTGCTCATTGTTACCTTTGTTCCTGTCTTCGCAAGTTAGGCCGTTCGTTCATCGGCTGCAGCATCGGTCCTGTTCCAGAGTTATACACCTGTGTGGATCTCAGTGCTTATGCTCTCTGCAGTTCTTCGCTTCACAGCATTACCTCTTCAGCTTATTCCACAGTCAAGACCGTGGCCTCACTGCAGAGTACTGCACATCATCATTCCTGTTCCAGAGTTATAGCACCTGTGTGGATCTCAGTACTTCTGCTCACCACAGTTCAGCTTATTCTGTGACTGAACTTCCTGCTCAGCCTATCCTATTATCGTGATTCATGGCTATACTGCTGATCATCGCACATCACCCGTCCTGTTCCGGAATTCCATACACCTGTGGCTACATTCCATTCTGCCTTACAGTTACTTTGTTGTTCTCTGTATTATCTGCTCTGCGCCCCCTAGAGGACCGCGACCTGTGGTTGAGAGCAGCTAAGACCATATTCCCTCGCGGGAACCCCTGGTGAATACCTCTCCTCCGTTAGACTCCGCACCTCTCTGGGGGTAGCTGTCACTCAAGCAGAGCTGAAGACCATTGCGACTATCTGGCTTTCGTGACATATAGTTTGCAAATCTTATGTCAACCGGCCAGAAAAATGTCAGAAATATTAGAAATAGTTCTGATAGGCGAGATTACTCAAACCCCCACCTATTTATTTATGGTGTCTATAAAAATGGCCAGAAACCTTTCTGCTACTGAGGGAGTTTGAAAATGGTCCTGATTGCAGGTTGCACCATTTGTAGACAAATCAAGACAAGAAATAAATTTTGTCCCCTTCACTCTGGAAAAGTATATAACATCCAACACAGAATCACTGGTAAGGCATGATGGTGCATGAACTAATGGTCATGTAGTATACTTGAGGAACGTGTGTGTAAGGACTTTCCTATGTGTTTAAACACACATAGGAACACATAAAACATAAATGCACACTCGGCAGGACATCAGGCATCTACACAGCCAGCTTTCAAGAAAGGCAGGTTGGCTTTGTGGATTGATGTACACAATTTAAAAGAGGAACATAGATTGCCAATGCTCTCTTTCATAGGGATAGATCAGAAATCAATTTTTCTGGGTGGGGTGAGGGTTCCAGATTATTATTGCAGCAAAAAGCTTTCTGGTTAAAGAAATATGGTACTTTATCCACTTGGGGTCTGATTTAACAATTGTAATTCATTCTAGTCCTATAATCTAATCTTGAGAATCTTATCTTCTAATGTTAGCTTGAAGCAAATGCAATCATGTAGATTCTCAGCAGGCAGCGATATTAGGCTGAGTACACACTATAGTGTTTTCAGCAGATTATCAGGTCCAATCAGACGATAAATGACTAATTGTCCTTATATCACAGTAGTGTGTACCTTGCAAGGAGGAACAATTATCATTCCAAAGCACAAAATATCATTGAGATTGTTAAACTGAACTAAAAATCTAAAAACAATGTTGTTCCAGTTCTGCAGTGAGTATGCACTCACCATCAGGATCTCCATAGGGTTTACAGAATCACAATCTTTTCAGCCCATGGTCATGACAGATGAAGAGCACAAATCTGAAGGTAAATCTTGTAAAACGTGTATATTGTGTTACATGAATCGGCATGCTGATCGGGACTTTTTTTCAGACGTTGCTAAAATCATTATAGATAACACATTGGTCGAAAATTTCTGTAGTGTGTACCTAGCCTCAATAGCGCCACTGCCCCATCTAAGCTAAGGAATCTGGAAATTATAGTGTTAAAAACTGAATTTGACATGAAACATTTATTGTGTGTGGTTTTATTAGGAGATTTGAACTGGAGGTCTCATTAGTTTCAGCTTTTAACAGTTTTAGTGACAGTCTGCTCAGCTTAGAGATAACACTGAATGGCATCACCTACTGTCATAAGTATAAAATAGTGATTCCCAACCAGTGCACCAGGATACATTTATTTGTCATGATGCCATACTAGATGTGTCACAAGAATTCAGGGGTAACAGGAAAGAGCACTACTGGACAGTAAATAGCGAAACAGTAGTGCTCACCCATAGCTACCTGCTAGTTAAACCACTATTTGACTACCCACCCATTTGCACATATCTCGGATGATACAGTTTTAAAAGATAGATGAGACATCAAATCATGGTTCAACCAGTAGCTTTCTGTGCTGGTTTTCACACAGTAGGTGCAGCATGTTAAATTAGCCAGACTTTCACTGGATCATAGGGAGAGATGGGGATTTGGTGGAAACAAAAGTGTTGCGTGGAGTCATAGCGCCCTAAGCAAGAGCATGCTATGGTGCCCCCTCTTCCCAAGATAGGGGGAGTGACTAGCATCTGGGCATGGCCCTTATGTGGGGACAAATTTAAGGGAAAAATACCCAATAGGGGCAATGTCGGACTATGTGACAGTGGAACAGTGTGTGTATTATGTGGCTGGCTGTTTAACTCAAAGGTAGAGACAGGGGGAAAAAGAAACATACACGCTCAGGGGGGAGGGAGGAATACATGCAGCCATGACAATTGGAGCAGCAGTGGGAGGAGCAGAGGTGCTCAGGAATAAGCACCCTATGAAGGAGGAGCAGAGGTCAGGAAGCGTGACTGTGCGCAGGAAGAGACAGCGCCCCTTGACCTCTGCTCCTCCTTCACAGGGTGCTTGTAGGAAAAGGCTTTGCAATGGCTCTCTGCCCTCCCCTTCAAGCTATTAGGTAAAGGACGTTATCGCGTAATTTCTACAATGTCCCCGCATCTCTTATGGAAAAAAAAAACTGGTGTCCACTTCGCTCCTGCAAGTGCCCACCACTCGCTACTGATGCCCCAGAGCATGCGCTCCACGCACTCTGTCCACACTATGACCCTGGGTGGAAGCTATTATTTAACTATGTACTGTACAGTCATTTATTTTTTATTTTGTGTGGAGAACCCTTTTAACATTTGTGTGTTACAAAAAAAAGAGTCATGTGGCATCTTTGTCTACTGTTTTCTAATAACACGACAAAATACACCCCCCTATCCCCATCTTCTTATGAAAAGGACATGCTATAGTAATGTTTGTATGAGGCATTGCTCTTCCCCAATCAATATATATATCCCAAAACAAGTGTGTACAGGTACTGCATACAGTATATGAATTCATAACTGGGTATTCATTACTGCTGTCAGCCAAAGCTTTTGGATTGGTTTGGGGTCTGACTGTGAATAAGCAAAAATAAAAAAAAAGGACCATTAAGAGAATCTTGTATTTATAAAAAAATAATACATTGAAACCTGTTGGGATTGATATTGTCCACAGTACTGATGAAGCATTTCACAATACTGCACAATTTATTTACCTAAGAGACCAATTTATTCTGTTACCTCAGTGCTAAGTGT
Organism: Mixophyes fleayi; assembly: GCF_038048845.1. Taxonomy (NCBI): domain Eukaryota; kingdom Metazoa; phylum Chordata; class Amphibia; order Anura; family Limnodynastidae; genus Mixophyes; species Mixophyes fleayi. The sequence continues at coordinate 32,730,921 of NC_134409.1, forward strand.
TTGCACTGACAACCAATTCTGCTTTCAGCAAGTAATTGTGACAAGTTGTTTATTGAACTGTGAATTGTCTGATTCTAAACAATGGCTTGATCTAATTATTAGATTGTGTGCCTTATTTCAATTCAATGTGGGTAGAAAACACTGCATAAATGCTGTTTATAACTGCTACTTAGAGCAAAAGTATACTTTTTTTTTTTGTAAACAGACTTTTCCAAATAAATATTTAAAACATTCAATATCCAGAGGCGCTGAACTGTATCACAGTATGATCAACCCTCTGAGAAAAGACCCTTCAAGTATAACCCTGGCCCATCTAGCACAACAAGCATCGTTTTGCCCTAGTTCCGTGAGAAATTTAATGTATTTATTGTATATGTACCTCTACATACTTTACATTTTTGCCTTTGTCACAAAAGTGACAAAATGAAATAAAATTAAAATTTTTCACCACCAAACCAGCCCACGTTGAAAAATCACACATATGCATTTTATATTTTTGTTTCTCCTTAAATATGAAAAAAAAAATACCATACAAAGTGGAATTTTTCCCACAGTTTGATATATGGGTAACATACTATAGCCTCTAAAGAGTATGCAAATTATTGACTAAATGCCAGAAGAAAGATATACTGTGCTTAACAGATCCAATCATCCAGCATATTATATAACTCCAGGGCCAGTGGATGAGTACTAGTCACCCTTATCCTATAGAGATGCCTTTCCCCCTTTCTTGCTCAACACAATTTGTAGGGCTGGCTGCAGGCAGAGGAGTGGAATATTAGTGCTACAGTAGGCTGCTGCTCCTGTCAGTGATAGGCTGGAAGTGTGGCAATGTGAAGACTATTACTGACATGGAGGAAAAGCATAGGCAAACCGAGGGGGGGAGGGGAGGTTTCTAGTGCCTGAAAACCCCCCTCCAAGCCTGGGGCATTGTATAATTGAGGTGGCTGGACCCTGCTACCGCTTCACACAGGTCTGCTTGAAAAGGGAGAGCTGCGTGCACCTAACAGTAGTGCATGCAGCATTGCCCATGTATATAATGGGGATAGGAAGAGTTGGAGAGCAGCCAAGCACTGTCTAATATTATAGCTACGTCCCCATGCATGCTGGTCACGCCCACCGACGGCGTGGTGTGGAAACCCCCCTCTGCAAATCCTGCATTTGCCCCTGAAAAGGAGCCTGCAGCATAATTATAGACCAGTGAATGCAAGTATATTCAATTTATCTTCGAATACAAAGGACACTTCTGACAGCCTAACCATTTCAAGGGCGGAATGGGGGAGGGAAGCAGTATATGCATGTAAGCAATGTACATTAAGAGCATGCTAAGTTAGAGCGCATACGCATTTGCTGATTCAAGCTCAGGGCATATCTGAGGTACGTGATTTTTAACCGTATCACTTGCACCAGCTACAGGGCAGGTGTAAGTGCCGTTTGATAGTGATGATGGACATGTATGCATGCCAGAACATGTTTTTGCAATTAATAGCAACCTGATAAATGTATACCATGTAAAAATATATATTTTTTTATGTATTGTTTGATCAATGATTATATTGGTAATATGTGTTAATGTTTTCATAATTTTGTTTTGCACTCTGTGTGTTCAGATGGAATTTCATTTTGCGCATATGCATTGTGCGTATCCTTCAGTATGTTGTGTCTGTCTGCATGCGGTAAGTGCCGTAAAGTCATAGTGTACTATTGAAGTTAAATAAGTGGATGAAGGTGGTAATCAACAATTTGTATACACTAATATCGGTTTCAATGCGATTAATATGTAACCGAACAATAATCTTAGCAAATAGCAACTTGCAAATAAGCTTAATCTATTTATTTAAATTAATACAATATATAATATGGTGAAGAAGCTAATTCATGTTTTCAACATATTAATTGCATTGAGTTTGGTCTCATTCTGTTCACAATCGCATGAGAATGTTCCTGGCATGATTTATGTAGCGATGGCACATTTCAATGCTAGTTATAACTAATATTACTTTTCATATAACAACTGACAACTCCATAGATGTCATAAAAGAACCAGTTAATACAGGTCCAGGGGAAGGACACCTGGTAAGATGACCCCCACAATGACCACAGGAATCAAGGGGGCGCCGAGCTCTTGGGAGGTTATGACCCATCGACCTATGAATGTGCACTTTTATACTGTAACTGTGTATCTTTGTGATAACACTGCTTTTTATTACTGTACAGTATATAAATTGTTCACCTATGGCTTTGGAAACGAGAACATTCTGATAGAAGCTCGTTGTCAGGCTGCATGCAATACTTTGCTCTGTATTTTTGTGAATAAAACCTGTGTGCTTTGGAACCACAGTGATCACATCAGAGAATCTTTATTGCATACAATATATACATACTAACATAACAGTTTGGGGGCTCAGAGCAGACTCCACACTACTCTAGGACTTGCATACCTACGGATTTCGGTTTCTCAATAAAGGGTGAAAGATGTGTCAAAGAAGGTAAGAATGCATATTGTTCTATACTTTTAATTTACATCTTCTGTTGATAAACCAAATTCCTGCTTTAAGAGTCTATCAGAGGTGCTGGAGTGAACCTGAACGGACGAAGGCAACATTGTTTTACATAGTCCTATTTGCGATTGTTATGCACAGCATTTGTTTGCTTAAATAGCTCATATTATGTTTCTATACTGCCGCAGATTTATATATAGATATAGTTTCTGTGATATAATATAGTAGAGTACATTATTAAATGTATCTAGGAAAGAAAGCTACCAACAATAGGAAACTTTAATAACAAAGTATGTTTGTGATTGGGTGCGCATGGGTGAGATGAAGCAGAGATTAGTTTGTATTGGTACGCAACGCGGATGGTTAATGGTATCATCTGGATAAGCAATATATATATATATATATATATATATATATATATATATAGATAGATAGATAGATAGATATATAGACAAATATTATATACTTTATTATATATGAGTAGATTTGAGATACCTCGCAGGAGCAAGTTTCCAAGCGAGATGTTATATCCTGTTTAAGATGCTTTGCAAAGAAAAGGATTTCAAGCAAAAGGTTAGTTACCCTGCCATGAAAAATATTTTCTAATTGGGAAGCGATACCTTGCAGGGCAAGTTTCCAGGCAAAAGGATAGTTACCTTGCAGAGAAAAAAAGTATTTTCTAAATTAGAACAGATATCTAGCCGGAAGAAGGTTTCTGGCCGAGAAGAGGTTCCTCACTGGGAGAAAGCGTTTCCAATGAGAAGAGTGAGTGGACATCGCTTCAGAAAAGTCTAGCCTCGCGGCCGCCCAATCACGTGCGACCTGGAGTGGTTATAATTTGGCATTTTCTTAACCTATCCTAGAGTTCTGAAGAACCACAGACCATGGGACAACATTAAAACAGAATAAGTATAAGGTAGTACCTGACGGATTTGCAATATACATTATGAATAGGAAATATGGTCTTAGAGCAGTGTTTCCCAAACCCAGTCCTCAAGCACCCCTCTCAGTGCAGGTTTTCCAGGTCAAAAGTGAAATAATTAGGACCATCTGTGGATCTTTTAAAATGTGTCAGTCAGCAATGAATAAACCTGTGCTCCAGCAAAGAGATATGGAAAAGAAGCACTGTTAGGAGTACTCGAGGACTGGGTTTAGGAAACACAGTCTTAGAGCAACTGTGTATTGTGAGAAGTGGACAAAAACAACTGCTGAATGAGTGCCATTTTTTCCTAATGTAGGTAGCTTTGATCCTGAGATATTGAATACAGTTGAAGATCAAATTTGTATGTCAAGTTCATGAAAATTGCATAATAAACATATCATGTGTTTAAATATATGGCAGGATGAGGGCAAAGATAGGTGTAAGAAATTAGCACAAGTGGATAAAGAAAATTGTTCAAAACCTGAGTATGCAACAGCACCACCCTCACCTTATGTAGATAGTAACAAAAGTACAGCCAAGGAAAACAGTGAAACTTGTAAATTATATTTTGTTTTGGGAAAAAGTAAATGTATTAATTTTAATGAAGGGGATGGTGATGAGCTTATTTTAATCTCTGCAATAGCTCATACATTACAGTTATCAGAAATTTTTCAGAGATTAGGAAGAGGTAATACTGCCCCACTCTTATTTTCTGCTACAGACATCAATAAAACTCTAACAAGGAAGAAAAAAATGCAAAAACATAGAAATTAATTAGAGGCATTCAATGATTGGTTTGATACTGATTAAAGCAATATACTTTATTAGGTAAGTCTAAAAAATGTTCCCAAAAATCTATTTTGTTTTAATCAGTATCAAACCAATCGTTGAGTGCCCCTAGTTTCCATGTTTTTCCATTTTCTTCTTCCTTGTCAAATTTCTACTAATTATACATGGTAAGGGAGCACCAACCATGATTACTAATTGATGGATTTCAACAAAACAGCCATATAATATATAGGGTGTATGATTGCCTGGTGTGGTGGATAATTTCCTTCTACATCAATAAAACTCTCCCACACATTAGTAAGCTCAGGAATATCCATTGTGCAGAGACAATAGTTCTAGCTAATGACCCTGGATGTAGTGATACTGTGCAATTACACCCAGTCAGTAAAGTGTTATAACTGTGGGAGAGAAGGGCATGTTGCTAGAAGATGCAGACAGGATAAGAAACCCTTCCATCCCCATGCAGATAACAGGAGACAGAGTAATTGACAAAGAATTGACAAAAGGCTAGAGAGAAATTAGCATCAGGGACATACTCATTTAAGGGCAACAAATGAGTATGCATACTAACCTCTGAAATTTGGGCCACACCTGTAATCTATAGATATATAAATTAATGAATAATCAGAACAAAGGAAAATGAAGCAAAAGCAAAAATTAACATATCTGGTACTAATCAACTGTTTTTTTTGTAGACACAGGGGCGGCCAGATCTTTATTCATTTCTCCTCTAAATTTGTCAATCACCAAAAAAAGCATTTTAGCTGTGGGATTGACATGAGAAATTCATCATTAACCCTTGACTGCAAAGGCTGAAGTTGCTATTGGGCCATTGCATACCAAACATTCTTTTCTCCTAGCTGCGACAGTGCCTAATAACTTACTTAGCTGAGATTTGTTATGCATAAAAGGGTGTGTAATTTATTGTGTCTCTAATTGTGTTTTTAGATATTCCAGGAGACCACACACAGCAAATACAGTATATATTGGAAACCTCACTAGGGCTAATGTTGCACCCCTCTGTTATAGGGACAAGTCCATTGCAGGTAGAATAAATATTGTCACATATGTCGGGTTCCTTATAGACTAATGATGGACAGAACACTGGTTTGATGGCTAATGTGGCTCCCTTTATGATTAAAAATAATGGGGGAGGGGCTACAGAGTAGTGCAAGATTTAAGAGGGATTAATAAAGTAGTTGAGAGCCAGGTTTCTGTAGTGCCCAATCCAGCTATCATTCTGATGCAAATGTTTTTCCTGCAAACCATTTCACTATTATTGATCCTTGCTTTATTTTGTTTTATGCCCCACTCCATCCTGTCTGTTGGTACCTCTTTGCTTTCTCTTATAAAGAGGTGCAAGATACATGGATCAGATTGCCCTGAAGTGTTCATAGACATCTCCCGTATCTTGTCACATGTCTTACATGACTGCTTGCATTTTTTTCAATTGAGCAACGGGTTTGTTCTAATTTAGTATGTAGTATTGCTGTGTTCTGATTCATTTACGTCATCAGTGTCTGATACTAAACACTTGTTGCTTCATCTCTGACAAACAGGACATAAGGTTGCAAAAGATAAATTACAGCCATGCCAGACAAAAGACAAGTACTTGGGACACTGTAACACTCAGGGGTTAAGACATTTGACAACAGACTGGATTAAGGGTATACCAGACATAACACTGCTGTAAAACCAGCTGCGGATTTGTACTTTTATACTGTACTGAAGCTGCTGGTTGTGCTGCAGGAGTCTTGACACAAAGACACAAAGTCACACTAGCAGACCGGTAGCATACTACAGCGCCCAATTGGACACTGTGGAAAGATCTCTCCCTATGTGCTTAAGAAGTGTAGCAGAAACTGCTCTACTGGTAAGAAGGAGTGTGGACGTAGTACTGGGACATGATTAAACTGTCTATATAACCACATGTCCTCCTAAATTCTGCCCAAACTAGGCATGTCTCCTCAGCAAGTGTCACAAAATGGGAGTTAGCACTAATGGCACCTGCATAATATCACAATTAAGAGGTGTAAAATTCTAAATCCAGCTACATACCTGCCATATGTGCCTTGAGATGCACAAAGGGTGGAAGAAGAGTAAACTCTAACTGAAGATGAATTTGGCAGGTATACTGATGCGCATGATTGTATGCAATATTTGAATCAGACCTTTACCGCAGGACCTGACATAGGCAGCACCCCTTTAGAAAATGTAGAATTCACTTTTTACACGGATGAGAGTTGCCATAGATAGAAGGACATAGGAAAATTATGTACTGGGTTTGCTCACTCAGCACAGATAGCTGTACTTGTGGCATTGAGAATATCATTAGTTGGCAGAGGATAAATTGGTTAATATAAACACTGACTCTAACTATGTCTTTGAGGCAGTGCATGACTATGGGGCTCTATGGCGCCTTAGGAATTTTATGACAGTGGCAGGTACACCAGTAGTGCACTCACGTTACATAAAAGAGCCTCTAACAGCCATACAGCTACCTAAGGCAGTATCCGTTTTCAAGTGTAAAGCACACTCATATGAGAGAGACCCCATATCAATTGGTAACAATAGAGTAGATGAGGCTGCTAAGAGGGCAGCAGGCTCAATCATAAAAGAAAATGTAACCAAATTAATGATTTTTGAAGCTGTCAATGTACAGAAATTAATACAAATACAGGATTTGTGTCCCCTACAGGAGAAAGCTGTCTGGAAGTTGAAGGGATATGGTTAAGAGTCCTCCGGACTCTGGAAAGATAGACAAGGTAGGCCAGTTGCTCCCAAGGCATATCTTCCAATCTTAGCAGAGGCAGCACATGGTCTAAATCACCTGGGTATAGAGGGTATGTGCAAATTGGTAAGACCATATTGATGTGCACCATGCTTCTGTTCACAGTCTAGTAAGAAAACAATGTATTGTCTTACCTGTCTGAGAAAGAGCTATACAAACAGAGGCATTTCACATTTCTCCTACAGATGGACCTTTTCAGGTTATACAATTCGAATTCATCCAATTACCACCCTGCAGGAATCTCAAGTATGTATTAGTATGTTTCAATATTGTCTCTGTTTAGAGGCTTATTATGCTGCTTTTAATACTGCTGTTTTCACTGCTAAGAAAGTTGTTCAGGAATCTGTTTGTATGTTTGGTATCACCAAAATCATTAAAAGTGATCGGGGTACACATTTTACTAGGGATGTCTTTCAGCTTATGTGCAAGCTCATGGGTATTAATAGTAAGTTACACATTCCCTATAGACCATAAGCCAGTGGGAAAGTAGAGAGTAAATGGTGCTATCAAGAACAAATTGAGTAGAGTGATTGCTGAAACTGAATTAGCGTGGCAGAAAACATTGCCACTAGTACTCAACAGCATTAGAACCACTCCTAGACCACCTCTTAACCTGTCACCTTTAGAGACACTTTTTGACAGACAACATCACTTGATGGTAGATCCCCAAGATGATTTCAAATGTAATGATAAAGTGACTGTTCAATATCTTATAAAAAAGGAGCAAACAGTTGAGAGAGCAACAAAGGAATTTCAAAATACTGTCTCCTGATATGCCAGAAACTCACTGTCACAATGTTGAATCTGGGGAAATTGTTATGATCTGCAATTTCCTATGCTCAGGTTGTTTAACAGACAGGTTGGAAGACCTGTACTAAGTGTTGATGACGCACATCTCTACCACCTGGGCGGACATTCATTAGGGCCCTGATTCATTAAGGAAAGCAAAGCAAAAAAAATTAGTAACTTGTCACCTGGGCAAAAACATGTTGCATTGGAGGGGGAGGTAAATTTAAAATGTGATAACAGACTTATAATTGGTTTAGGGCATGTCCAAGATTAACTTTAAATTTTAGTGTAAAAATAAAGCTATCAAGTATTTGTGTGCTGCATGAAAAACAGCCAGTATTTATCTTATGTGCAAAATAATATACTAATTTCCACCCCTTGCATTGTAACATGGTTTTGTCCAGAAGAAAACTTACTTAATTTTTTTCCTTACTCCTGAATCAGGACCTCTATTATTAACAGGTGACAATCGTGTAGTTTTTTTTAGGGGGGTTTATGCATTCTTTTGGGACTTTATATTGCACATATGTAATGGATGTCTCCTGCAGTGTATTTTCTCATTTGGCTGTCAGAGCAGAGCGTCCCTAGACCCATATTTATCTACAGACGTATCTGTACATCCACTCCTTGTTGAATACGGACATGCATATTTTTTAAAAAAACGTACATTACCTTCACTTTGCATTCCTTGATGAATCAGGCCCTAGATGATTATCATTCATTGGGCGGTAAGGTCTTAAACCAAACTGAATGCTGGGTGTGTTCTCATGTGCTTCAGGGACAATATAATGTAGGACTAGTACCTTTTCCACTAAAAAATATCTTTGAGGTACTCGAATTACAGAGGGGCAGGTATAAAATTACAAGATCACCTAGTTTGACACTTCCTCAATACTCGGTAGACAGGTCTCTGCTGTGCCTGATTTTTACGCATGCAAAGAAACGAGAATTGGTAAACAATCAGACAATAGCCTGTTGAAAAGTTTTGCACAAATTTTTAGCTACGAACCCAAAAATAATATGTTTTTTAGAAGGAGTAGTTCCCATTATAAAATGATTGATATTCACAGATTGATCCCACCTCATTATGTACACAAACAGTATGAACACAAAGTCAAAAGAAGCATGATGCCAGGGGAAGAACCATTAGCTGCAAATTTAATTACAGGATCTACAGGACCTCACCAAGGTCAGGGAGCCCTAAATTATAAATATATAGAAGACCTGTCTAAACTAATTGAGAACATTACCAAAATGTATGATGACGCATTCAGATATACGGGTAAGGAGCTACAAGCTTACACTATGGAATTAGTGTAACATAGAATAGTACTAAATTATCTCATTGCAATTACTGGTGAATATTGAGTGACATTAGCCATCCAGTTTGTTTTTAAGCGTTGTACTTACAAAATGGACACAAGAACTGGTAAATGGTATATGTAAGCTCCTTATCCTTATATTTGGTATCTTGATAGTAATATGTTTCAGATGTGCTACTGCTCTGCTGAAGTGTGGTAAACAACCGACTGAGGTGAAAAACTGAAGTTTTATACTGTATAACATTCCTGCAATAGAATCCTGAAAGGGTGGTAGTGTTGGATACACTCTCAAAGGGTGGACTGTTGAAGTTAAATAATTGGAGGAAGGTGGTAATCAATAATTTCTATACACTACTATCTGTTGCAATGCAACTAATACACGGCTAAACAATAATCCTAGCAAATAACAACATGCAAATAAGTTTAATCTATTTATTTCAATTAATATAAAATATAATGTAGTGAAGAAGCTAATTAATATTTATAACATATTAATTAAATCGAGTTTGGTCTCATTCTGTTCGCAATAAAATGAGAAGGAACAATGACCACAGGAATCAACCAATGGGGCGTCAAGTTCTTGGGAGGTCATGACCCATCGACCAATAAATGTGGACTTTAATACTGTAACTGTGCATCTTTCTGATGTCACTGCTTTTTATCACTGTACAGTATATAAATTGTTCACCTGTAGCTTTGGAAACCAGAGTGTTCTGATAGAAGTTTGTTGTTGGTGCCAACCACGAAGGCGTATGCATGCGCTACTTTGCTGTGTAATCTATTTTTGCGAACAAAACCTTTGTGCTTTGAAACTACAGCAATCGCATTGGAGAATATTTATTTCATATGATACATTGATACATACAAACGTAACTGTACTTATACTCTATTCAAATGACAAAGTTTCTTGAGATCCACTTGTTGCTGACTACATGCATACCTGCGTGCAATTTCCACAAAAGAACCAAAATTGCAGTGACTTTGCGTTCCTTACTGAATCAGGCCTCAAATTATTTAAGTAATTTTTTCACCTCCATTGCCCACTGAGAGACCTTTGTTTATCTGGACCTCAAGATCTATAGGTGCTTAAAGAGTGGTAGTAAAACATTGTTTTTTTTTGTCTTAGTTGTTGAATGCAAGATAATTCTCCAGATATGGGTGACTATAAATCAATAAGTTTCATCTGCTCTGAGATGTGATAGTATTTGTCATATAATTATTCATGAAGTTCTTTGCAAAGTGCACTTTCTAAATATAAGAAGCATTAACTTTTAGAAAGCTTCAATGCACATATACTTAAAAACTATGGTTGCATACATTACAAAACGCATTCATTGCTTGGTAAATGACAGAAGCCAGTAAAATATGGTAATGGAGAAAAAGTCTAGTTGCCAGAGTGGAAGGAATCAGCCAATTTCAATACAGGCAGAAGTAGAGTGTATTTTAACAAGTTAAATTCAGTACACAGTTAAACAAGCAGAGATGTGGTCAAGGACAAGCTTGTTCGGTACACAGGTAATAAAATTAGAAGTAGAAACGTGAGATTTCAGGTACAAACCAGACAAGGGAAACATGAAACAGCTCTTTTTATTTTATAAGACTGTAAATCTGCCTGTGACAGCTGGAATAGAAGGCAATGGGGAAACCAATAGTGAAAGCTGGATTATGTCCATAATAAAGTGGAACTATGTTGAGCATGATTGTAAGCAAACTCTGCCTTGAGTAATATTTTCATTCAGTTGTCCGGTAGGTAACTAATAAAGTATTGGAGGTATTTTTCCCAAGTTTGCTCTGTGCATTCGATTTGCCCATTAGGTAGATGAAAGGCTGAAGATAAATTTAAGATTACTCCGGGGGGTAAATGTATGAATCTCCGGATTCTTCATCTCCGGCGTGTTCAGCCTCTTCAGCGCTTAAATTTAAAGCAGCGCTGCATTGTAAAGGGAAACTTCCCTTTACAATGCAGCGCCGCTTTAAATTTAAGCGCTGAAGAGGCTGAACACGCCGGAGATAAAGAATCCGGAGATTCGTACATTTACCCCCTGGTGTCTAAAAAAGGTTCCCCAGGATATTGAAGCAAATTAAACTCAATCACAAATATCTGGGATTCCACCAAATCAGAGATTTGTGCAGCATTAGGAATAACAAAAGTGGGAATTAAGTGAACGATTCAGTAAGACAATAAACAATCATTAAAATAGTGGTCTTTCCTATATACAAAGACCCACAAGGTTATGAATATGCTGAAGCAGACCCACCAGAGGAGCAGGAAGAGTCTTGTTCCAAGCAGAAAAGGGCACAGAAATTCACATAGATGGACATTATAATGGATTTTACTTCACCAAATTAAATGGGACAGTCTCTTTCTGACTCTTTTGCATTCCAGGGTTTCTGGAAGCTTAGTATCACGGATCCCTTCCTACCCCAGAAGTGCGCACCCATAACCTAGCAATGAAATCCAACTTCTGGATTCACTGAGCTTGCGCGCCTCTTTGTTTGCTAGGAGTACTAAAGAGGAGTCTGGCACTGATCCAGTGCCAGAGTATTAGATCAGTCCTCCTGTGATTTGGTGTTTGTTCTATAAACTTCAATTTCTCAGTACTCTTTGGTTCTGATACAGTTTAGGAAATCCTGGTTCTGACTTTGGCCTATTTCTGACTATTTTTCTGCCTGACAATTTGGTTCTGTTTCGATCTCTTGGTTCTGAATTTGGCCTGTTCGTGACAAATCTTCTGTCTTATGTATTGGTTCTGATTAGATCTTCAGGTTCTGACTTTGGCTACCCAGTCTACTCTTTTAATGTCTCCTCTGTACTTCAATTATCCACTCTGGTTCTGAACCGGCTTTTCCACTACTCTCTACTAGCTATTTCAGCTACCTCGCTTGTTACTGAACAATCAGTGTCAGTTCCTATCACTGTTATAAATTTACTAGTTTGTATTGTCAATGTCTTTTGAATTATAACAACACATTTACAGTCTAGACAACTAAGATTACTTTCTGACATTTTATACTACCCACAGCATGTCTCTGATTCCCTCCACTCCCCTTGATGTTCTTATGAAACAATATATTAAAACTAGTGCAATTATTACTATTACAATAATTCCACCAATATACTTCGCTATATCTACTGAAGGTGTCATCTAATTTTTCTTAAGACAATAGACAATAGACAGACAGTAGACAGTAGACAGGCCTATCCTCCGACCTCAGGTGCCCCTCAACAGGGGTACCTTCAAGGCACTGCGAAGGACCCTTTCCAGAATCAGTGAGCAACCTTTCTACACTTTTACCATGATACTCAGTTGTTACTTCTTTCAACTTTTAAGAGAGCTGAGGACCCTTTTAGACTGGCAGCTGGCCCAGTGATCGCACGTTACACAGGACAAGATCAAGCCTCACTAGTGGGTGCAAGGCGCAGACTTTGATCAGGTCAGTTTTTTCAAGGTTATGTTGTCCCCTTATACATCTCTTGTCAGTACAATATCACTCAGTCTTTACAGGAGCAAAATATATCTTATAATGACCTCTTAAACCCAGGGATAAACATCTACACAGAACAAGGTCAGCAGTGAGTATAGAAGAATGACCTTGATTATCGAGGTCAATTAATAAGTTATGTATTTGTATCCTTTTGTATACATCCTGTATCGACACAAACACATACATTCACTCAAGTCAGAAAAACAGGTTATTCAGTAATTGTTCAAATACCCATTATACCATTCCCTACTGAATCCCACCTTATATCTTACAGGAAGAGCAGATAGAGTAGAGAGGTGCAAATGCACGAAACTTCAACTACTCACTGTACAGATTTGTCTGCCATTCCCGAAGATTGAGGAGGTTTCTGTTCAGTCCTGGGCTGGTATTTTGGGTATCCCGGACGAACACCCCAGTAAATATTGCGGTACCGAGGCTTGGTGCCCCTATTATCGATCTCTGATAACCTGATTTTATTTTATCATACCTAAATCGACTGGAGAGGAGGAAATGAAACACATCCAAGTTGTTGTAGTTTCAGAATCAGCTCTGAGAGTCTTCTCAGACTGCTCCTTTATTATACCTAATCTCAAGCATTAGCTGGTTAACAACAAGTACATATAATGACAAATCTTTCTTTGCAACAGTAAGTACATATAAGGAAATCTACTTAACTCAGCAAATATTTATTTTCAACAATAAGTACATATAAGGCAATATCCTTTGTCCAGTACTGTGTAATGTCTTCCAGGCTGCTGTTTTTAGTCTTGCATCCTGTTATTGTCTGTTCCATGGGAAACACCTGTTTTTCTTCATTCTTATGTCAAGGGTGTTGTTCTCATATCTGTAGTTAAAACTTTTTAAGGTATTTAAAACATATATTTGTACTTTTAATAACTATTCATTGTTTTATACTCTCACAGGTACAAGCAAGGTTTCATGGCAAAGAGACCCCTCCCTCCACCAAATGCATGCCGGCATAGTGAAAGACAAAAACTGATAAAGTTGTGCAAGTTAGGGGATTTATTTTATGATAGCTATTTCTATTTTGGAAATGTAAGCAGCAATGAGAAGGGAAAAGGCTGAAATTCCTGGTTTAATGTGTCTAAAATAGGAAATTAGATTGTTCTTAGGGTGAACAAGTATGAGTAATCCCCATTAATGTAGACTTTGACTGTAAGACTTTTTGCGACACTGGTACCCCTTGCCCAAGTAACAGACACAGCCAAAGAAGAATGAAAAGTATTGGTAGAGATGCAGCTGATTTTGCTGAATCATGAAACCTTGCAACTAATAGTGTTACAGAGACTGCTCCCTCTTACTTTTTGGCAACACTACTTTGTCACCAATGCTAAAAGTTCAGTCCTGTGGAGGCTGGCCAAGTTTGGAGACAAATAAAAACTTTCATAAATCAGGTCAGGCAAGTAGTTTTATTATAGATGAGCTTGCTTGAAGAGGTAAGATTTAGAAAGCATTTTAAGGCTTGGAGATTTTTGGGGTTTTATACTTTCAGGAACAAAGTTCCAAAGTGTAAAGTGCAGCACATAAAAAGTCCTGGAGGCATGTGTGAATGAGAAGAGGTGATTAGAGAGGATGAAAGATGGATATCATGTATACAGTAGCAGTTATGTTTGGGGAGTACTTTCATAGTTAAATAGAAAATATAAAGAGATGGGACATTGTTCATAAATATCAAGTAATAAATGGTAAGAATGGGCATCAAGGTCAGATATGCCCTTTGCTTTATGAATTTATATGAAATGATCTTCAGCTTCAAACAGCATGGTTCTTCCCAATAATTAATTTAGCAATAAACCTAGGGATGAAACAAAGTAAAAAAAACAACTAATTAAAGTATAGATATAAAATAGCATAGTTGTTGATATTTAAAATTACTTTGATGAACAAAGTATAAATAGCTGTCTTAAGTATGACACTTTTTATATTTAAAGCCATCTAAATATCGTCCTGGGAATAATATAAGTAGACTTTTTTTGTCACCTCTTTCAAAGGAAGGATGTTCCTGATGTAGTGACAATTGTCAGGAAGCAATTTTGAATGTGATGATTTGTTTTATGTGAGCATTGTTAGTTGCACCTGTGCTCAGTGGTCTGCGTAAGTAGCTCTTGTTAATGGGTTTAGCTAACTGCTGTAATTAGACATTCAAATTAAAGCAACAGTCCATCAACATCTACCTAGGAGATGATGAGGGAAATCTGCTCATTTACTTTATATTTGTATCGCTAGTTTTAAAGCTACATGTGAATCAGGTTGTTCTGAGCAGGTCACATTCTGGGATTGTCTCACCTGGGTACAGTTTCTTGTATACTTGGAGAAATAAGTATTTTTTTCTTTTTGTTTCTTTTTCCCAGAAAGTGCTGGTATATGATAATGTGTGATAACTGCTGTCAAACTTAAAGTGTAACTAAGGTCTAAAAAATATTTTGAAATATTGTAGAGAGTTGTAAACCATATTGTCCTACCGTTATGAATTACTGCCAGACAATAAGACCCGTAGAACCGTTTCACAGGGTCTTCAGCTATAGCAGCCCCCTTTCTTGAAGAATGCTATATATTCGCAAATACACTGTTGCCCCCAGTACGCAACCCATATGAGTAGGGACTTATTAACTTCAGGGTATTTGAGATGATAGACAGGACACAGTAGGAGACCAGTGGGCCAAGTATGGTAGGAAAGGTGCAGAAAGAGGGCAGCATGCCGAAAAATCTCCTGTGTTCCTTCCTTTGATAATAGCACAGTTTTTATCAGCAGGATTAGGGACAGGAGAGAGAAAAAGGAAGGTTATCTCTCTACTGTCCCTTCAACATTCACAAGTCAGTCACTCAATAGTGTTTAGAGGAATTTTACTGGATCTGTAATGGGACAGATGGTTGGCACTCCAGAAGTGTAAGATAGGATTCCACAGGCCCTGAGTGGCGTGGTGTGAGAGAAGCAAAGGTCCCCGAAGTAGTGCATAAATTTGTGGGTTTATTCTCTTTGCTTGTGGCGTAAGGTTTTACCACAGAGGCAGAAAATTAGCAGTAATGTAGGGAAGTAATTCCATTGAACCTTCAATATGTCAAAACTGTTGAACATGTCACAAAATAAATATGAATTAAGGAATAATTTTTCAATAATTTCATCAATATGCAAATATTAATTACTACAACGCATAGGTTACTGAATAAATATATCTCACTGGGAAGTGAAGCACTAGTGCAGCGGTGGCCAACCTGTGGTTCTAGAGCCACATGCAGCTCCTTAAGCTTTAAAATGTGACTCATGGCATGGAAGTATAGTGTTCAGGCACCGGCAGGGGCAAATTGGAAAACATTCAGTAGCTTGACTGACTGAGAGCAACTACATCTTGTGACCTCCTCCGCACAATGCAGGGAGGTCTAGTGTAACAGACAATCAAATCAGGGAAGGAGGAAGAGAGGGTATATTGTCATCTTCCTCTTTTCTTTGTGTGAAGTAAGGGGCATGTGAGATCTAAGGGCATGTGAAGAGGCTAATGGGCATGCAAGGAGATGTGATGGCATTAGGGGAGATCTGATGCAATGTGTGGAGGCCTGTTGGCATGTTGGAGGTTTGATTGGCATGTATGGAGTATGTGGGAAGGTTTGATGGCAAGTATGAGGAATTTGAGTAGATTTAATGGCATGTGGAGAGGTCTGGTGGCATTTGAAGGGACATGTGGTAAGATCTGTTGGCATGTGGGTAGGGTAATGGGCATGTTAGGGGTATGTAGAGACATCTGATGGCATGCAGGGGGCATGTGGTGAGGTCTGATGGCATGTAAGGGAGTTCTGATGGGTATGTAAGGGGCATGCGGGTAAGTTTGATGTACTCTGGGGAGGTCTGATGTGCATGTAAGTAACTTGTTGGGAGATCTGATCACATGTGGGTAGATCCAATGGGCATGTAAAGAGGTCAGAAGTGCACATTAAGAGGTCTGTAGGATTGTAGATGCAGTAGCAGTGTGAGCTACTGTGAAGAGACTGTAAGTACCCTTTGAACCCTCCTTTTCTGGATAAAGCATCAAGGTAAGAGCTGTGCAGTGCAGAGCTGTGCTGATTTGCTTATTATTCTGAACATTTTAGTAATGTTGGATATTTTCTTTTTTGCTTAGCAAGATATTGTGAATTATGTTATATTTTCAATGTATGTGTATATGGAATGTATGCACGTGTTTATACTGGGTATATGTACACACATACAAAAGGCAAAGTTGGCACTTTGGAATACCTATAGATATTTCTGGACTTTTGGTCTCTGACTAGTTGGCCACCCTTGCACTAGGGCTTTAGTGAAATGGGTTCACTGGATAAATACTTTTGAAAGACAATTAGCGGGTTAATGTGCTTTCGGACCTAACAGTCGTTTATTGTGTGATTGGCCTAATATTTTGTTGAAAAACCTGTAGTGTGTTCCCAGCTTTAGTGGCAAACATATGCTTTATGATTACAATGTGGTTGCCAATGTCATCAGCTTAATACAGAGATTTTCCTCCTGCTCTCAAGTCATTTCAATAGAAATAACGGCTCACTTAAACTCTAATCGGGATGTAACAACTTGGATATATCAAAGTCCTTAAATGTCAGATCCCTGGTATTACAAGAGTTTAATTTTTTTCACTGTTCAACTGCTGTAAGTTTTTACTGTAGTCACAATTCCAATTACACTAGCTATATATTGTCGCAAGCAATGTCAGTTATGAATAAGTACCTTCACTGAGGAAATCTCAGTAAGTACTCTTTACACTTTTTTCTGCTGAGTTACTGACACTAGGGGGTAAATGTATCAAGCTGCGGGTTATAGCAACCAATCAGATTGTAGTTATCTATTTAGTGCATGCGACAAAAATGACAGCTAGAATCTGATTGGTTGCTATAGGCAACATCTCCACTTTTTCAAATCCGCAGCTTGATACATTTACCCCCAGGAATGACAGTGGGAAGAGGATATGGGTTACACATTAGTGGGTGGTACACTCTGTGTAATGTTTGCACGGCCCTTCTTTATCTTGTAAGGTATTATAGCTTGGTTACTCTTTGGTTAATAGTGATATTTGTAGTTTAGTCCTCTGATACCTTTATTTTACACTCAGTTCCTCCACTGCTCATCAACTGTCCATTCTGGCAGTTATCATCAGCTGAGCCAACTCCTGTCGCCGGAGAAACAGACAGCTGACAGCCATACATTGCTACAAAGGTACCACAAGGGTCACTTGCAAAATAAATCCCCTGAATCTTGGGGTTAAACCTGTAAAAATGTGAGTGAAAATGCATGTCAAAGGCAAACATAACCACAATATGCATGGTATTAGCTTTTTTATGTAATTGCAGGTTACATAAGCTTCTCTAATGCATTCAACTTGTGCTTAATGCATCGAAAGGTACAAAATGCATGTGAAAAAATGCAACATACCTGAAAGCTACTGAAAATGTGAGTGGATAAGGTGACATTGGAAAGAGTGAGTTCTATTCTCAGATGCATTAACATGTTTTGTATGGGCAGCATTGTGGCTTAGTGAGCAGCATGGTGGCTTAGTGGTTAGCACTTCTGCCTCATAGCACTGGGGTCATGAGTTTGATTTCCGACCACGGCCTTATCTGTGTGGAGTTTGTATGTTCTCCCCGTGTTTGCGTGGGTTTCCTCTGGGTGCTCCGGTTTCTTCCCACACTCCAAAAACATACTAGTAGGATAAATGGCAGCTACCAAATCGACCCTAGTCTGTGTGGGTGTGTATGTTAGGAAACTTAGGCTGTAAGCTCCAATGGGGCAGGGACTGATGTGAGTGTGTTCTCTGTACAGCACTGTGGAATTAGGAATTAAATAAATGATGATGATGATGATGATGATAGTGATGAGCAAGAAATTAATGTCAGTGGGTATGAGGCCTCATGAAATATAAAACTTCTGTGAAAATTAACCACATGTACTCCTGTTACGATGTGACTTTCCTGTTACTCTACTAAAGCTTTTATTTGTTGATACATATGTTTTTTTTCTGACTAATATCTGCATCTTCTTTGCAATGTTTAATCTTTCTTAAAGGCACATATATACTGGTGTTGAAATATGGTGTTCAACACACATTACCAAAGCCTAGTAAACATCTGATGCTAGGGCTCCAAAAATAACGGAAGCAAACAAACGTTTACACACACACACACTTTCTAATGTGTCTGTGTTGCATCAATTTTGTCGTTGCCTGCATCGTTTACAGTCATTAATGTTTGGAAAAATATAATGGAGTTTTTCAATGGGAACACCTGTTAAAGCATTATGTAAAGTGCTATGCGGCAGCGCAGCTTTGAGATTCATTAATGAACGCTTCTGAAAGCTTCCCTGAAGTGAGGTCAAATTACTTATGCTTCGATGGATGCTGTTGTTTAATGACCTTGTGTAGCTTAAATGATATGTATGTGGACCAGAATTGGACGTGGTGTCATGTTTACATGACATAGATAGCAGGTTATCTAAATCCAGGAAACACAGAAGATAGATAGCTCCTGAGATATGCTTGTTAATCCATTGAAGATGTGTTCCATAATTGTATAAATTATGAACAAATATCATTATAATACTCTGTAAACAATGCCCATTGATGTTTCTGCAAATAATGTTTAATCGTCACATTCTAATATCAGAATTGTAGGGTCTCTGCCATCATTCCAAAGGGTAAATGTATCAATCTGCGGGTTTAAAAAAGTGGAGATGTTGCCTATAGCAGCCAATCAGATTCTAGTTATCATTTATCTAGTACATTCTACAAAATGACAGCTGGAATCTTATTCACAAACATACACCACAGCAATCACACCCATGTGGTGCACCTGTTTATAAACACCTCCCTCAAGGTAACAGCAGGATCATTAACCCCCTTTGGACAAGTCCTATTCTGGTTACCTTTTTTTAATAAATATATATATATATATATATATATATATATATATATATATATAAATATAATTAAACGCCAAAGGCTGAATCCACCACACATGTCCCACCTGAATGTTAATCTTGTTAGAATAATAATATCCTTAAATAATAGTGCCTGAAATAACCACACTGACACAGATTTAAAATATTGGCAAAAATAAGGGTACAGTTTATTTAGACCTGTAGAACTTGAAGATGGTGGCAACGAAAGAGTGCAGGCAGCTACCAGTCAATACCAAACCTTATGAACAACCTTATAGGGATGGCCAGCTGGCCCATGAATCCCAGCGCAACCTTAACATAGTTGATGAGGTTGAAAAAAGACACCAGTCCATCAAGTTCAACCTATTTTGGATCTCCTGCGATCCTGCACTTATATTTGAAATTAATCCAGAGTAAGCAACCGCCAATCTGTTTCAATTGTGAAAATCCCCCCAGACTCAATATTGCAGTCCTATTTTTACCCTATATCCACTACTATCCTTCATTTTAAATTAACGGTCATATCCCTGGATACACCTTTCCGCTAAAAATTTGTCTAACCCTTTCTTAAACATATCTATTGAATCTGCCATCACAACCTTCCCTGGCAATGAATTCCATATCTTGACTGCCCTTACTGTAAAGAACCCCTTCCTTTGCTGGTTGTGAAATTTCCTCTCCTCTAACCTTAGGGGATGACCACGTGTCCTGTGTATGGTCCTTGGGGTAAAAAGTTCCCATGAAAGCTCTCTGTATTGACCCCTAATGTATTTGTACATAGTAATCATATCTCCCCTTAGACGCCTCTTTTCTAAAGTAAACATGCCTAAACTGGCTAACCTTTCCTCATAACTTAATGACTCCATATCCTTTATCAATTTTGTCGCCCTTCTCTGAACCATTTCTAGTTCCAAATTATCTTTTTTATAGAGTGGTGCCCAGAACTGTCCTGCATATTCAAGATGAGGTCTTACCAACGATTTATACAGTGGAAAAATTACACTGTCTTCCCTTGCATCTATGCCCCTTTTTATGCATGCCAATACTTTATTTGCCCTTGCAGCTGCTGCTTGACATTGAGCACTATTGCTAAGTCTACTGTCTACGAGCACTCCCAAATCCTTTTCCATTATAGATTCTCCTAAATTAATTCCATTTAATTTATATATTGCGTTCTTGTTTTTGATCCCTGAATACATAACCTTACATTTATCTGTGTTAAACCTCATATTCCATTTGGCCGCCCAATCCTCCAGTTTATTTAAGTTCCTCTGTCGAGAAGCTACATCTTGCTCTGATTTTATTACCTTACAACCTTAAGGCGTCAGAAAGACTTCACCCCCTCTGGCCTCACGGGTACGCTTCCTGAAATGTTACCCAGGGCACCTGCAGAGTTGACCCCTTAAATAAACAAGATCGAAGAAGGAAGACTCCTGCGGCCAAGCTAAAGATAAACAACTGCGCCCTGTATTAACCGCTGCCTGCACCACTTTCCGGACTACTGTGCCTCCTCTGAATGCAAAGAGAAAGTAAGGTTAATGATCAAACAAATACATGACAAAAACAACATAAAACACATAAGGGAGGGAGGGTGTCTCCACGAAGAAAGTGCTGACGATTTCCTGTGTGACTACACTAAACTCACTGAAGCTCCACCCAAGCCCCCCTTTTGGTCAACTAAGTCTCTACAAATTAATATATATATAATTATAATTATATATATATATATATATATACATATATATATATATATATATATATATATATATATATATACATATATATATATATATATATATATATATATATATACATACATATATATATCTATACATACATACATACATACATATATATATCTATACATACATACATACATACATATATATATCAAAAAGCCGATTGTTGTACGCGCTTGTGTTAATACTGCGCATACTGTACACACAAACACTATATATATATATATATATATATATATATATATATATATATATATATAGTTTTTTCTGCAAATAGTGCTTTTGCTATTCATTAGTGGCAACTGTTTAGTTCTCATTTCATTACTGCTTTCTATAATTGGATTCATATAGTAAATCCCAATAGGTAGCTTGCTTTGAGTATCTGGCATACATTTTTCAATATTAATGCTAATGAAATATTAATTTGATAAAATATTTTAATTTTGATTCATTAATATTTTATATTTAACACAAAATGCAAATTCTGTAAGCTATCCCACAGCAGTTCTGACAAGTGTTCAGTTTTGCAGAATCTTGCGCCAAGTTTCAGATTGCATTATCATCTTCTTGCTTCGGCTTTAGATTGGGGAATTCCTGGGTCAGTGGTTATGTTTATTCCAACTGCAGACAGCATGATGCATGTACAGTAAATAACATTTTCACACAAGAGTTTAATTAGCCTTCAACAACTGGTCATTGGGCACCTCTGATTTTGCATATCCTAATTTTTGTCGAATCGTAGTTTTTTGTGATGGCTCCTTCAGATATTTAAACGAGAATTGAAATAATATAAAAATAAAGTGAATTGTGTATAAGTCTTATCAAATGGGAAGATACTTTATAATCAAAACTCACTCTATTTTTTGCAATTCATTTTACTTATACTTCATCTCTAAAAAGCAGAATAAAGATAAAAAATACTAAATTAATTGTTTTATATATATATATATATATATATATATATATATATATATATATATGTAGGGCCAAAAATATCATCACCCTTGCCAAAAAGCTCCAAAAGCTCACAGTTTCCACTAATCATAATGTGAAGTTTACAAGTATTACAGTATTTGGGTTCCACAATTCTTTATCTGTTAATATACATAATATTTGTTTTGGTTCCTAATTCAATATTGTATATCCTTCTAAATCAGAAAATGAAAAGAAATGGCATTAACAAGATGATTGACACCCTAGACTTATTATTTGGTAGCATAGCCTTTGATCATAATAACTGCAGAGAACTACTTCCTATGGCCATGAATGAGATTACTGCATCTATTGGCGGGTCCACTCTTTTTGAGCAAATGGTCCAGTTCTCCAGGATTTGAAGGATCCTTCTCTTAACTGTGGTTTCAGATCTCTCTACAGTGTTCTATGGGATTTAGATCTTGATCTCCTATCATATAACCCACTGTCATTGAGTAGGCATCAGAAGGTGCAAGTTGAAATTGTAGTAAATTTTGTCTGAAGGTCAGCATGAATCTGATAGGCAGTTTATCTTGGTGCTTTCTTCACCATTTGAACAATCCTGAACTGCAATCTTTTGTAAAGTTTTCTGCCTCCAAGATGGTTGGTGCCATGGGCCTTGAAAGTCCTAATAACATTCCATACAGTGGAAATAGGAACATTCTCTGGAGATTGATTTCTAGTCTTGAGATGGTCTATGTTTGCCTACAATCTTCTGTCCGACCTCCTCAGACAGTTCTCATGCTTTCTTTCTTTTCTTTATGATCATTGCTGTATACACATTGATACAAAATAGGAAAAGGAGTCATTTTTCTCTATTCAAGCTCATTTAATGAGTGAATTTTATATTGCAGGCATGTGTTAATCACCATAGTTCCAAAGTGAAGGGGAATAACCTGCAAGAAGTCTAATTATTTTTAACTACTTTTAAAAGGTGCCAATAATTTTGTATGGCCAATGTAAGGGATTCTGTGTGGAATACGCTAAGACTTTTTCTGCTTTTGTTTTTTCCTCTGCAAACCAAATAAATTCATATGTGGACACCAAGGTCCTCTGTTTCCAAGTAATATAGTGATAAAGTATGGCAAACACTGCTTTACTGAATCCATCTTACTGTTTAATTGGGAAGTGTCAGGATAGCATAAACAAAAATTTTCATCACAACTTCGCCCGCAGCTCTACGTCTGGCTAAACAGTAGTTTCCTTACTGCTAGCCGGCCACTAACTGGCATCGGTGGCCCCACCCACAAATTCATACTGCGTTTGTATCATCCTCCCCAGCATTACAAACAAATCACAACACAACAAACCAATCACTACACCCATGTGGTCAATGTGTATGTGTGTGCTAGAAGAAGTACCAATAGGGAATTTAACCCTGTCTGCAGCCTGCTCCTGCAGACTAGCTGGGTTTTTACCTGTTTCCCTATAGGAGAAGTGTGGCAAATAAGCCTCTTTTCCACAATATAAACAAAATTAGTCTTCACCAGTCCTGCTTTAATTGAGCGAGGTCAGTAACAGATGGATTACAGAAGGTTATAGGCCTGAATTAAAATAAGGTAGAAAATTGTTGCATTTAAGAAAGGTCTTATTTGCTACACACTAGAAACACAAGACTATTTATACACAGTAGCAATTTGACATGAAGTAAGGGATAGATTACTATTAATTTATTTTAAATTAACCAGTTACATGCAACTAATAAATCAAGGCGCAATGAGTTACAAGGGTTGTGTTTTATGCACACATAATGTTTCATGCATCCTTGGTCAGATAAAAGAGACATTATACAACATTGCATGCTAATTTTGGTTCCTACTTAATTTATACATTTATAATTAAAGGAAAAAAACACTATACCATCCCAGGCGAGATCACTCTGACCATAAACAGGAAGAAATTCCCTCTCCACCGCCAGCTTAGAATCATAGAACAGGAGGCAGCGCTTTCTGTGATTCTAAGCTGGCGGTGGAGAGGGAATTTCTTCCTGTTTATGGTCAGAGTGATCTCGCCTGGGATATTTGGAAACCATATACCACAGATAAGCCTGCTTATATTTTATTCAATGTACGGGAATTTTATTGTCTTATTGGAATATGCCATGTTATTATTCTATTAAATTTGATGATCTTTTATAAAAAGATTCACATGTCGTGAATGCACTACGCTATCTTGTCACTATTTCCTTTTGAGCCCTAGTGTGGAATTCATACAGAGAAAAGATCTGGATTCCAGTGGAATAATAAACAGATAAGCAACTTATCGTCTATTTTCTGGTACGAGGCTAATTTGGAATGATCATTTTCACTGATTAAGTGATGATATTACACTATGTTTGGCGCTTCTTTTTTCTGTGTTTATAGGTCTACATCTGCAATCTGATGTACAAAAAGTGAAGCAGCCTACTGTATGTGGTTTTATAATTATATGAGCACGTTTGTTCACGTGTCCTTTTGATTTACACTGAGCGCCGTTGTCTTTTCACTTTTCCATATATATAAATATATATATATATATATATATATATATATACATATATATATATATATATATATATTGCGTAGTGTGTATAGGTTTTCTTCTAGATACAAGTTTTTTCACCATTGTTGGGGTTCTTTACAGCTTTCAAGTATATCAATGAGACACATAGAAGGAAAAGTGCTAGCCACACCCCCACAGTAGGTTGGCCACACCCACTCGACAGAGGCCACTCCCACTAAGATGGGGGGGGGCGCCGGTGCCCTGTCTCGCCCAGGGCACTAAAATGTCTAGTTACGGCGCTGTGTGGGGTGTTCCCGATATGCAGTGGTTAGTACCAAGTGTCGAAGTCAGCAAATTGGATAAAGTCATTTCAATTAATATCGAGCAAACTTGATTGTCTTTGTCTGAAATTATGCGTAGAACACGCTACGGCATGGAAGGGCGTATCCAGCCGCAACACGTGGCAATAACAGTTTTTACACTTTTGTATACATTCGCACAAACACCCACATTTGTAAATAGTACACATTAGTCGTAGTTGCAATACATAGTTATTTATGTCGAAATATAGTAGTGTTATATTATAAGTTATATGCATATTAGTGATACATATGGTTCAGGTTAAAGGAAATGTGTCATGTCTGATATCATATTAATCCCCTTTACATCAGCAGCTGTCCGGTGCATTCGGCGAAGAGATCGCACATTGCATACTCTAGTTATTGATGTTAGGGAATAAACTTTTAATATGATGCTGATTGTAAAATGCTAATGGACTGGTTGTAATTGGAGTTATGGTGGGAAGAACAGAGCACATCCCCTGGAGAGATGACCCCCACTTTTGGATTCCTTAGATTAAACCAGCCTATAATCTACAATCCCCGGGAGCTTCCTTAAACTTGGACCAATAAAAGCAAGCCACACCATCTGCATTGTTTTACCGTATTTCTGTTTGCATATAAGCATGAGCTTTTCATCCAGAGACCAGACATCTTGTCCACAGGATTGAATGACTGTTCGCTGGATCCAGAGCGCCTGCGATAAGTAACGGCTGTACTTATTATTATTTCGCTTGAATTAATTTGCTACTTTTTGAGAATAAATATTTGTGCGCTGGAAACACAAATCGAGATTCGAGAATCGTTATTGGATAGCGACAAAACGTGCATAACACAAGGAAGGACAACCGGGGAGAGAGAGAGAGAGAGCGAGAGAGATTTGTGTTTTGGTCAAATATCCTCCTGTTTTGGGTTTATGTCTGGGTTTCATTTAAAATTCTGAAAAACATTTACAATTATGTAATTCTGAGGTGTTTTTGTATACGCATTAGTATTTATAACATTAACATTTGTTTACAGTGTCTTTTCTAATGATCTCTATACAACTGTGAAACTTTTCACCAATTTCCACCAAAGGCTACAGCGTGGTTGCTGGCAAAAATATTTACCGAACAGTTGAATAAAAGATACAAAAACATAGTGGCACAGTAGAGGCAGGCATGATGCCAGTTCAATCAAGTAAAGGACACCTTTAAAACATAAAGTCAGAGCACTGGCTGGTAGGATGGTCATTTTACAAAAGAAGATAACCCTGGGTAAGCCCCCCCCCACAACTGAAATGGTTTGAGAAAATTGCAGAAGCATATAAAGTGTGGATTTCCACCCTGTTACTGCCTCTCGCAATGGATTGAAGCAAATATGTGAGATTTTAATATATATATATATATATATATATATATATATATATATGTATACAAAACAAAAAGACAGTTGTCAGCGCTTATCCTTTAAACTACATATCTGTGTCTAGCAAAATGAAAACCTGAGGTATTAGTTTATATTTTGATCAAAAGATTTTAAACCTGCATCCCAACGTCAAGGGCACCTCATTATATGCAGGTCCTACATGCTTTAAACACCATTAAAATGAAGTTAAAATCATATGCACTCACCTCCCAGGTATAGGGGTTTACATCTAGCAAGGGCTGGCTTGTGAGCTACACCCAAATGTGCCTTAAATAGGCTTACTGGACAGCTGCTATGACAAAAAGGCAATATTTTAATATTTTAAAACAAAACCAGAGAAAAATAAGCCAGCGCTCGGTATATCCCACATTATATATGGTACCAGCTGCTTGGCAATAAGCCCGCGCTCGGTATATCCCATATTGTATGTGGTACCAGCTGCGTGGCAATATAAATGCCCATATATGTATACAAAACAAAAAGAGAGTTGTCAGCGCTTATCCTTTAAACTGCATATATATATATATATATATATATATATATATATATATTCATGTGTGTGTGTGTGTATATATATATATATATATATATATATATATATATATATATGTGTGTGTGTTTTGGGGGTGTAATACTCACGGTCAAACAGCACCCTTTTTTTGTCCACTAACTAGTTCAAATGTCACTGATACTACTTGTCTACTTTTCACTCTCTCTCACTCAATTTATTAGAACACAATTCTATCAAACTGAACTGTAAATAAACTCTTAAGATTTGTGCAGTAAAACCACTGATATTTCAATATACATTGTCTCTTTTACCCTGTCCAATCCTCTACAACTGACTTTATGAGCACAGATTGGCATCAACTTCCTACCTGCTATCACTTCTAATACCCCATTCATACTGCACCAAAAACCCGGGTTTTTGCAGAGGCACGCTGAAAAACCCGGGTCTTGGTGCAGTATGAATAGTCCAACCACAAAATCCCGGGTCTAAAATCCTGGGACTTAGACCCGGGATTTTGCGAGGGGTTATTCCCGGGTTGGACCCCGCTCACCTGCAGTATGAATGGTGCAACCCGTGTAATTCCCGGGTCTCACCATTCATACTGTAAAAAAAAAAAATGTGGAAGTAAAAAAAAAAGTTTTTAATTAATTAAAAATACATAACAAATGTTTACTTAACTTATTTTCAGCCAGCGGTGTCTCCGGTGTGTTGCCGGCTGTCAGGGGGACCTCTGGGTACTAAAATGACGCCATTTCTAGTCCATTAGAAATAACGTCATTTTAGTACCCAGAGGTCCCCCTGACAGCCGGCAACGCACCGGAGACACCGCTGGCTGAAAATAAGTTAAGTAAACATATGTTATGTATTTTTTTTTAATTAAAATCTTTTTTTACACTTTTTTTTTTCTAAAACCCGGGTCGGGCAGGTGCAGTATGAACCCGCCCAACCCGGGAATCTTCTTATCTATACTGCCCTGTGCCCCGGCAATATCCCGGGTTAACAACCCGGGATATTGCCGGGGCGGCAGTATGAAAGTGGTATTAAAAGGCAGCTGGGAACAGGAGGGAGTGCAATGTACAGAAGATATCGATCCAAACTCGCAAGGGTCGACATTTTCCCCTGAAATCACGTTTTGCCTTGTTTTCTGATCGGAATTTGGTGTGAGTAACCAAGTCATGACTCGGAACCCCAATCTGTGAATCTGTCAGATTTTCCCCAAATCCGAACCACTCATCTCTCTTTCTGTCTATCTCTGTCTTTCTTCTCTCTGTATCTGTCTATCTTTCTATCTCTCCCTCTCTCTCGCTATATATAAATATAAAATACACACACACACATCACACACACACATCCACACAATAAATATCCTAACATTTGTTTTAGTAATAGGGCATTTAAATGGTTAACGATGGCACATATTGGTTGCAGAGAAGGCATCTGTCAAAATTCCAGCTACAGCTGCATGGTTTGAACTGGAGGTCAAATGAAAAGAATTGCGTGTGCCGTATCTATGGAAACGACCAATTTAATGTCAGGTAGACTTAAAATGAGGGAGATTGAGAATGATGTGATAAAATCAGTACATTATATTAACAAACAATGGCATTTGCTATCCTTTCAAGAAATCTAGTGTTTTGATTGATAACTAGTTTGTATTAAAAGTCACAATCCAATTTACTCAGTGAAAATTAAAATAGAAAATAAATCTCTTCATGTAATGATACACACTTTTAAACAGAATAATGTCACAGATTTCCATACATAAGACATGTTTTAAAGCATGTATCAACCCTTATCAAAATGATTATATTATGTTTGTTGAAAGCATTTAAGAACAAGTGTATAGTTATAGTATACATTCTCACACGTTTTTAAAGTTTTCCTCCAAATTAACAAATAACAGAGAAATGATGGCTTATCAAACAACTCGTACAAGTATGTTTGTCAAACTTAGTGGCAATGGAGACTATGAGGTGCCTCAATAGGTTCATCCTTAACTGTGCTGAACGGTCACTGTTATGATAACTTGTGGAATTGTTTTTCCTGAAACCTGGGCAAGCCATGAAATTGAAAATGCTGCTGGCATTTGGATAATTGATCTATATACAAAATGTAACTGCTCTTTGTACATGCAGCCACACTAAAATGTCCATGCACTACCCTCTTGCATGTTCCGAGACACTGTTCGTGTTTTGGCATTAATCTTTGTGAGCAATTTTCTTGCATCATGGCGCCACTCAGAATTCAGTGTGAGGTAATTAGGACCATGCTTCCAAGTGCTCTCCTAAATGATCCTTATAGCATGCGACCACCACGTGTCCTTTATGATGTGTATTTCTGCAAACCAGACACAGATTTCATGCACAAAATCCTTGTCCCCCTCTCCTTCTAAACAAATTGCTCTTATGTGTGTTTCATGCTAGATTTCATTTTTATAGATGCCTCTATTTGGGTCATACTTATGTGCACACCACAATTTACATAAATGCTCGATAGACAATACATATATATATATATATATATATATATATATATATATATATATATGTCCATATATATATATATATATATATATATATATAGATTTATTTAAATCCAAGGAAAGGATGCACTCTATATGATAAGGAACCATCAAAGTAACTGTGCGGGGTCCATTAAAAATTATAATTAATCTTCAATGTTCAAAGTAATAAACAGTCCAGCACAAGTATAAAAAAAAATAATTTTATGCAGAAAGGTGAAAGAATGCCGTTATATAGTAAAGCCCTCTCTCTCTTATATGCATCTACATCTATATCTATCTATCTATTTAGTGCCCTATCTATTTATCTATCTATCTATCTATCTATCCATCCATCTATCTATCTATCTATCTATCTATATATATATATATATATATATATATATATATATATATATACACACATATTGTTTCCATAAAAGGACTTATGTAATGTGCACAGATGTACTGTAACCTGCACCATCCAATAAGGCTTTCCTTTTCTAAACTATTTTACAAAAGTGGACAGTCTGATCGGCTCCCGTGGATTACAGCACATTTGTGCACATTGCACCATTTAAGTTGCCAAGTCCTATAACGTTAAAAGGGATAAATTGAAATACTTTATATATTGCAAATTGGCATTTACTATATACAAAAAATAAAAAATTACAAGTTTTATTTCACAACTACTTTCCAGGGCATATTGCATAAGAATAATCTCTTTTTTTGATTAATTGATTTATTTTTTTTCACCAAGATGCGCATCTGTAACCCTCAGATGATGTAAGGCAAAGAACAGTGTTTTAAATTAAAATGGCTCACATACTCTCTCCAGACAAATAAGTCATGCACGCTTTACCTGGTGATGCCGCTTGCACAGAAATTGGTGTTATTCAATTATAAGAATGTCAGGCACCTTTAAACTGCTGGGAAATGTTGCCTTTATGATGGACATGTTTTCTCTACAGTACATGTATTTTTATATTGATTTTTTTTTCTGTGAACCTGTCATAGTGACAGCTACAAGCTAAACACTACATAGCTGCTACCCATAGACTGCAATCCCATATCTACACACAGCCTGCAGTATTTTAAGGATTATAGTTTAAGTGCCAACCTCTCTTAGAAATCCCAAGGCAAGAGGACAAGCTGACCTAATCGGTCAGTTGTTTGAATAGATTTTATAGAACAAGGCACAAATAATCCTTGCCTGACATTCTGGCCTTAACATTTTTTTTTGCCAATGATTAATGGACTTGACATCCATGTTTGTATAGCTTTCTGCTAAACATGCGGTACCTTTTGTTAAATACCAAAAATATCTTAAAGAGCTAAATGTTTATGACACTGTAAAAATTATGCCAAGGGATAGGCTTTTTGCATGGCAGCTTTAAACTACACTGCAAAGCCGGCAACAACAATATAGGAGTAAATATACATGGACAGGTTTCCTTTGCTTAATGGATGTGGCTGTTGCTTCCAGTGGCTTGACCTTTCTAAACAGCAGATAGCTTCTTGGAGATATTAGATCTTAAACATTACCTAGGGCACTGCTAGAGACCAGCTGAAAAAATACCCAAAACTTGAAGTGCTTTTGATCTATTGAAATACGTCTGACCTTTTATTTAACTACGGTCATCAACAACTAAAATTCTGTAATGGGTATAAATGTAATGTCACTGAACTATAAAAAAAATTGAACACAATACTTTAAATAACAAGACTTTTTTTTCCTTTTGTTATTGGTCTTAGCAGATCTTGATTACTAGTAGTAGTTAAAATTGTTGACACAGTCAAGGAAAAATAGTTAGTAGTCGTGTCTTGGCACAAAATTGATTTAAAGATGTTATGGATGAAATTAGTAGTGCTATATATTAAGACACACATATTCAACTTCTGGTTTGTTTTGCTCAATGTAGTATATACTAAATATATTCTCTGGGGGACCAATTAGCAAAGTCAACATGATGTTTTCATAATCTAAAGCACATAAACTAGTGCTTCAGATTTGTTAGAATAACAGCTGTCTGGAGAATAGAGGACAATATATGTTAAACTGGTAACATCCTGACTTGATTGTGTTCACATTTGTTACCAAACAGATTAGTTCCATTATTTTTCAAATCACTAAAAATATTTGTCCAATTTTTCTTCTAGGTAATATATGTGCCCTTTAGAGGAAGATAAATCATTTCTCTTCCCTTCAAGAAGAAAAATCCTTTCACCCGCACCTTTTCCCTGAGAAAGGGTCCAGCAACTTACAATATTAATGAACTGGACTAGATAGCTAATTGCTTAGGAGGGTGGCACTGTATCTTTTCACTTCCAGCCAGGGCTGCCACCAGAAATTGCGGGGTCAAGTATACATGTAACAGGCAGGGCCCCCCTCCTTCCTTCTCTCACCCCACCCTCATTTTTATATTATTCTCTACCCAACTTTTGCTTCCCCCCATTCTCTACAGTCATCCCCCCATCCCCGGTTCCATCTAACCCCTGCAGTAGTTTACTTAACTCTCTGCGTTTTCTTGCTGTCTCCATTCTCGGCTACTCTCTATTGACAGCGCTGTGATGTTATTAATTATATGACTTCAGCGATGCTGCAGGGAGCCAGGGGGACTGAGCAAATGGCGAAAGCTGTGGGGCCTCGACATCTTAGGAATGGGGGTATCAGGCGACGTCTCTGCACATTCAGGAAGTGCCGGGGTTGGGCGCCTTCCTGTGCTGGCCAATCACGTCCCATTGCCTAACAATGGGACGTGTCTGTATTCTTTGTCTGGCGGATGGCGGCACATGCGCAGTTTCTCTGCGTCTCTGTTGCTAGGCAATGGGACGCTCTCCTCTCGATCCCAATGCCACCAATCAGAATACAGTATGTATTATTTAAGGGACTCCCTGTCACTATTAGGGTGCCAGGGTATCAAGGTCCCCTTATGCTCTAGCTTTTCTGTCTGTGTTCCAGCACTTTGATTGTCCTTTTGGTTATTGACCCGGCTTTCATGACTCTGCACTCGGATTCTCCTTCTGGCATATCTGGACCTCCTGGTTTGACCTCTGAACTCTCTGACTCTGCCTTTGCCTGTTCCTTTGATACTTGGCTCCCGTGCACGGTTCTGACCCGGATTGTATGACCACGCCAATTCTCCTCTACCTCCCTGGTGGCTACCTGGGAGGGCCGCAACCTGCGTGTCTCTGCAGTGAACTTCAAACTCCATTGCAGGGGTCCCTGGAGAAGACCTGTATAGATTGTAAGCTTGCGAGTAGGGCCTTCTCACCTCTTTGTCTGTTTTACCCAGTTTGTTTATTAGTTTACTATGTTTGTCCCCAATTGTAAAGCGAATATTTTGGCGCTATATAAATAAATGATGATGATGATGATGATGAAGAGTTAGAAAAATATAGCCTCTCTAGTTACTAATAATTGGCTCACTGTTTAAAGGTTACTCATACTTTTTCTGTATGCAATATTTCACTAGTTGTAATTTATTCTGCAGTTACCAAATAGTCCTACAGAGGCCCTAGGCAAGTATAAAACTGATATATGTTCATACACTTCCTTTTTGTCTTTTTTTATTTTTTACTGATGGATGCAACTTGATCTCCGCCACTTTAGAGGTGATGAAAAAATCAAGTCCTTTTGCAGGAAGAAAAAGACTGTGTGCACCCTCCCGCAAATCAGAAAACTAACTGCGCTTACCCTATCTCTTTATCTCATTTAACTAAGCTTGTCCCACAAAATAAAATCTTGTTTTTACATGTAAGTGCAAAAGTTGATGCATCCATGCGCCACACTTATCAAAGAATGCCTCTGATCTGTCCAAATCCTCCTAGTACACTTTGTTAGACGCAGCCATCTTGATCTACAAATTTCTGTGCTTACCTACAAAATTTCTGCATTTGTGCAAATGTAGGCATGTGACATAGCATTTTGCCCTACTGTATTTGTTTAAACACAGCTGTCAACTGAATGGTCTTTGGTGGTTTTCTCTTATAGATCCCCTTGTTGAGAACATCTCTCCAATTTTTAATCTCTCATTAATGATTATTTATTTACTGCAAAACATGTGGCACAATTCATTTTGTGCAAATATACATATTTGACCCCTTCCTTGCACATACACAAATGCACGCCCACTTTCCATTCTTGGAAGTGCTTCCTGCAGCAGGACAAAGGATACCAGGCTTCTTTAACAAAGGTTAAGCCAACTGGCACCTCCTCTCGCTCAATTGAGGGCATAGCTCTTAAACCCCAGGAGAACCTAAAACTCCTCTATTGTTGTTAAATGACTGCAATTTCCCACCCAGTCCCCTTATCTTGCTTAAATATTGCGTGGACTTGTCCCCTGTCCTCCTTATGCTGGCTAAGTGTACCACAGGTATATAGGCTTGCATTTTACCTGCATTCGAATGTCCCATGCAGCAACTGTTCAATATTCTGGTGTCATTACAACATGTAGGATGCACTCAGTATCTAGCAACATTAGCACTGCAAGAGGTTGTAAACACCTCTGAGTAACTAAACAAGTAAGTAACTAAGTAAGTAAAAGCAATGGACTGCGCTAATCCTAACTGCCGCTAATCCTCTTAAGAGAACCACACAACCGTTCCCAAAATGTATAATATAAATATATGATGGATAAGAGTATTTAAGCGCAGCTAAGAGTATTCACATATATACATATTATCCATGTGCAAAAAACAACGATATATATAAAAAAAATATATTTTATACTTAAATTTGGAGATGATAAGGTTCTTCAGTGATATATTTCAGATCCTTTTCTCCATACCATAGAACAAATGATGTGTTATATGCAAAAAAAAACAAATATAACATAGTGTGATACCGTCTAAACAAAACATATCAATAAATGGGCTTGAATTGAGTATTCTTCTTTAAATATATTTTCAACCGATGAAAATTGAATCCACGCAATCTCTCTCCTATGTGGTTACACTTACTAGAGGATATAAATATATTCGCTTTTAGTGCTTATACACAATGATGTATTATAGTGTTGGATCCATCACCACACCAATGCTTCTTTGAGAACACTTACGAGATATAAATTGATAGAGGGCTTGGTATCAAATTTCTTTAAATCTCCATAGATATATTGATGGCTTTTCGCAGATAATTCCTCAGTGTGAGTCTACAGGGAGAAAAAACTGATCTTGTGTATTACTGTTTACTACAATAAATTTTTATTGCACATCATTGTACATAGAAAAATAAATAAAAATATAAAATTTAAAAGGACACCTCTGAGTAACTGCCAACTTTTCTCGGCCAAAGGATTGAATGTGTTACTCTGAGCATTGTGTGTCCCAAAAAGGGAAAGGGGTGCAAGAAGTAGCAAGCCCTTATTGAATTATCTTTTGTAAGGAGACATTAATACTCTGCTATTATCCCAGGCACACTTTTTAAGATTGCTATTAAATTAATTTTGAGCCACAGTTGACATAGATGGGACTGTGCATGCTAACAAAGTAAAAACGTAAGCTTAAAGTGCTACCTGCATGGACCGTTGGACCACAATCCTTGATTAATTAAAAAATATTCACTTTTCTCAGGGAAATACTAGTTATTAGAGCTCCATTCATTTCTTAATTATGTCATGAAAGTAAAGGTACTTTGGGACTGTATCACATAAATGTGCATTCCCATATTTCTTGAAGTGCATATAGATATATTTTACTACAATAGAAAATCTCCCATGCTTTGGCTACATTCCACAACGAACTCCCCAACCCCCAGCTCTTCTCTTCAAAGGGAACAAACTTTACATCCCAGCAATTAATGTCATCTTGATGCACTGTAATAATATATATGTATTGTAACAAAGAGAGGGGTCATGCCTCTAAGAGAGGAATACGCTATTTGGCTGTCAGTCTGCATGTAGGCTGCAGACCAAGTTACATACAGGTGTAACACTGCACCTAGGTTTAGTTACATACAGGTCTGAGACATACGTGTTACAAGCTGAAGTGTAAAATGTGATTTTACTTACGTGCTTTCACAGTTTCTTTTCCACAGCTAACAACAGAGCTGACAAGGTGTATCTGCAATCAAGAGGTTACAGAACATCTACAGCGAACTCCTTTAAAAGGCAAAGGGGAGTGTCACCTGTCCATCAAGCCAAGGCTGTGTGAGGGGTCTCCTCTATAAAAACCTGGGTTGTGCATTTGTGCATTGCGACCGATGCGCGCTAGTGGCTGATGACTAGAGAGGTAAACTGGGACTAGCAAGTGTTAGTTTTCCTGGTGTTGCCCTGACAAAGAAGTGATGCTGTGTTTATTGTGATGGAACAATAAAGGCACTTCATTTTTAGCAATGAAGTAGTCCATGTGTGAATCACTGGAGGGTGCCCGTGTCACAAGCATACTTGCCAACTCCCGGAAACTTGCTTCCGGGAGTTGGGGGCGTGACTGGACGGTGGGAGGGGGCGTCGCAAGGCCAATCGCATCATTTTGGCCACGACGTACAGTACGGTTTTGCGGGGGGCAGGGCCAAAAAGACGCTATTGGCCTCGTCCCGACCCCTCCCACCCTCTAAAATGGCGTGATTCTCTGTGAAATCTTGGATCCGGGAGAAATGCCAGCACTGACCCGAATTTCGGGAGTCTCCCGGACTTTCCGGGAGAGTTGGCAAGTTTGGTCACAAGTAAGTAACTTTAGCTACAGTATACAGTGGTCAAAGGGGAAATTTAGAAGTGGCTGTATGGAAAATGTAAGTGAATGAAATTTGATAGTTTGACAATGAATGTAATAGGAGAAGCGCTGGTATGGCATACCCCCGTATACAATCCCACTTCTACCATTGAATGCATATTAAAAAAATTGCATTTAAGATTTGGGCCTGTACTTTGTTGACAACTGCATAAATGACCCTGACTCTCTAAAACAGATGTCTGATAGATTAAAGTAATTATTGCTGCAGTAGGGAAGGAGAGGGTACAGATGGTGGGGTGAGATACATTAGCATACACAGGAATTTAAATTAAGCTTAAAAAACATTTGCTTCGAAGGGGCTGTGTAACTGTCACAAAATACGACACAAACAACAATAACTTACATAATTTACACAATTAAATCACACTGTAGCTAATTTTACCCACTTTTTTATTGCACAATATTTTTGTATCTCACATTTGTAGATAAAAAAAAGCACACAGTGACACCAGAAGTACATAACACACATTTTGTATCTTTAAAAGCTGGATAAATGTTGTCATCATTTGTACTACTATAACATGGTTGGTATTTTATGTTTTACTGGGTGATTTTTATGTTGCAGGCTATATTTATTAATCTTTAGTAGAAATGTGCAATTCAGATTCAGAAATCCAACAGATCTGAGTTTTGGGGTTCCAAGTGAAACTGGGTCATGACTCAATTTCGTGTGCCAATTTCACATCTCAAAACTAGGCAGAATGTTATTTCTGGGAAAATCTAGATGCAGAACTCACAAGAGATTTGGATTGATATCTTCTATACATATAGCCTACATATAGCCCTCCTTCACTTTCTCAAGTGCCATTTTATAACAGACAGCATGTAGGGAGGAGGTTGCCTGCAGTGCTCTGCTCTGAAAATAATGTTCATGGTGAAAGAGGGCAGGGGCAGGCTGGGTTGGGGGGCAAGGGGGCATCTGCCACCCAGACAGGTCCCATAGTGGGCTACCTTGGTCTAGGTCACTGGGCCACTTGCATTTTTTTCCTTTAAAATGTTCCTAATCGGCAGCTGAGTTGAGTCTTGTCCCCCAGGTAAAATTCTGCCGGTCCCCCCTTGAAAGAGGCACATAGAAAGCAATAGAATTGTGTGATTATTTTAAAGCAGTTTTGTAGAGATCAATCAGCTAGAATAGTTTGCTGATCAACTGGTTTTAATTTAGATGGATGTTATTAATGTATAAATAGTACTAATATATAGACTGTTAGATATCATTCTGATCTAAGTAGTATATTCAGTGGAGAAAAACTGTGTGCTTTATGAGTATTAGCAGCATAATCCAAAAAGCAAATGAATTTATTTTTTTAAACATTTTAAATTTTTCTAGGGAAAGTAATCTTGTGTGGGGCAGTGACATCAGAATTTTGACAAAAATCTGGGTGTTTGCATATGAGTGTTGACGCAGCTGCAAATCCCAAAAAGACGTTATATATTCTAAACTTTTTTCTATTTTTCAACACTTGTCAATTTTGAAAGGGTCATTCAGGGACATCTATATTTAAAAAAGGGTGTTTGTGTGTGAGGATCAGCGCAACTGCACCCACCAAAAAACGCTATATATTGTAATCTTTTTTCTATGTTTTAATACTTGTTAATTTTGAAAGGGTCATACAGTGACATCTATATTAAAAAAAGGGTTTTTGTGTGTAAGGTTTTTTTCTGGGCATTTTTGACATTCAGCGACCTCATGTAGAACATTGCCGCGGCTGCAAAAAATGTCTTGTGCCATACCACCTACAGCTCATTAGATAAATTAAAAGACAAACAAAATTTAGTGTATGGTGCAAGTGATAGGAATGTTGAAATGCTATGCACTCACACAATTTTAAATGTTAGACAGCATGCATCATAAAGTGTGAAGAGGCAGTAACAATCAGATGTCATTAGATGGACAGAAGCATCAGCAGATATTTAGACAAGTAGATACCCAATTGTAAAGCGCTATGTAATTTGCTGTATATAAATAAATAATAATGCCGATAGATGAAGGTGGCCTGCACCCATACCAAAAACTTCAAAGACCTGTACTATGCCCTTCTCGATGGGCAGAGAGATCATTCATCTGTATCCAAGAGCAGAGCTTTTCATAACCTTGCCGCGATACGAATAAATGATTATTTTGATAGACAAAGGTGGTCTTCACCCATACTGCAAAACTGCAAAGACTATGAACACAATACATTTTAAATGTTACAGGGCATGTATCATAGACAGTGAAGCTACAGTAACAGGCAGAGGTCATTGGATGAACAATGGTATGAATGAATAGAGTAAGGCATTTCTAAAAGTAAACAGATGAAGTTGGCCTGCACTTATACCAAAAACATCAAAGACTAGTACTATGGATTTCTCAATGGGCAGAGATATCATTCATACTTTATTTTACATATATGCTCTGTGGTGTAATGATGCCCTTATATTTATGGGGAGGGCTGAAAATTCAGTCCCCCTGTGGAAGATTTGTCCATCCCCAGGGTAAAGGGGACTGCCCAAGACTTGCAGCAGAGGTGGTCCCCAAAATGCATGAATATAAATATGGAATGTAGTTAAATAATATTTATATGTTCTCTTTGTGAAATGTAAGAAATATGTAAAACAGTAAATTCAGATAGGCCAATAGTTGCCCTTTCCACACATGTAAGTATGTATAATACGCATATTGATGCAGATTTGGCTGTCCAAAACATGCCTGGACAATGCAATTGAAAGTCAACGTTTTGAAAAATTAAGAGGACAGATTTTGGCACTGGCAAAGAGTACATGTAGAGATGGAGATTTGATGTCTGACGATTTATGCTAAGTGTTAGCGTTAGAGAACCGTATAGACTGATTAATGCAACTGCAATTAAAGCAAATGCAGCAAATACAAAATTACAAAATCCTTCATAAAGACAGCTCGCTGCAGACTTTGGACAAAATTGGTGACAATTGGGACAGTTGTGAAGGGATCATTAGAAAATTGACTGGAAATGACTGAAAAAGAATATTAATGTTATAAATAGTAATATAGGACCAAAAACAACTCAAAATCACATAATTTTACCTATTTTTCACAATTTCTTGGCAAAACACAAGCACGTTTTAGAAACAAAACCACATCCAAAACCAAAACACGAAGGGTCAGTGCACATCTCTAATCTTTAGTCCATATTGCAGTTATGGAAATCTTTTATTGGCCAATTTGTTAACAAAATGTCGCCAGAACAACTGAGTGATCATCTGGTCCCCATTGATACTGACTGGCAGCGGTAAGAGGAGTCTTATGCTTGCCAAGCCAGTCCTGGGATCCTCTGTGCATGCTTGAACCAGCATGGCAAACTGGAACTGGAAGCCTGGACTTTAACTTCCAGTTCTAGATACTACAAAAAAATATTAAAGTTTAAAAGCAAAATAAAAAATTCAACATTTAAAAAAAACACCCCCCCCCCAGGAAAAATACTTTATTTTAATAATAAAGCATTTTTCCTGCTAATGCTATACTGAGATGGTTTTAGTAA
This sequence comes from Mixophyes fleayi, assembly GCF_038048845.1. Classification (NCBI taxonomy): domain Eukaryota; kingdom Metazoa; phylum Chordata; class Amphibia; order Anura; family Limnodynastidae; genus Mixophyes; species Mixophyes fleayi. The sequence goes on from NC_134409.1 coordinate 32,770,629, forward strand.
TCAGAGGACAGCGGTGGTACTTGTACCACCGCTGTCCTTGGGATTACCTATTGAAAGAATCACAGGAGGCCCATGGAGATGGCTTCCTGTCTGTGATAGCATTTACTAGCAGGGGGCTTTGGTAAATAGCAAGAAGCCCTAAATCCTGAGAAAAATCCTTTTTTGCAGGGTTTAGGGCTTATCCCCTTTTAATAAATAGACCCCATAATATTAGCCTTTTCGTGTATCAGCTTTTTGATTTTCGCTATAACACAAATGTTTAAAGTAAAAGCTGTGAGTCCTTTAAAACTTACATTTCTAATTGGAGCTATTATTATTACTCAAAATTTTGAAGAAAGACCTGAAAACCCTCATAACTATACCACAGAGATTTTCACTTAACAGTTAAGTCTGCCTGACACCAGTAACTGTTGTGCCTGGGGAAACGTTCCAGATTTTAATTACTGTGTTCACATTGCGACAAGGCTTTCTTTTTGGCTTTCCACCAACACAAATCAAACTCATATTCCTTGAAAAGAGAATTATTAGTTATCACCATAGCTGTGAACTTTATGCCTTATTATTATTTTATTTTTTCTGCACCATTAGTATTATTTTAAGGTAGCTTTAACTTCTATATATGAAAATAATTTCATCTAAATGTATATTAATTAATTTTTTTACATAATATGTATAAATATATAGTTTATTAAAAAAAATAGGAAAAAGGTACAGCGCTGAGGGTTGTCACTAACCAACCACATCCGTGTGTCAGATGCCGCCCCTGCACGTCTACTAGGTGTCGGGGTCAGTCGACTTCCTGCTGCGCTCTCCTGCGCTCTGTTGCCTAGCAAAGGAATGCTCCTTCCTCTTTCATCCAGCAGCATGTGTAGTTACATTGCATCTCCATTGCTAGGCAACGGGACACTTCTCTCTCCTTTCCCTAGTGGTCAGCTTTTTCCTGATCACAGAGTCCACTGCCACCAATCACAGGCCCTCATATCCAATTTAAGACAGGCTCTGGCATCATTAGCGTGCCAGAGTGTCAAAGCCCCCTTATGCTCCAGCACTCCATGCTTTCACTTAATGTAGTACTATATACAATTTAGTGGCTTATTTATTTAAGTACGAAGAGCCTCCGAAATGGTGCCCCCCCCATAAGGTTGCAAAGGAAAATCTGCAATTTAGCGGTGCTGTATTAACAAAAAGACGCGCATTTGTGATGTCCGTGGCTAATTAAATATGCCCCATAGAGTCATCAATCAGATGGAAAAAGAGTTGATCGCTTAAAATACCAATACCTGAACTCACTTTTAACCTATCAGCATCCTTTCTTTCTGTCATACTTTCGTTTCTGTATTTCAAGCTTAACTCTAGCCTTTTTATGATTTGTTCCACTCTCTCTTCTGTCCTCTCCCTCTTTACCTCTGTCTCCCTTGTCCAATCTTTCTATTTTCCCCATATTCTTCAGTAACTTTTCCATTAATAAATCAATATATGATGTTTTCTTTCAGATTGACAAGCGTTGTTTGGATTTAGAGTGCTCTTTCTTATACTTTCTTCTCACTTTGCCTTTTTTACTAGCAGAGATTTTTTTTGTATTTCTGATAGTACTAGTATTGGGATGCTCCTGCTCTATAGACTGATCCATGGTTGACAACATTAGTAAAGCTACTTAAAATAGGAGCTACTTGCAGCTACCACTGCACCACATGAATACGCAATGAGATAGGGAAAGAAGGGACTGTTTTTTTGGGTTGTGGTGTCGAACACAGTGCCCTGTCTTTTGGCTGCTTACTCGTACAGACGGGATACTGCCCTTCATACAATTGCCTTCACAGTAAAACAGTTAGATTTTAAATAAAAAAATATTTGGGGGGAGGGTTGTGCTGCTCAGAGTCAAGCACAGGCTAGCAACTCTCTACAGGAACTATAATGACATTGTATTCAAATACATATACTTTAATATGGAGTTAGTACCCCTTTTGCAGCAATAACAGCTACACTCTTCGTTAAATTTATGCCCATTCATTCTGTAGATCATTTATAGGGTCAGGCACAGATGTTGGGCAACTGGAACGGTAATCTCATCATCATCATCATCATTTATTTATATAGCGCCAACATATTCCGTAGCGCTTTACAATTGGGAACAAACACAGTAGACTAATAAACAAACTGGGTAAAACAGACAAAGAGGTGAGAATCTCCATTCCAGTTTGTCCCAAAGGTGTTCGATGGGGTTGAGGTCAGGGATCTGTGTGGGCCAGTCAAGTTCTTCCACACTGAACTCATCAAATCATGTCATTGTAGGCCTTGCTTTGTGCATGGGGGCACAGTAATGTTGGAATAGAAAAGTGTCTTCCCCAAATGGTTGCCACAAAGTTGGAAGCATAGCATTGTCCAAAATTACTTGGTATGCCGAAGCATTAAGATTGGCCCTTCACTGGAGATAAGGGGCCTAGCCCAAACCCTGAAAAACAGCCCCATACCATTATCCCTCCTCCACCAAACTTCACAGTTGACTTAATGCAGTCAGGCAGGTAACGTTTTACTGGCAAAAGAATTGCATCATATACATTAACTTTGTGCTGCCCTATAACCTACTGAAAAATTAGTTTATATGAACAACCCTGATTGTTGATGCTGTGCCGTTTAGCGAAGGTAACTGTCTTTTGAATGCTCTTTCTAGGCACTGTAGTAAAGATGTTTTCACTCTATTGAGTACCTTTTATACATGACACTATTATCAGATACATCCAAGGCATGTATAAATGTTTACATTGCAAAAAAACTGAGAGGTAGACAATCTATGCACAATAAATATTGCCCATACAATAAATATTCCTCCTACTTCCAATAATTGGGAATATACAATATAGAGCTAGGTCCGGAAATATCTGGACAGTGAAACAATTTTCATAATTTTAGCTCTGTACGCCACCACAATGGATTTGAAATGAAACAATAGAGATGCAATTAAAGTGCAGACTTTCAGCTTTAATTCAAAGGGTTGAATAAAAATATTATATGAAACGCTTAGCAATTGCAACTATTTTTTACACAGTCCTCTATTTTCAGGGGCCCAAATGTAATTGGACAAATTAACATAATCATAAATAATATGTTCATTTTTAATACTTTGTCACAAATTCTTTGCAGGCAATGACTGAAATGTCTTCAGTTTTTGTTTGTTCGTGGGTCTTTCTGCCTTTAGTTTTATCTTCAGCAAGTGAAATGAATGCTCGATTGGGTTGAGATCAGATGATAGACTCAACCACTGCAGAATATTCTACTTCCTTGCCTTAAACTTCTGTTTTGCTTTTGCAGTAAGTTTTGGGCCATTCTCTGTGAAGCGCTGTCCAATCAACTTTGCTTAATTTGGCTGAATCTGAGCAGACAGTATATCCTTATACACTTCAGAATTCATTCATCTGCTTTTGTCTCTCACATTATTATTAAATACTAGTGATTCAGTGTCATTGGGCACCATGCATGCCCATGCCTTGACACTGCCTAAACCGTGTTTTACAGATGATATGTTATGCTTTGGATCATGAGCCATTCCAAGCTTTTTCCATACTTTTTTTCTTTCCATCATTCCGGTACAGGTTGATCTTAGTTTCATGTATCCCAAGAATGCTGTTCCAGAATTAGGCTAAGTTATTTTTAGATGTTTTTGGCAAAGTCTGATCTGGTCTTTCTATCCTTGAGGCTCATGAATGGTTTGCACCCTGTGGTGAACCCTCTGTATTTGCTTTCGTGCAGACTTCTATTTATGGTATATGTGGATAATGATATTTTTACCTTCAGAAAAGTGTTCTTCACTTGGCTGAATGTTGTGAAGGGTTTTTTCTTTGCCATGGAGAGGAGTCTGCGATCATCCACCACTGTTGTGTTCCATGGATCTCCAGTCCTTTTTGTGTTGCCAAGCTCACCAGTGCATTCTTTTTTTTCTCAGGATGTACTAAACTGTTAATTTGGCCACACCTAATGTTCCTAATGCTAACCTAATGCTATCTCTCTGATGGTTTTTTCTTTTTTTGCAGCCAAAGGATGATCTGTTTCACTTACATTGATAGCCTTTTTGAGCATATGTTGTGGGTTCAAATCAACAGCTTGCAGATGCAAATACCAGACTAAGAATCAACTACAAACCTCTTGACTGCTTAATTGATAAAAATAAAAAATAATGTAGGAGTTGCACACCAGCTTTTGAGTCAATTGTCCAATTACTTTTGGTCCCTTTATAAAGAGGGGACTACATACTAAAAAGCAATAAATCTTAAACCTTTCCTTCAAGTTGGAAGTGAATACCCTCAAATTAAAGCTGATAGACTGAACTTTAAGCCCATGCTCATAATATAACAGTAACTTGCATATGTTTTGGTAAACAGCTAAAATAACAAATATATGTGTCAGTGTCCACATTTATAAGGACCTAACTGTATGCCCATAACTCTTCCGACTGTATAGTGCAAAACTCCAACAATTTAGACTACAAAATTGTTGGAGTTTTTTAATAATAATAATAATAATAATAATAATAGAAATCAACTCAGCTCTTATCATGCTGGAAGGTTCAAAGGGTACTTACAGTCTCTCCACAGTAGCTCACGCTGCTTCTGTTGAGGGAACTGTTAATAGCTAATAGTTAATAGGGAATATCCAACATGCCAATCAGACCTCTTCACATTCCCACCAGACCTCACCACGTGCCCCTTACATACATATCAGCATCTCCACATGCCATGAGATCTACTCACATTCCCCACACGTGCCACTCAGCCTCCCCACATGCCCAATACATGTCTCTCAGCCTCCTCATATGTCACTCAGCCTCCCCACATGCCCCATACATGCCACTTAGCCTCCCCACATAACCCATACATGCCTCTCTGCCTCCCCACATGCCCCATACACGCCACTAAGCCTCCCCACAAGCCACTCAGCCTTCCCACATGCCCCATACATGCCACTCAGCCTCCCCACATACCCCATACATGCCACTCAGCCTCCCCACATGCCCCATATATGTCACTCAGCCTCCCCACATGCTCCAACCATGCCACTCAGCCTCCACACATGCTCCATACATGCCACTCAGCCTCCCCACATACCCCATACATGCCACTCAGCCTCCCCACATGCCCCATATATGTCACTCAGCCTCCCCACATGCTCCAACCATGCCACTCAGCCTCCACACATGCTCCATACATGCCACACAGCCTCCCCATATGCACCATATATGCCACTCAGCTTCACCACGTGCCCCATACATGTCACTCAGCGTTATCATGTGCCACATACATGCCACTCAGCGTCACCATGTGTCCCATACATGCCAATCAACCTCTCACATGCCCCTTGCTTACCTTTCACACAGATGCTGGATCCCACACAGAAAAAAGAGGGAGAGCAGACGGCACACTCTCCTCCTCCTTCCCTGATTGGATAGCAGTGATAACGTGACCTCCCTGCATTATGCAGAGGAGGTCACATGACACGCTGCTGTCAGTGAGCTGAGCTATCGGATCTGTGGCTGTCGGCACGTGGAGCATTGCTGACAGCCACAGAGTATCACAGAGCCAGCCAGGAGCCTCAATCTTAAAGTCAAAGAGCCGCACCCCTGTAGTAATATTTTGAGGTGTGGTAGAATGTGGCTCCTTAAATCATGTCAGCTGGCACTTGGGCGAGTCACCTTGAGGCTTGTTGCTTTTATAGAAGGAGATAAGTCAAAAACATATGTGTAGCCTCATTCTATAAGTAGGATATTAAAAGTGTCCAGCCAGAACAATAATATGAGTTCAACAAAGACTCTTTGATTGAGATCTTATTTGTCGTATGTTCTATGTGATTAAATACCACCAATCTGGTTAAAAACAATTCCCATCAGATCACATATCTGATTGTTTTTTTGTTTTTACCAAACAGATATAAAGGAACTGGTGGAAAATTTTTCAAGTTAGCTCTCTAGTATCTGGTTGCTTGCAAATATCAACCAACTTGTCCTTCTATAATGCCGCTTTCATTTTTCTTTCCCACCCAAAGACAGTAAAGGGAGCTCAGTGCTTTTTAGTGCTAGGTTAGTTACTATGCGGTCACCACTTTTTTTGTGTTTCCATTAAAATCCTTAAGCTTCCCAGTTCTGTGCCTGATTGGTATAATTACTCGAGATAATATGCTGTCATATTACCCCACCACAAATCACAATTACCTGCTGAGCACTAGTTACAGGATGTGACATGCTTAGCAATTTACTTATATAATGAAAAAATGGATGCTCAGTTCTGTGATGTGGCATCAACCTCATGGAAGGAAACATCTACTTTCTGCCCCTAAACTTATTTATGTTATATGAATGGTAACACAAAACAATGCCATGTATATATTCACCTGTCCTCATACTTTATTAAGATGGGATTTTGGTAGCTTTGCCATTGTGGCAATGAAAATAAAATGTTATTAGAAATTCAATGTAGATTTAAATGTCACATTTATACTATGGAACATTTTGAATTTACATTCTGTGGTATAATATGTGTGAAGATACGTGGTTCCCAAATCACTCAGACACAGTATTAGAGGAAAAATATAAAGATGATTTATTCTGCAGAACAGGATTAAATACAGCACAGTCCCCTTAACGATAGCAGCTCCAACAAGTGAGGAAATCAGTCCCAATAAACCCAGTGAGATATGTACAGCACGGCCCCCCTACCAAGTGAAGAACCAAATAAATTCAGTGGGATATGTTCCATAGCAAATCTCTGGCAGAGCATCACCTCTTGGCCAAAATCAGTCACACACGAGTCCAGCTCCCAGGGTAGCCAACTTTATCACCTCTTAATCCCACCTTGGGAATTGGCTGCCCAGGGGAGTTGCAAAAGGTCTTAATTGGTAGGCTTCTTACACTATCAAATTCCCTCCCCTACCTCTCCAGGTGTCCTCCCTCAGTTGACCTCTGTTGGGTCTGGCTCCTGGCTGACTGTAGAGCTCACTAGTAGACAATAGGGAGCAAAGAGAAGGAACAATGGTACCTTATTCACTCAACTCCTGTGTGTTCCCTGTGAAGGTGGAATTGAAGCCCTGAAGTACTTTTCCATGGAGATGTAACATTTCTATACAATAACCTTTATATTGAGACAGTGTTCTGATTACAAACCAAATGTAAGCCACACCTCATAACAATGGACATTTGAGACAAATGGCAATCACCTTAGCTAACACAAGCAAAATGACTTCTGCTGTCCTGTTATTTTCACGCAATATGGCAATATTCTTTCCATTTCTAATACATACAATATTGCAGGTAATAGCAAGGGCAAATTGTACCTAATAACTTGAACTAATAATACACATAATACACTGATGCTCTGGTGTATATATTTAGAGTGGGCCAAGGATTAAAAACTACATTAAACTGTGAGCAACGGGTGATGAATAAAAAATTCTCAGTCCAGTAGCACTCAATTCCCTCACAATATGCATAATAGAGTCAGTGGACGCAAAGCACACCTATTTGTTGGTAATTTGTGAAAAGAGAACTCATACAACATGTACAAGCCATGTTTATATTTCCTTTAATGTTCTAAATATACTAGTAAAACATCCAGAGACAACAAAAAATAAAACAGTAGCACCCAGTTGCTAAATTACCATGAGAAATTGGCATTTGTCAAGCAACTTATACACATTAAAAAAGGGATAGGCAACTTGATACACTTCAGGGGCCACACAGATGACCCTCTAACTTTCAAAAGAGCCACACATTACCCTTAATCTCAGTAATAAGTTAAAACATTAATATACTCAAATAAAAATACGCCTATATGTAATGTCACATCAGCAGGCATTTTAAACAATTTCTACAAGCTATAGCAGTGGTCAGGGAACAGGGGTAATTTACCTCAAATGGGGTAAAATGAAATTCCTGGCAGTAATGCTGCCGATTCACATGCTGTCAGTTGGATTGTAGATCCCTTTAAATGTGAAATTGCTGTTGTACCAGAAGAGCCTCAAGGGTTGGCAGAGGCACTTCTTGAGCTTCGCTGCAATAATGAAGCACGTATTGCATTTGAAAACAAAGCAGATCTGTCATATTTTTGGATGTCAACAGCTGCAAAGGCATTCAAAATTGCACATGAGGAGGCAGTCAAAAAGTTACTGCCTTTTGCAACAATCTACCTTTGCGAACAAGGATTTTCCAGTCTAACGAACATAAAAACAAAGCAGAGCAATCGATTGGATGCCAAATTGCTCTGTCATGCCCCAATATTGATGCTCTCATATCAAAAATGGAGCAACATCATCCAAAACCTGAAGTTTTGAAGTTGAAGATTTCAAAGAAATTTGGAATAGATTCAATAAAATTTTGAATTCCAATAATATATATGATTTCCTTCCCTTCAAATCAAGGGGGTAACGTTGGCGAATCTAAGTATATTTGGGGGTAAAGGTAAAAAAGTTCCCTGACCCCTGAGCTATAGCAAACAAATCTGACAATAAAGTAGGAAGGAGCTGGGGTCCGCAAATAAAATCTATGAGGACCCTGTTTACCATCACTGCATTAAAAGTTTCTGGCCAGTGTTTAAGCAAATTTACTATATTTCACTTTAATCAAAGGAAGTTGCAGGTTGAAGAGAGCATGTGATTAGCTGCCCCTGAAGTCCTCAGGCATGTTAATCTCTTGAAATCTTCTGTACTGCTTTGTGCATTCTGATGATTTGATTGGTACAGGTTAATTTATCCCCACCCACTTTAAAACTGTTCTATTCTTGTTAATAATCTGTTTTCTTAAAAATTATTTGCAGCAGTTCCATGCTTTAAATAATCCCTGTAAGTAAACTTCCTGAAGTTTGGTTTGCATGTTGACTTGAGATCCCCCAACCACCCCAAAATTCATAAATTCTGAAAAATTTAATTATTTCTCTAAACGCATCTTTAAAGCTGGTTTTAAACGGGATAGTTTTCCTGCCTTAATCACATTATTTAGCACACTCTAAAATATTAAATGTGTCACTATAATATCCCTTTAATCACCCTGGCAGAACTATATAACGTTACATTCTCATAAGAAATCTGCCGATGTACCAATTTGTCATCATTGCCACTAACACATTACTACAAATGCTCGTTAAATTGTTTTTTGAAAATAAATATTTACACTCCTACAACAATTATCATTTGTCTTTATTCATTCATTTTAGCAATAGTATTGTATCTTTTATGAGATTCACTGGTGATTCTATTTGACCAATAGGTTGTACCATATGTGCCGATGTAAATAATTGAATGCATTGCTTATTTTTATTATTATTATAGAAGATAAATACTACATCATTTGTTTAATCTTTATTACTAAGATGGAAGTTCAATTTCTATGTATATATATTTCAATTGCCATGTTTTAATGTGCAATTGTTCTTGAAAATTGTTCTGTCACTGGTGTAGTTACTTATTTTTTAATTAAGCAAATGCCTTCATTTAAAAGGAATTTTAAATAGGGATCAACGTACTTATCCTTTTTTAATTTAAGATTTATTAAAACCTAAAATTGAACCATCAGTAATAATAAAAAGAAATTAGCATTCATTTTAATATATTTGCATTCCAGATATCATTATTTAAGATGGTTTCTGAGTTGCTATAAGATCATATTACATAGAACTCATAAAATTTTCTTGTTCAATAGTTGAATATTGCTACAGAGACATCAAAACAGTGCTGAAGGCTGGGATGACCCCACTAAAGTTATATTATTGGAAAGAGAGGGGATTAAGTAAAATTCATATTCGAAACCCCTTCAACTCTTTCCCTGCCACAGACATATGTTTTAGTTGAATGTTTTACTGTTGTCCAGTGTCCATGGATTTAAGAAATATTCTACACCAGCAAAGGCACAACTGTAATCATCACAATTGCGTTATTTTATTAATTATCTCCTGTACTGAAAAGGTGACTAGGCAGTCATAGTGAAGCAAAAGCATGCAAATGTTTTAGATAAACATCCTAGTGACATCATCACCAAGAGCTTTTCATAGAAGTAAGAATCTTCTCATTTTCTAAGACGTGAACAACCTGTGATGAGATGCAAACTACCAGTTAAATCTCTCTCTATATATAATATATAAATATGTGTACTGTGTGTTTCAAAAAATAATTCATAATAATCTTTATAATAAATGGTTGTCCAGATGCGATCATCACAAATTGCATCTGCAAGAAAACACTTCTTTTGCAACAAATGTGTTTGAGCCCTAAATGTGCCCAGTGATTGGGGGTGGTTTGAATTAACAGTATAGGGAGGGTTGACAAACAATGGCATAAGTAAAGGGGAAAGCTATTACAAGTGTTTGCTGCTGATATACAAATTGCAAAGGGAGACAGGATTAATAATATTGTCAGTGCAATGGGGGCTGGCCATATGTTCAACAATGGGATCTGAGAATGGGACCAGTGCAAGGTAGAAGGAGGCAATGGAATCAATGTAAGAACCACTAAAGTATCACCAGAGCTTGAATAAGGCTCTGGGGGGGGGGGGCAGGGCACTTAAGACAGGGGGTTATAATGTTAGATGCATTTTAGACAAATACACAGGCAGAACTGTGTGCACTAAAGTTAGATACTCGCAGCTCTGCCTTCACCAGCAGTGCACTGTGAAGTTGGACATACCTCCCAACTGTCCTTGCTGTCTGACCAAATCTTGACTAAGCGAGACAGTCACCCAAATTCGGGACTGCCCCGTCAGATTCAGACAGGCAGTCTGTCCTGCTCTCTCCTACCTGTTCTTGTCACATTCACCATCTGTGGCTGTTGGTTTCTTTAAATCAGTTGATGCTTGTCTGGATCCCGGAATGTTGGAGGCTCTATTTGGAAAAAATAATGGGTTCATGAAATTTAGAAAATGCCAATAAGCCCCAGCATTAAATCAATAGCACCCACATTAAATAATGAATCCTCCCTCCAGCCCCAATATTAAAATAATAATAATAAATAAATAATAATACTCACATTTGATAAATAGATCTATTTTCCTCCAACCAGCCCTGACAATAAATTAATAGTATACACATTTGATAAGTAGACCTACTTCCCTCCAATTAACCCCAGCAAAAAATTAATACCATTTACTTCTAATATTACCATTTCCCACAACCATCCCCGGCATGAAATAATTCATATTCACATTTAGTAAATAACTCTCCTCCCCAAACTCAGCCCCACATTCAATCAATAGCCTCATATCACACTAGCTTCAAGTTAAAGGTCCCACCACCGCATCTTAATTTAATAGGCCCCACTATTTAATGAAATAGCCCAAAAATAAATTAAATTGTCCCACCATCATCCCACAAATAAAATAGCAAACAATAGCAAAAAATTTGCCCCCCCCACCTAAACGCCATCATTAAATTAATAGCCTATCTTCCACTGATGTGTTATTAAGACAGCCCCCCTCCATTCCCTCATATCACACATTATAGCAACATACCCACCCTTTCCTTCGCAAATTATAGTAGCCCCCCTGTCCTTCACACTATCTATAGTTTAATATAGGCAGCCCCCCACCTTTCTATAGTATATAGGCATTTTCCCCCACCTTCCTATAGTATAGTATAAAGGCAGCCCCCCCCCCACATCCTATAGTATAGTATACCGGCATTCCCCCCCACCTTCCTATAGCATAGAGGCAGCCCCCCCCTTCCTATGGTATAGTATATAAGCAGCCCCCCCACCTTCCTATAATATAGTATGTAAGCAGTCGCCCCTCCCCCTTCCTATAGTATAGGCAGCCCCCTTCCTATAGTATAGTATAGTACATAGGCAGTCCCCCCCACCTTCCTATAGTATATTATATAGGCAGTCCCCCCCACCTTCCTATAGTATATAGGCAGTCCCCCCACCTTCCTATAGTATAGTAAAGTATATAGGCAGCCCCCCACCTTACTATAGTATATAGGCAGCCCCCCCACCTTCCTATAGTATAGTATATAGGCAGTCCCCCACCTTCCTATAGTATAATAGTATAAAGCCAGTCCCCCATCTTCCTATAGTATAGTATATAGGCAGTCCCTCACCTTCCTATAGTTTAGTATATAGGCAGTTCCCCCCCTTCCTATTGTATAATATATAGGCAGTCGCTCCCCCTTTCCTATAGTATAGGCAGCCCCCCTTATTATAGTAAAGTATAGGCAGCCCCCCTGTATAGTATAGGTAGTCCCCCTCCTATGGTATAGTATAGACAGCCCTCCCTCCTATGGTATAGTATAGGCAGCCCCCCCTTAGTACAGTATAGGCAGCCCCACCCTTAGTATAGTATAGGCAGCCCCCCCTTAGCATTGTATAGGCAGCCCCCCTTAGTATAATTTAGTATAGGCAGCCCGCACTTAGTATAGTATAGTATTGGCAGCCCCCTCTTAGTATAGTATACTATTGTCAGCCCCCCCTTAGTATAGTATAGTATTGTCAGCCCTCCCCCTTAGAATAGTATAGTATTGGCAGCCCCCCTCACTTACATTCAGTTGTTCTGGTCATCATCTCTCCTAAAATCAGGCATATAGGAAGTGAAGTCAGACATCCTGTGTGCCAAACAGCACCGTGAGAACCCATACAGCAGCAGGCAGCCTAGCGATTGGCTGCCCGTTGCTGCCCACGTGCCCCCCCATCCCACAGCCGATCAGGCTGTAGTGTGTCAGTTAGCTGTTCTAATTGATGTTAAACTAATTGACAGCTCTTCACTGCAGTGGGCGTCTGTTAGGGACCCTCCCTCTTTAGCAGCAGTTGCTAAATCCACCAAGGGGTCAGGTTCCTGATCATTCTCCAGCAAGCTAAACACAGCTAATACACAAGCTTCGCTTATCTCAGGACAGGGGGTCTGTAAAGGGACAGGGTTAGTTTGCAAAACAACACAATTTACCATATTGTCATAAGACACATCTATCATTGCAGGAGCTGGAGGAAGGAGGGTTAGAGTGACAGATTCAGGGTTAGTGTTACCTTCTGGCAGTCTCATTCCCTCCATTACACATCTCACTATTATTAAAGGTTTTCAAATTATCGCTGATTGCATCTGAATCTTTGCATAAATCCACATAATTGCAAGAGTCAACAGTGGAACCTATCTGCTTCTCCCCTCACATATCTCTATCACATTACAGGATTCAAAATGATCATAGAGAATTTCAGGTTCTTCACACAGAGTGACATTTTTCTCTTGGTACAAAAGGCTGACTGGCTGACTCCCCCCAGCACTGCTGATAGACTGAGATCAGTGTGTTGTTCTGTTTTGAAAGTGTGACTTCTGAGCTTCTCAGTGTTGCACACAGCAGGAGTTTGTCGGTCCTCACTCAGGTCACTGTTTGAGTCTGCAGCTTCTACAGGGAGGGAGCAGGTGGAGGGGGATTAGTTTCTAATGAGCTTCCCTTCACACTTGCAGGCTAAATGTACATCTACCCTGTGCTGCTCTCCGGGTCACTACTCCTAAGACATTGGATACATTTTCACACTTTGGGTCATCTTCAGAACTGGTCCCATGTAAATTGACCTGACTACCTAAAACATTAGCAGACATGGTATTACATTTAGGCATAATTGCACACATTTTGCCCTGATCAAATTCAAAACCCAGTAGATTTAAAACTGTCTCTCCAGCAAGAGTATTACCTTTAGACACATTGGCACATAACCAATCCCCCTGCATCACAGGTACTTGCAAATGAGTATTCTCAGCATCACATTAAATTTAATTAGATATTTTTGCACTCATGTTATGCTGATCAGCAGGGTCCACCTGGGAAAGAATACGGTTTGTTTGCACCAGTGCATCACAAATGACATCACTGTCATTTATATAGGCAGAATGCATCCTTCCCAGATCAGTCCCCAACAATACCAATTGTCTAGTACTCCAACATCTTGTATTCCCCTGCCAGATCCCCAATTTAGGTACACTCTGGCAAGGGGTACTGCTGAGTGTAAGCCCCACTCCTCGCAGAGCAATAGTCTTCCCAGATAATATTATCTGGGTCAACTAGGGCTGAGTAAAGAAGAGTCAGGTCTGCGCCAGAGTCTAAGAACCCAAGTGTGACTTGGTGTCCTAACTTAACCACTTGCAGATTGTCTCTGGGGCATCCTTGGTGTCCTCCCGCACACAGGATGGCCGGCACTGGCTTCCCTGCCAGAGCCCCCAAAGGAGAAAGTGTTGTTTTCTTATTTTTGGGGCAATTGACAATGATGTGCCCCATTTCATCACACATAAAACACCTGTGGCCAGTTGCCAAAACAGGTCCCCCAAAAGGTGCAGCAAAAGCTGGTTTAGTTAATGGGAAACTCAGGGGTGATCCTCCAGGTTGCCCTTCTTTCCACACAATTTGCCCTAGCACTCCCCAACTCTTCTTCATCACAGTAGCCCTGGTAACTGTGTACTCGTCAGCAAGGCTGGATGCCTCTTGCGATGTCTTAGAGTCACGATCCACAACCCATTCTTTCACTTCAGCTGGGCACAGTGCTGCACCTGGAGAATGAGTTCCTTTAGTTTATCATAGTCCAGTACCTGCAATCCCTCAATCCATCATCATAGTTGATAATTGCGAAAACAGTCCAGTATAGGTATCAGAGGGACTGCGCCTTGAGTCTCCAAATTCTCCAAAGTAACAAGGCTTTCCTATTTGTGGCATAATTGCCGTACAGTTCTTGGGGAAGATCTGCAAATGCTTAAAAGGGTTGCTCTCTCAATCTAGTCACTGGGGTCCAGCGCAAACTGTTGTCAAGTCCTTTCAAATCCCCTAAGGAACGTTTCAAGGTTGTTGTCTTGTTCCAACAGAGAGAATTGGTCGTGCCTGGGCATTTTCCTACCCAAGCCACAGTCTGCCGACTGTCTGCTGACCCTGGCTAGCTCCAGCTGGTGTTAGCGTTCATCTTGTCACTCTGCTGCCTCCCTGTCTGCAGTGGCTTGCTTCTCTGCAGCCTCCCTGTCTGCGCAGCGTTTGGCAACCTCCCTGTCTGCGTGGTGTTCGGCAGCCTTTTGAAGTTGCTTGATCAGCCTCAGTGATGTTGTCAAGTCTGCATCCTTCATCTGGACAGTTACCTTTACACTGCTCTCAAGAGCAGTGTAAAGGTAATTGTGCAGGGTAGACTCCCTACTTGATTCAACAGAGATATTTGAGATAATGTCCAGAGCTGACTGCTCTCCTGAAGCAGAAAGGATTTCTCCACTGCCTCCTCCAGCAGTTAGTTTCTGATCAGCCTCCACGAGCGCTTGAATCAGTTGCTCCTTGCTCCTGCAGCGGTCGACACAAAAAGCCAAAAGCCCTTTTTCATCTACTTATAGTCACTGGCCATCTTGGACTTCACATGTCCACCAAATAAAAAATAGAAAAGAAAACAAGAAGGGGGGAACAGAATCTATATGTGCAGTATGTAATTTAAAATTTTGTAAGCCTTGAGTGCAATCTCCGGTCAATTACGATGTTGACTCTCTCTAGAATCACACACCACTAATTCTCTTAAGTTCTAATGATAGAAAGAAAAGAAAAATATTATCAATCCCACCAAGCTGCCAACCAGTTTGTCATGAATGCCTGTCTCAGAAACAGCAATCTGAAACTGCAGGCAATGACCAGAGTTACCTTGGTCACTTACCAATGAATAAACATTTTCTGCCATACAAAGGATTTACTATGGAGTCCTTTCATTCAAAATTAAATGTATTTAATCTGAAAAATGTTTCCAAGGCTTACAAAACAATTATATTCAAGACATACAAAATAAGTTGCACAAATAAGTTTCAGAAGTAAAGTAAGAAATATAACCAAAGTCACTAACTTACTAGTTTAAGACTTGGCGTGAGAGGAGTACACTTTGGGAGCAATTTCACATTTCCATCTTGACAGATTTCATCAGAGAAATTAACAATATTACTAGATAGCTGCTGTTTTTTTAACCTTCTCACACTGCACTTGCCCCAACCTTTGTAGATTAGTTATATCAACCCATTCTAGGGCATTTCCTAGAATGACACAGAGCTTTCGAAAATGAGTTATCTATGTCTAATATAGGTCTGGAACTACAAAGGGCAGGACTTCTTACCTCTGCTGTTCTGGCTAGTCAGACTGTATACACAAACTCTGTCACACCTCAGAGATGTTCTGTCTGGCCTGGTTACTTTCAAAAGATTATTTCATAGGTCAAACTGTTGTCATTCAGCAAAACTCACTTTGGAAAGGTAATAAGTTCATAGCTCCCTCTCACCTCTCATTTTTTTTGCAGTGGTATCTTTTCAACAATGTGTGTGACTTTTTACATAATGGTAGGCTTTTATTTGTTTTCAATTGGGAAATTGTGCTTGTTTAAAAGGCGGTTAAATATTGTGTTAGTGGTTTCTCTTAGCCTATGTTCAGTTACACCTTCCTTCACAGTTTGGCATGAGAAGTTTCTTTATCCTCACCATTTGGCACAACCTCACAAGCAGATTCTGAAAATATGCTGTCTAATGTAATTTCATTATGTGAATCCACAAGTTTTACTTGTGAGCTAGTCAGTCCATAATTCCTCTTCTTTGCCTCATTTCTACAAAAAACACCTTTTTAGCATTAGCAAAGGTTTAATGGGGGGGTGTACTTTATTTTTTCATGCAAGACATTCTACTTGAAAGTAACGGACAGACAATTCAATACACTTTCCAATATTAGAGTGAGTTGCCAGTAATAGTGACAAGTAGAGAACGGTGCATGTCAATGCATTGTAAAAAAGAAAATACACCATTTATTAAGCCATTGAACTGTCTGATCATTTGTGTGTTTAAATATAGATTTGCTAAAACTACTCAAAGCAGTTTGAAAGTTGTAGCCTGCAACCCGATCCCTGCTACCGAGTACAAGTGGTTATGTCCTGAACTTTCTACTTATTTTCTTATTGCAGTTATTTATGCAGAATTAAATGACAAGAAAAATGT
Source organism: Mixophyes fleayi (assembly GCF_038048845.1). Classification (NCBI taxonomy): domain Eukaryota; kingdom Metazoa; phylum Chordata; class Amphibia; order Anura; family Limnodynastidae; genus Mixophyes; species Mixophyes fleayi. The sequence goes on from NC_134409.1 coordinate 32,787,565, forward strand.
TTTTAGTTATAGTTTCCTTAATTTATTAATTCAGCTCTAATTATAATACCTGCAAATAGCCCAAATTTCTCTGGCCAAGCTTGACTTTGGCAGGGCTTAAACATTCAGCAGCATGATCCTGGTTTGTGTAGATCTGAGCATTATTGATCTATATTGTGCATGGACTGGGCAGAGAGCTGGCTTTGTAAAAATTATTTTTATGTTCACTGAAAAAGTTTATTTTTAATTAGCATGTACCTACAGTAAGGTGCCCACATGTACAATTCTTTGCAATCCTATCAATTCAATAACCTACATGTGTGGCACATACAAAAATCTTAAACAATATCTTCTATTAGAAAATAACTTTCAGAACTATCATTATGCAGGTTAGATCATGTTAATTGCCTAATATTTGAGCAGTGAGTGAACGATCATGATTATGCCTAATCTAATCTCTACGCATGCACATTTTACTAAGCCCATCATACAAAGATCATTCTCAGATCATTGAATTTAAAGATCATTTGTAAAAATAATATACAGATAAAATGTATAAGATCATTAAGTGTTTGGGGGCAACTTCCTAGTAACATGGTAATGTAATGAAAAATATAGCTACAATACATGCATTATATACATCACAGTTCTCTCCTATAGCTTAGTGACTTCCTTAAATTCTAGTAGTGATCGGATCTATGTTTGCCATCTTTACAGGTAAAAAAGAACCCATTGTTTTCATAATAAAAAAATGATAATAATAAAAAAATATCAAAGCAGGGAAAGAAGGAGCAGAAACCACAGGTGCTTAATAGAGGGCATTCAAAGTATTACCACAGCTGCACAACTGATGAGGCTATTTATTTTTGCTGAGTAGATTTTGGGTACTTAATGGGATTAGAAAGAAGAGAAATATCTAACAATGCATCAGCTTCTAGCGAACACTGCAATATTAACAGAGCCTCTCATTTATAGATGTTATCTCTTCCATTAAGAATCTTGTACTTTGGCCTGAAGTGTGTGAACTTCTCATTAGGAAGCCCAATTCTCTAACAGCACTGTGGTACTCTGCAACAAGTCTCAAATGATTGGCGCCACAGTGTGACTTAATAATTATTCAACTGTATATTCTGGATAAGTGCTTTGTGCAGGAGTAAGATGAAATCATGAGTTTTTAGCAAAATAATAAAAGATAATTGACTGCAAACAGATAAATGAGAACCTTAATTGGTTTCTATTTGCTATGGAAAATAAAACCATTCCAAAGAGAGAACTGCTTCGGCCTTGTCAAAAAAAATATTTCTTTTATTAAAGAAAGACCTAGGCTCACAACTGCCTTGACGCTTTGGGCTTTTGGATTGTAAAACAGGGCTCATTTTTTTTACCTTGCATGCACAGCTTAGGCTATTAAACTGTATATGGGTGATTGATCTCTTTAATAAAACAAAGTTCTTTAGCAAGGAAGCGGTGATAAAGGGAAACAAATGGACTTGTTTGTCCAGTTCTTCTGTGTTTATGGTAACACAATGGCATCAAGGCAACTGCTTTAACTGATAAGTCAGATAAAACTCATTAATCCCAAATCCCTTCTGGACAGGCCTAGAAAACATTTGCTTAAGGAATTTCTGTGTATCCATTTCATTTATTATGTTGATAAGTTGCATTGCAGAATCTTGTATCAATTTCCTGTTCTGCTTTTGTTTCTTATGTAGCTACTAAGGCTGTATATATTTGAAATTACAATATATATTTATATATATAAAAGCACACCTCACATAAATTACTAATAACTAATTTGTTTGGAGTCAAGGTTTTGGGTTCTGTGTGTGCTAACATTTTAGGTACTAAAATGACTATCGTCATGACTACACACAGATGACAGTCCTGACAATCGTCACTTTGGAACTGAAACATTGATGGCTTTGGTACGTTTTTCTTCTATTTGAAAAGAGTCTGTTTCTCCTTTGCTGTTTTGGATTTTAGTGTTGGATGGCACAAACACACATATATATGTGTCTATATATTCTTCTTGAATAAGGATAATAGTATTAGGGACAACGTGACAGGTCAACTTGGTTGTATTCAAAGTCCTTATGAGATTAATAAAAAATGTTATATATTCTTTTTTTTAGGTAACCCTTTCTTATCAGTTTGTTTGACAATTTGTCCAAATGTTTTTTTCACAAGATTAGATTGACAAGCAACATGTTGCAGTGAATAGAAAAGGTATCTGGTTAGATGTTTCAGGAACTTGATGAAGGTCCTCCATATGTCATATGACAATAACATCATTGATATTCAAAGTGGTCCATGGAAATGTTCGCATATGATGAGACAACAGAAGTCGTTGCTATTTTTGATATCTATAAGACGCTCCTAACTAGTGACAAGAATTTCGAAACACTGCACAAGAGGACATCATTTTTCTTGCTTGACAGTTTAGATTCCACTCTCTACATTTGTTTTTATAGGCAGAATTAGCTTGAGAAATTTGGACCCAAAGTGATGTCCTTTGTGGTAGATTATATTTTGGTTAAAAGCTCCTTTGTCACGTTACATTAGATTGTGTTAGATTGTTTGCCATTTTTTTGTCTAACTTTCAAATCATTGTCTCTGTAATCTTCTTTTTCACTCTCTTCTTTTATTAAAGACCCCCTTATATCTTTGAATGTTCCCTGTCTATCACTTGTGCTATTAAATACTTAACAAGTATTCATAACTTCTTGCCAATAATACTTACCAAATAACCTTAATGTCTGGAAATGAAAGTAAATAAATATATATATATATATATATATATATATATATATTATCTGTAAAGTTTGTCTTATATCCATTATGTTTGTAAATTATTAAAACATAACACCCTCTTATTTGCACATATCGGCAGTCATTTATGAATTGCTCCTATTGCAAGCTGCAAACTGCCTTGATTTTGCACCAGTGTGCCTTGCCAGTCCGCCCAGCGCACTTCATGTTGCTCACCAGCTATTCACACTACAGGAAGCCACCTCCACAAAGTAAAAGTGTAAGCCAACGTATGAAGAGGTGGAAAATCTTTAGAGGCTCACTGTGCAAAAGTTAGCTTCACATTAAAGTTCAAGAGCACCATCTCCGCCTCCTTCTGTAACTTCAATAATCTCATTCTGTAAAGGGAAATCTTGTTTCAGCACTGCATGACAAAATGAGATCCAGTTGCCTTCTCCATATATTGGTAGGAAAGCCTTAACTCTGTCCAACTTCTCCCCTCTACCCATTCAAAATCCTGCTCCTCCAAAAAATGTGACTTGCACTAAAAACATGAAGGAAACCCAGGGTCACTTGTAAAAATTTAAGTGTACGGCAGAAGGTGCTTTTGCACTAAAGAACAGGGGCCCGATTCATTAAGGAACTTAAATGAAGAAGTTTCTTATTCAGGTCTCCTAGACAAAACCATGTTACAATGCAAGGGGTGAAAATTAGTTTTCAGTTTTGCACATAAGTTAAATACTGGCTGTTTTTTCATGTAGCACACAAATACTTAATAGCTTATTTGTACACTGAAATTTAAAGTTGATATTTGTGTGCTACATGAAAAAACAATCAGTATTTAACTTATCTGCAAAACAGAAAACTAGTTTTCACCCCTTGCATTGTAACATGGTTTTGTCCAGGAGACTTAAATAAGAAACCTATAAGAAACCTATATATCCTCCAGGTGCTCCAATTTCCTCCCACACTCCAAAAACATACTGGTAGGTTAATTGACTGCTAACAAATTGACCCTCGTCTGTCTGTGTCTGTTTGTGTGTGTGTGTGTTAGGGAATTTAGACTGGAAGCCCCAATGGGGCAGGGACTGATGTGAGTGAGTTCTCTGTACAGCGCTGCCGAATCAATGGCGCTATATAAATAAATGGTGATGATGATGATGATGATTTCCTTGACCTAAAATAGCAATTATTAATCTATTTATTTATATTCTAATCATATTATATTTTTTTGTGTGTGATGCCCTGAAAATAAAAGAAAGATTTAAATTCTTCATTACTTTTTTTACAATGAAAAATATTAAGGCTAAGTGAATAAATGTTATTTGATATAATATGGTTCCTATAATTTGCTTATGTCATACGGCACTGAAATATTTAGTATTATAGAACAAACTTCATTAATATTTTAACAGACGGAATAAAAGATCAATTCAAGTTATTCTTATGCCTTAGCATCTCTGGCAGAACATTCCTGTAGTACAGTCCAGTAGACAGTAAGAATCCCATCATCTTGAACCTGCCAGCCTTCATTCAATTCCACACTGTAATAGAACTTTAATAACAACGAAATATGTTTTATGGGGGATGTTGATAACTAAATGCTTATCCCTTATAGAGAAATTTAGATAATTGGAATTTCTCATAGCTTCAATTCAGTTGTGACCACAAGAGAATACCTTGATACAGAAGATTAATTTACTTATTTTTCAGAATATGTCTGCTGTATGTTTAATACTCTATATTTGTATTATGGACTACAGGTCCTGTAAATCTGAGGTATTTCTTTCTTGAATGAATGAGGAGATAAGCAATTGAATTTGAAAGATACTTTATGCAACAAAAAAGCAATTTTGTTCCTGGTCTTTTGAGGCCAAGCAGCATGTAGACATTGAATGCTAAATATATTTCTTTACAGCTGATGTGCTGAGAGTCCTCTGCTCTACCAGAATTGTTTGTGTAGACGTATACTAGATAGGCAGAAAGGAGTTGCTATGGGCTCTTGGTGTACTGTAAATTCTTTACTTTTATTTGAGAACATAAAACAACTTATAATTTTCGAAATATGTTCAAGAGGGAAAGAAAACTCCTCTCTTCAAGTAAATTCACAAAGTAGTTATTGATAGATAACTACAATAAAAATTGTGCTTATATATTTCAAGAGCTTTTAAAAAGATATTGTCATTTATTACAGATGACTTGTTCGAAAGCAAGTCAAAATGGCAAAAGGGCATTGCCTGTAGACAAAGGCTAGCACTCAGGAGGCACAAATGTCAACAGTGTTCACAATCATTGCATATGGAATTTCTACAGTATATATTGTACATTGTATATAAGCAGCTGTATGGCTCTTTCTTACGAAGTCCTAAATACAGATTTACAAACAAGTCTCCAATAGAGAAAGCAGCTATAAATATGTGTATCCAATGTGAACCTGGCTGCCAGTTTATCATGTGTTGGGACTTCCTCATTTCTTTTCATGAAACCATGTTTTAGTGAATAAATATGCTTTAACTCTTCAATTGGGTTTGTTATTTCAGTTGTCAGCCAATGTTAATTGTTTAGTAAGGCAATTCTTTTACAATTATATAGCCACTGAGGGCCTGAGTCATGAAGGAGAGTAGAGCAGAAAAAAGGAGTAACTTTACACCTTGGCAAAAACCATGTTGCATTGGTGGGGGATGTATATTTAAAATGTGGGGACAGATTTATAGTTGGGATAGGGCATGTCCTAGATCAACTTTAAATTTCAGTGTAAAAATAAAGCTATCAGGTATTTATGTACTAAATGAAAAAAACAGTCAGTATTTAATGCATGTGCAAAATAATAAAGTAATTAGCACCCCTTGCAGTGTAACATAGTTTGTCACGGAGAACATTTTCTCCTTTTTTTTTTGCCTTAAGGGCCCTGAGTGTTACCGTTCTGTTGGTACCTAAGGATGATTTTATTTGGGACCAGGTGATATAATTATTAACCCAGTCAAATAGATTTGGTCAAGTGTACATTATTAACCCATTAAATATTAAGGGTGTCTGTACTGGAATCATCAGGAATATTTTGTTTCAACAATTTGAGTACCAATTATAAAACTCATGAAATAGGCTTTTCTGTCTGAAGGGTGATTTGAAGTAGCTGTTTGCGTGTCCAAATAAAAGAATAAACATTTACCAAAAATGTTGCACTCTTAGGAGTAAATGTATCAGGCTGAGAGTTTTTCGGCGGGTTTGAAAAGTGGAGATGTTGCCTATAGCAACCAATCAGATTCTAGCCATCATTTTGAAGAATGTACTAAATAAATGATAGCTAGAATCTAATTGTTTTTTCAAACCCACAGGAAAACTCTCAGCTTGATACATTTACCCCTTAGTCCACCATGATCCCAATGGGTAGCTTGTAATCCAAAAGTGGAAAAAGAAAAAGAAGCAAACCCTATGGAACAAAGGAAGCACTTCTGAAAGCATGGACAACCAACTGAAGCTAGCTCTGTGGAGCTCAGATATCTGTGATTGGCTAACTAACCAGGTTCAGCAGAGCTAGCTTCAATTTGCAGTTTGGATCTGAAAACCACAAGTCTGAAAGTTTGCAGAAACACATCTTACCTTAGGGACCCTGTATATTTCATCTGTAAATCAAAATAACTCACAATAAGAACAAATGACAATATTATTCTTGTCATCTGACGCATAGAAAGTTTTTATACTTAAATTGCACATCATGATTTAGAGTAGACCACAAATTTGCAGCCTGAACATAGGCACCAGGCGCGGGCTGGGAGAGGCGTGGCCGGGGGGCACACAGGCGGCCGCATCGCATGAAAAGGGATGACGCGGCCGCATCCCCTGTCATGTGATGCGGCCGCCTGTGCGCTGACGTGGCCGCATCCGATGTCATCATTGTATTTTGCAGCCGGGGGGGCGGCCGGCTGGCCTACCCCCCGGCCCTAACTGCGGCCTGACCGAGCGGCCCGGGGGGGCGATGCCCCCCTGCCCCCCGGGCCAGTCCGCCCCTGATAGGCACAAAGCTATGGCCACATAATTGAGGTCTTTATTGTGTATTTTGAGTTGTATGCATGAGGGCTCGCTAGAGCATATTGACCGCTTTATTTATTTACATCACAGCTTCCCAAGCAATAAGTAGCATTGTTTTGTTTTGTTAGATTCTCTATGGTTTTAGGAGTTTAAAGAGGTAAACAAGGTATTGGAGAGTTTTTGTTTGAATTAAAAGACTTTGAAAATCTTTTAATTCAATATGTACAGTGCTCAAAGTGTGTGGCATTTGCCCTTACAGGCAGTCAGGGCCAGCGGAACACGGGTTAAGCAAGCCGAGAGTGTGCCATGCCTGAGAGGCGCTCCATGCCACCTGCTTTCCCTGATTGTTCACCGGCCCAGTAAATAACATACTTGGTGCCGGTGGCAGTGCCCCCTCCCTGTTAACTTATCAATGACTGTCAGATGTGACGTCATCATGTTCTGACACTGTCAGCGAGGGGCGGCAGAGAAAGTAGCCAGCACACTGGAGAAAAACAGAAGAGGAAGAGAAGATGACTGAAGAAAATAAGGTCATAGAAATGTAAGTAAAGAACAGAGGGGGATACAGAGTGATGAAGGAGGAGAGGAGGCGCAGTGTGATGAAGAAGGGTGCACAGCATGATGAAGATGGGTGCACAGCATGATGAAGGAAGGTACACAGTGTGATTAAGGAGGCACCGTGTGATAAAGGAGGCTGCAGTGCAGTGGTGGAGGGGCAAAAGTGTAAATTCACTACTGAGTGAGAATAACAGGAACAGGGATAGATAGAGAGGATCAAGGCGTAAGGGAAGAGCGAGAGAAGCAGGATGTGAGATACAGGGGAGCTAAGGTAGGGAGGGAGAGAGGGGATACCTGCAATGAAGGTAGGGGCACATAGCAACAGAGAAAGGAAACCGATAAGGGAAAGATAAAGGATAACATGTTGGATATAAGGGAGAAATTTTGGTAAGTTTTACTATAAAATAATGGAGATATGAGGGAAAATGTATGTACACATAGGAGACATGACAGGAAAGGTAACTGAGGTGGGGGCCACAGGGTAAATAGGCTTGCATCATTTAATATAGTTAATATTATAATATAGAGCATTAAAATGCATATAAAATAAATTTCACTTTATCAAATCTAGGGGAAAGTTTCATACCAACACTTCAACCAATGTGTGTGTATATATATATATATATATATATATATATATATATATATATTTATTTGCAAGGCATAAAAATAAGCAGATGGGAACAAAAGTCCCAACCTGTCCAGCTTCTAACTTTACACGCAGGAACACCCTTGTGTCTCACACGCATGCAAAATACAGTACTTACTGGTCATCATTTGCAGTGTCTGTCAGAAGCCAATCTCACCCCCAGGTCTGAGAGACTGATTGAGCAGCCTTGCAGCCTTTATTCAGCCCTAAACAGATGCTACTCATGATATCTAGCAGAGTGAACTACAACTTACTCTGGTAAATTGGAAGACCCGGAATCGGCTTTATGAGTGGAGTCTGTCCTTCTCTCTTCATTCATACCGCAGGGACCATTATTCCGGCCTTTCCTGTAGCTGGTTGCACTCTTTGGAAAGCTCCTTACCTGGGGCTTTAAAGCATACAAGACAGAAAGCATGGGACATATACCGCTGCCATTCACCACTTTCCCAGTGCTTCTGTCACATATTCCCCTCCCTTGTATCAACATGTGGGCGGAACACTTGTAATCCCTAAACACCCCTCTATTTCTTCCCAGTAACTTTTTATCCTCATGCAGTGGAATGAGTGAGAGGGTTTTAGCTAGTTTTGAATCAAAGGAATAGTGGTTACTGAAGGGACTGGAGTAGCTGACAGTAGCGGCAATCGTTTCAACGATTATGATAACACAGACACAGAGGACACCTACAATAAAAAATCTATTGAATGAAAAAAAAACAGCTAGAATGACAGACTTACCTGTAAAATGACTGTGCAGAACTCCGATGCCAGCAGAAGGATGACAGAACCTCCTTCCGACCGTCCAGGTCTCCGGCACCACTGTGTAACGTCAGTGTGGGCTTTGTCGAAGTCGTATAATTGGATGAACGAAAGTATATTGGTTTAATATTGGTTTTCCGTGTGATTGCGAAGCGTACGCCACGTAACACGTGGCGTGATGCGATCGCACGGTAAAATACGCACGCACACACTCTCATTACAACATTTAGTTATTTATTCATATTCATATTGGTTTCGTTACACTGTAACTTATGAGCAGATAATATTTGGTTTATTATTAGTCTATATATATAATGATTATACGTACACTTCAGTGATATATATGGTTCAGGTTGTGGGAAAGGTGGCATGTCTAGTATCATACTAAAACCCTATTCATCAGCAGCTGTCCGGTGCAGTCGGCGAAGAGATCACACATTGCATACTTTAGTTCTTGATATTAGGGAATAAACCTTTTGTATGATGCTGGCTATGAAAGGAGCAGACCCCCTGGAGAGACGACCCCCACCTTTGGATTCCTTAGATTGAATCAGCCTATGACCTGTTTGCCCTGGACCCACCCAACGTCTGGACCTATAGAAACAATCTACGTCATCTCTATTGTTCAAGTGTAACACTGTACTGTATATAATCATAGCTGCACACCCCCTGGCTCTCAGTCAACTCTGACACAGTATTCTAACAGATATACTGTCCACCAGTTCCCGTGGGTGCGCAGCGAGCGCATGCGATAACATTGGTATGTACTTATCTTTTGGTATTGGCTGTACTGTACTTTATCATAATATAATAATGTATTGAATTGTTGACAATTTACATCTGCTAAAATAAATCACTTTGTGCTTTGGAAACACATACAATTGATTGGGCAATGCTTATTTGAAAACGATATAATTACTTTAATAGCTTCATGCCTTTCAATTTAAAAAGGCAATGTCAGGACCCCATTTAAACAGTGTCCCTGCGGGGTCCTGACATTGCCGTGCTGATTTTCTTTTGTTGACCCTTTGCCTGTGTTTGGATTCCTTGCCTGCTGCATTACTTGGTCTTTTGCTTGTTTCTGGGTGTCTTTGGTCACTGCCTGCCCTGACCTTTTTTGTTTTTCTCATCGGATTCTACTGCTTGCTGACATGTCTTTTTGGGTTTCCTAGCTCTCTACAAATTTACTATTACCTGCGTAGTTAGTCCCACTTTTCTGAGTCTCCATAACTGTTAGCTAGTTGGCATTCAGATAAGTCCCTGCTACCCTAAATCTGTCCTGAGGGTATCTGTGTACCTGTGAGTATATTGCACTCTACATGAAAAGGGACTTAGGTGAAGGCTTTATTATTGTTTTGGTTCTGGTTCTAGGAATTCGTCTGGTGTCCTAAGATGTATACAAAAGTTTATCAGTCTCAAGGTGTTGACATTTTTTTATTTTGTCTAATGTAATATTTGGATTACCGGCACAGTGCACTGTACAGTAGTTTACTGGTTCTGGTGACTACACAAAATGTTCATTCTAATAGCAGAGAATGACAAAAAAAATGACAATTTTTGGACTGACAAGTTTTTGGCCATCCTAAACCAGTCGTTCAGAAACATTTGCGATGCTCACATGAGCAGGCAAAACATGGTGATGCTGTGCTAAAGGAAATTAAAAAATTTGAAGAATTATTCAAAAACCACACTAAACATACTGATTTACTGTTATGCCTGGCTAAAATTAATTCAACCAATATTCTTCTTTAATCTAAGAATGTCGTTTGTCCTTCATTCATTACAGACATAAGGAATCTGGTGAATGCAGTAAGTTGTGAGAATGATGAGCTTTTTGTGGGCCAAATAAAGAGAATGTTATATAGACAATATGGCAGAGAAATCTATGAAAGTAGCAAATGGATTATAAGATGCCGACTTGGTTGGAGCTTTGCTACCATAAGTACAGTATACAGTAGTGCAATACAAGGATGAACAGTATGAAGCATGTAAGCACAATGTACAATGTACATGTCTGCAACATTTATGGTTTTTTTTTAACAATACAGTACCAAAATACCAGTGCTGTATATTTATTTATCACACAGAATTGACCTCATTATGCAGGATGAGAATAAAGAGAAAGGGGTAACCCAGTTCTAAAGTTGGATTGACAGTGAGGAACAATTAAATAACATGATATTCACAGATGAAACATCTTTGGCTTTGGAATAATTTTCATGACTATCATTTAGGAATACAATCTCTCAATCAAAGACTAAAGCATGCCCTGAAATTTCATGTAAGTGGTGCTATCTCACAAGCTGGTGAAGGCCAATCATGAGTTCTGAAGGTAATGTATAGTGTATGTTTACAGAGATTTATTTTTTTCTATGAATGCCTAAGGTGTTTTTTACATTCTGTATAGTGTAGCACAGAGCCGTAACTTAGAATTCTAGCGCCCTTGGCGAAAAAGACAAATGCCGTCCCCCTAGCCCTCAATTTTAACCAAATTAACCCAAAATATTCCTAAATTGCGTCTCTCTTCAGCGTTGCGCCCTGGGCGGTCGCCCCTGTCGCACAGCCCTAGTTACAGCCCTAGTTACAGCCCTGGTGTAGCAAATGTGACTGCTTGATAAAATAGTCAGTTTAAAGAATTTCTGTGTAAAAGTATTGAGATCTAAGAGGTTTTTTGAAGTCCGTAATATCAGGAACTAGGGGGTTCTTGATCATTGTTGATTGCATTAATTATAATCTAGCAATAAATTAAGTGCCAATACAACACAGTTTGTGTTGAAAGTCTGTTAATGTAATCTGTTATACATTTGACTTGACTGTATCAAAACCTGGCACTAAATACCCCCCTTCCCGAATGTAAGTGTCAGAAAAGACACATGAAAGTTCTGTCTAGTATAGTAATATCTGTGATATAAGAATATATTGTTCATTGCAAAATGTGAATTTCAGATTGTAAAGAAAACATTTCCAATTTCGCTTTATTTGTCTTCTCTAGACTTTAAAAGTTATTCCAGAAACAGATCATAGTCATAGTTTGCTGCTTATATCAGTAAAGGATGGTGCTCAGGCCACCATTTTTTTCAAGGCAATGAAAGCTCTGCAGCTCTCTAGTTGAAGATGCTGCGAGCGGTGGCTCACATCCACCCACTCTAATCTGCATTCTGGCTTTCTTAACAACACACGGACTGTCAGTTCCAGTAGCGCTGTCCTAACCGTCGCCAAGACAATGGCCGGGACACCTTTGCAATCAGTCCTGGCATCTGTGACAGCGGGGCACGTCTACAAAGTAGTATAATTAACCACATTCTGGAGGGGCAATTAGTACCATCTGAGCCCTTAATCTCTGACTGGCCACTTCCTGTATATAAGACAGGGTGGGCTTAGCCTCCCTGCCGGTAATAGCGTCCATGTACTGCACTATTGCTGACCAGCTTTGCTCTTAGTTATCCTGTGGATACTCAGCTTCTGACACAATTCCTGTTGTGAACTTTGACTTTATCCCTGCTTAAACAGTGATTGCCTCTGACCTCTGCCTGTTTTACTGGATTACCCTTGTCTACAAATTGCCCTGACCTTGATCTGTTCCTCTGCTTCCTGCACCTCGAGACCCATGACCTTTGGCCTGTCCTTGGTACCTGCTTCCACTATGAAGATTTCCTCCACCTTGCGATACAGTTATACTGATAAGATTCTACTACCCTACAGTTTAAATCCCGAGGGCATCCGTGTACCTCCAAAGAATATCAGTTCTGCAGAAAGGCGTATGCGAAAGGTGAAGACTTCTATTAGCCTGGTTCTAAAAGCTAATAGCCATAGTCCTAACAGAAGAATGGCATTATTTAGGTCAGCACATCTTCTAAGTAAGTTGATATTCAGCTCGTAATAAAGGTAGTACACTATAATATACAAACTTGACATTCTTATTAAATATTTGTTAATGTGTTTTTCCCACTGTTAATGTTTGTCACAGGTTTTAAACCATTCAAATTACTAGGGACATTTATGAAATACTAGGCAACAATAGCACATACTCAAGGTTTATGTCTGGAGCAACACGTGTAGCATAGAGAAAGCATAGAGATAAAAGTACTGTTAAAAGTAAATGTACAAGTTGCATTACCCTATTTTCACAATATAAAAATGTAATTAAGCATCATATAAACAGTAGAGAATAGAGTCCTGGCAGTGTGATTAATAAATATGTATATTTTACATTTACAATGTAAAATATAATTAAATTCAAACACAAATACAAATGTTTTTTTAATGAAATAAAATTAAATATAAACATCTGTAATTTTTTCTTTTAAAAATATTCTTCTGCCACAGTCCAAATGGAAATATCAATTAAGTATAGCCAATAGATGCCTGTGACTTCATATAATATAACAGGAATACTTATCAATTAAGTACTATAAGCTGGAGGGGTCAATCAACAATCATCCAATCAGAATTAGCTAACTAGTGGTGTCAGTCATCATCATCATCAATTTGTGTTTGCCCCAGCCCTCCAGCACCTGCAGGTAATACAGCACATATACATCTGTGTCTACCTTAGTCACAATTATGCGAGTACACCCTTACTAAACTATTTATTTGTTTGCCCCTTCCAGCTCCCTTTCCACCTATTGAGTACTAAAAAGTTGAAAGAGTGAGATGTGACTAAATCTGCATACAAATATAATTATGGTCTGCATACGCCAAATACCAGTAGTAGTCAAAATAACGATGATGTTAACCCCGAGAATGGATAACCAGACATGAATACACCGAAGTTGTAATCCCCGACATAGTGGAGGAGGTCCCGACAGGCTTCGCTGACGTCTCTTTGAAGACCCAACCTATGATTCCTACTGTTAACCTGGTACTTTAAGGAGGCGCTGCCTATACAATGTTCTTTACAAAGCCTAGTCCATTGTACAGGCGGCGCCTCTTTAAATTACCAGCTTATCAGCAGAAATCATAGGTTGGCCCTTCAAAGTGGCATCAGCCCAGCCTGACACGACCTTCATTTGTCGGTCCTGTTTGAGGTGTGTGTTTCAGGCTGTCACTATTATCTCTGTGTCGGGGATTACACCTGTGATATATTTATGTCAGGATATCCGTTGTCAGGATTTACATCATCGTTATAAGGTACCCAACCCGGAAATACATATTTTATGCTAATAATTTAAGATGCGGATTCAATTCTGCATCAGACCCTGTATGCTACTAATTAATAAAATAAAAGCATATTGACACACTGTTTGTACTTTACACTATCGCCGCTGGTCCTACCGCGCATGCGCGGACTCTGAGAGTGTCTTTCCGGCCTTTCTGTGAGGATTACACTACGCCTAGGAGTGGGATCGCTACCTGGGTAATAGACTCTACAACAGAAAGCAACAGCCTCTTACTGCCCAGAAACATTTCAGTTTGGTCTCACCAACATTACCGTTGTAACTTACGTGGATGCAGAGACTTTGAGACTGTTTTCTGGTACATCGCTGAAAGCATCAACTTTCTAGGAACAGGACCGTTACCCAGAAGGAGGACCTCTACACGGACGATCTGGACACATCATCTGGGGAGGGAGGTAAGTGCACTACCCAATCTTCCCAGATTTGTGGCTCCTTTGTTTCTCTGTGACTTTGTTTTAACAGTACCCATAGGCAGGCAGTAGCTATTTTTGGACTGTGAGACAGATACAACTAGCAATCTGTCTCCTACATATAAACGGATATTTTTAACTCTAGAAACGCCTTCTTGTTTTTATCAGTAAGTCAACGTATATATTTCAACATTATCACATCTATATACATTTATATATCTCTCTCACTTTGCTTTTTCACTGACAAACCCCCCCCCCCTTTCCCCCCCCCATCTTTTCCATCCCTCTATCGCGCTGGGGAATCCATTATTAATGTTCTTTACAAAGCCTAGTCCATTGTACAGGCGGCGCCTCCTTAAATTACCAGCTTATCAGCAGAAATCATAGGTTGGCCCTTCAAAGTGGCATCAGCCCAGCCTGACAGGACCTTCATTTGTCGGTCCTGTTTGAGGTGTGTGTTTCAGGCTGTCACTATTATCTCTGTGTCGGGGATTACACCTGTGATATATTTATGTCAGGATATCCGTTGTCAGGATTTACATCATCGTTATAAGGTACCCAACCCGGAAATACATATTTTATGCTAATAATTTAAGATGCGGATTCAATTCTGCATCAGACCCTGTATGCTACTAATTAATAAAATAAAAGCATATTGACACACTGTTTGTACTTTACACTATCGCCGCTGGTCCTACCGCGCATGCGCGGACTCTGAGAGTGTCTTTCCGGCCTTTCTGTGAGGATTACACTACGCCTAGGAGTGGGATCGCTACCTGGGTAATAGACTCTACAACAGAAAGCAACAGCCTCTTACTGCCCAGAAACATTTCAGTTTGGTCTCACCAACATTACCGTTGTAACTTACGTGGATGCAGAGACTTTGAGACTGTTTTCTGGTACATCGCTGAAAGCATCAACTTTCTAGGAACAGGACCGTTACCCAGAAGGAGGACCTCTACACGGACGATCTGGACACATCATCTGGGGAGGGAGGTAAGTGCACTACCCAATCTTCCCAGATTTGTGGCTCCTTTGTTTCTCTGTGACTTTGTTTTAACAGTACCCATAGGCAGGCAGTAGCTATTTTTGGACTGTGAGACAGATACAACTAGCAATCTGTCTCCTACATATAAACGGATATTTTTAACTCTAGAAACGCCTTCTTGTTTTTATCAGTAAGTCAACGTATATATTTCAACATTATCACATCTATATACATTTATATATCTCTCTCACTTTGCTTTTTCACTGACAAACCCCCCCCCCTTTCCCCCCCCCATCTTTTCCATCCCTCTATCGCGCTGGGGAATCCATTATTAATGTTCTTTACAAAGCCTAGTCCATTGTACAGGCGGCGCCTCCTTAAATTACCAGCTTATCAGCAGAAATCATAGGTTGGCCCTTCAAAGTGGCATCAGCCCAGCCTGACAGGACCTTCATTTGTCGGTCCTGTTTGAGGTGTGTGTTTCAGGCTGTCACTATTATCTCTGTGTCGGGGATTACACCTGTGGTATATTTATGTCAGGATATCCGTTGTCAGGATTTACATCATCGTTATAAGGTACCCAACCCAGAAATACATATTTTATGCTAATAATTTAAGATGTGGATTCAATTCTGCATCAGACCCTGTATGCTACTAATTAATAAAATAAAATAAAAGTTACATTTAATAAAGTTGTGCTCTTGCATAAGTTTTACAAAAACTGTCTCAATTTATCGTTAAGTAGACATTGTTACCAGTGCACCACACTGAGAGAGACCTTTTAATTAATGGAAAGTGTGATCTCTTTTTAGACACATGTATATATCCACCCATACACTCCCATAATCACCATCTGCCACAAAGTTATGAAACAATTGACCTTCCCATAGCTCCTGTAGGCTTATTGCAGGGGTACATTACAGGTCTGAGCAAAGAGAAAGCCGATAAGTCTTGCTATTACAGATTGTATGAGGATGAGGGGCACAGAAAAACAGACCAGTGATATGCATGGCTTGAGGTCAAATTGGTTTGTAGAAAATCAAAAAGAAAATGTTTTTATTCACATTCATGTAGGCATTAAAAATTACATACTGTATGGTGAAATAGAAAATAAAGTTTATTAGAAAAGTCAAATGAATAGAATGGCATTTGTGCATTATGTTTATATTTATTTTAGATTAGTACATAAATGGTTTTAAATTATTTCTCTATCAATGGAGTTTACCAATTCACCTGAATAGGCTTCCCAATGCAGCCTTTGAATCGCAATGCTGTAGCTGCACTAAGGATATAGTTGCTTCACTGTAAATGCGTCTATGTAAATGGGAGTGAGGAATGATTGCGCCTGGCTGAAATCAGTCACTTGAGGTCAAACTGCTATGTCTTCTACTAGAAATAAGAATAGACTGCTGGCTAAACGCATACTCATTTCACATATGTTATTACCAAGTTCTCCATCACTGACAAGTACAGTACAGTACAGTAGCTTCAGAGATTATTCAAAGCTGTTTTAAAATTTACGGCTGCAAGGCTGGCATCATAATTTATTCACTGCATTGAGCCTGATCAGGGCTGGTCCTAGACCAAGTGGAGCCCAGAGCGAAAAGCGCCTTTGGCACAACTATCAAATGACAGTGGACGTTTCTGGGTTAGTGGGTTATTGGATGACTGGAAGGCCTCTTTCCACTACAAAATTACCTGCTTTTAACAGGGAGGTGGAAGAAATCAGAACCTTTTCACCATCTAGGTAAGTGTCTTTTATCAACAAAAGTGCCTCTCAAGGTACAGTTCGACCAATGGAATGAAAAGTTACAAATCATAAACGATTATGTTCAAAGTGTCACCATGACTTATTTAAGAATGAATGATGCTCTAACCCAGTATTTCCCAAACCCTGTCATCAGGGACCCCTAACAGTGCATGTTTTCAATATCTCCTTGCTGGAGCACAGTTGCATTCATTACGGACTAACAGGTGGTACTAATTATTTCACTTGTGGCCTGCAAAACATGTACTGCTAGAGGTCCATGAGGACTGGGTTTGGGAAACACTGCTCTAGCCAAAGTATTTGAGGAGAATGAAAAGGAAATGTTTAAATAAAGAACTTCTCCTAAAACTGACAAAAGTAATATCGTATAAGTTGACTAAGTCATTGTTTTGTTTACACAGTAGACAAAACCAGTCTGTATTGCTTATGCCACTTTGCTCTGTATTCTAACTTAAAGAGGTTACACAGGTGTTGAAAACCCCTAATATTCTGCTGTTAGCAAATTATATCTAATATATATCTAATATAGATTATCCCCTTCTGGCTAAGTCTACTAGTTAATATATTGCTTGAATGTGAATGTGTTTAAACAAATATAATATTTCCAACAATTATACAAGAAAAACAATGGCAGCCAAGATTTGTGTGCTACTGAAGTAAACAAGCAAGAATATCCTTCCCAGTGCTACCAATTTAGAAGCCAGATTCTTAGACAAACTTACACTTAGGGAATGGGAAGTAAAATATAAAGGATTTCTACTTACAAAATAGAGTTTGGGAGTTCTCATAGGTTCATGAAAAAAGTAAAAAGAAAAAGTAATGACAAGGATCTCGGAGTAGTGAGCAATCACTGAACCTAAGGGAGGAAGATAGTAGGATGATGGCTATTTCAAAGCTTTTGAAATCTAGAGATAGGGGAACATATTGCCTTAAGCAGACTAGTTTCTCTTCTGGGTCTTCATAACACAAATTAGATGACAAGATGTATGGGGGAAGAATTTATCACGCTTGTGTATTTAGAAAGTTACACATATCTATAAGCTAATATCCAATTCTGTCAATCAAACCCCAGCCTCTAGGGCCAGAAAAAAAAATATACACATAGTCTTACCAATGCACCTGCTACTTATCCTATTCTTGGACACTGATGAGAAAAAACAGTGTCTAGCTTAATTTACAGTATTATACAATATATCCTCCCAGTTTACAGTATTTTAACTTAACTGTCTCTCCTAATACTTATAGTGACCTGTAAAACATAAACATTATACTGTTATTTAGCACAATAATGTGAGTCTAGAAAAGGCTTTTACATGAAGAATGGGCACTTTTAATTTATTAATATAATTTTTATGATTATAAATGAAAGCTGGATTTTTTTATCCTATCAAATTAGATCTGAGAATCATCTTCGGGACCCATGGTTCAGTTACAAATGAATATTACATTTAATTTTAATTACTGATACAAGTTTAATTTTTTTTAATTGTAACTGATAGTCAATTCTATTAAAAAAAAAATCTATCATAAATTATTATTTCATCAATTAGTAGTACACAATAGTTCTATAAAGTAGGAGTTCTAGGGACCAACCTAAAAAGCAGAAGGAACCCGTTAATGGATTCTGACCCAAAGGATGAACTAGCTTAAGGGCAAGGCAAAGTTTTAAAATATATTTTTAAAGCATACCATAAATTATGTTATGAATACTTTTATGTTTGTAATTAGAATTTTAATGTTTTTGCTACTTTAATTTAAATACTTTTTTTTATATTTATGAAGCCAACAAAGTGAATTCTATTGTCTTTTTATAGACGTTACTTTCTTTTGTCAATATGGTGAATTAAATAGTTTGGGGGGTTGTTGAGATGAAGTTTTTATGGACCTATGTGTGCGGAGTGGACACACTAAAGGAGTGGTTTGATATGTAGGAATTGAACCAGATATGATCTCTGTCACTAATGTCAATGGAGTGAAGAGTGTGCAGGAGCCGAGGGTGATCAACAGTGCTGAAACCGGCACAGAGGTCCAGAAAGATGAGGATGCAGAAGTGACCCATAGACTCTGCTATTAGTAGGTCTACGTGGAAAGTTGGGGGCACATGCCTGATTGCAGAAAGTCGAGAATGGAGTGAGAGGAGAAAAAGTGAACAAGTTTGAAAGAGTGGCTCGGTCAAGAGGTGGTTTCTTTAAAATTGGCGAGTTGAGCATATGTTTAACTCCTTTGCTGCTGAGGCTTTCTTCACGCCATACTGAGCCCATTTAGGTACTCTTTGGGTTGGTAATATTACAACATTAATATCAGTATTTTTTTATAAAGTACCCACACAAATTTTTTTCTCACTTTCTCAATTTTTAGAAAATACCATTAGCAAACTTAGAAATCCTGTCATGACAAAGAAATTGTACACATAGTATCCAAATAAGTGGGGCTTTTTGTAATTGAAAATGAACTAAAACTCAAATATGTGTATTATTTTTTTTTTAAATACCACCCAAAAACAGTTTGCGATTCTTACCAAAAAAATACTTTGTGTTTCTGGTCTTACCATCAATCCACCTTTCCAAAAAACGGTTTTGAATGTATTGCATATTGGGTAGGAAAAATATGGTAGCCTATATTTAAGAATAAACATGCAAACACATTAAATTAGAGTACTCCTATGTTTATTGAAGCCAATATGTGGAGAAATGAGCATAAGTGCCCCCCATCTCTGGACTTCTCAATGCTTTCTATAGTTTAGGAGGTTACTGACAATAACTACAAAGGTGGCACATCATTTGAAGGAGGCGACTATTCTCTTTCAAATGCCATGAGAAATGTCCATTACAAAACATTTCCCACATCCTGGGTTCCCTAATGTTTTCTGTATTGTAGGAGATTATAGTCTAGTGATCAAATGTGATCATCAAATAATAATTACTAAGGGCCACAACATTTGAAAGAGGGTGCCCCTGAGGTTACTGAAGGAAGGATAAGTGAGATAGGTGAGATGGGGAGTGAAGTTGCCAGATTGGGTAGATATGGCACTTTAATATCTTGCCCCATTCCCCTGCCCAACAGATTATTTTATCTTTAGTGCTGTATACTAATTCCACCCCTGCATTGTGCACCATCTGCCTCCTCTCCTCTCGTATTGGTATTCACAAGGTTTGCTGCTTCAGTGTTTTTAGACCTTTTTGTCAGATGTTGCTATGGTATACTGAAGTAAAATTACCATCATTTATTTATATAGCGCCAACATATTCCGTAGCGCTTTACAATTGGGGACATACATAGTAAACTAATAAACAAACTGGGTAAAACAGACAAAGTGAGAAGGCCCTGCTTGCAAGCTTACAATCTATGGGATAAGTGTCAAAGGCTTTCATTGACATTCACATTAAGTTTATGCAAAGAGTTAATATTTGCAGTGTTAACCCTTCTTTTTGAAGACCTCTGCAATTCACCCTGGCATGCTGGCAATCAACTTCTGGGCACATACTGAATGATGGCCGCCCATTCTTCCCTAACCAATGCTTGGAGTTTGACATAATTTGTGTATTTTTGTTTGCCCCTCCGCCTCTTGAGGATTGATCACAAGTTCTCAATGGGATTAAAGTCTGGGGTGTTTCCTGGCCATGGACTCCAAGTTTCGATGTTTTGATCCCCAAGCCACTTAGTTATCACTTTTGCCTCATGGCAAGGTGCTCCATCATGCTGGAAAAGGCATTGTTCTTCAGCAAACTGTTTTTGGATGGTTGGGAGAAGTTGCTCTTGGAGTATGTTTTGGTACCCTTCTATATTTATGGCTGTGTTCTTAGGCAAAATTGTGAGTTGACTCCCTTGACTGAGAAGCAACCCCACACATGAATGGTCTCAGGATGCTTTACTGTGGGCATGACACAGGGCTGATGGTAGCACTTACCTTTCCTTCTCCGGACAAGCATTTTTTCAGATACCCCAAGCAATCTGAAAGGGGATTCATCAGAGAATATGACTTTACCCCAGTCCTCAGCAGTCCAATCCCAGTACCTTTTGCAGAATATCAGTCTGTCCCTGATGTTTATCCTGGAGAAAAGTAGCTTCTTTGCTGGCCTTCTTAACACCAGGCCATCCTCCAAAAGTCTTCACCTCACTGGGCATGCAGATGCACTTACACCTGCCTGCTGCCATACCTGGGCAAGCTTTGCACTGGTAGTGCCCCAAACCCGCCACTGAATCAACTTTAGGACGCGGTTCTGGCGCTTGCTGGACATTCTTGGGTGCCCTGAAGCCTTCTTCACAACTATTGAACCTCTCTCCTTGAAGTTCTTGATGATGCGATAAAATGGTTGATTTAGGTGCAATATTACTAGCAGTAATATCCTTGCCTGTGAGGCCCTTTTTGTGCAAAGCAATGATGACTGCACATGTTTCCTTGCAGATAACCATGGTTAACAGAGGAAGAACAATGATTTCAAGCACCACCCTCCTTTTAAAGCTTCCAGTCTGTTATTCTTACATTAAATCTTACATTAAATCAGCATGACCGAGTGATGTCCAGCCTTGTCCTCGTCAACACTCTCACCTGTGTTAACGAGAGAATCACTGACCTGATGTAAGCTGTCCTTTTGTGGCAGTGCTGAAATGCAGTGGAAATGTTGTTTTGGGGATAAAGTGCATTGTCATTGCAAAGAGGGACTTTGAAATTAATTGCAATTCATCTGATCACTCTTCATGACATTCTGGAGTATATGCAAATTTTCATTATAAAAACTGAAGCAGTAAACTTTGTGAAAACCAATACTTGTGTCATTCTCAAAACTTTTGGCCATGACTGTGTCAGGATCTGCCTGCAGCCCTCTGCATCGAATGTTGCTTATTGGCAGCTCCTGCCTCCAGGACCTTGGACTTGTTTTATTATGTTATCTGGCAGTACCTCTGTTCACCAGAGGTGATGCTATTGTGCCTTTTCCTTTGTTATTGGTAGGGGTTAACCTGTCTCACTAATTCTCTCCTGCACCTGGGTGTTCCCTACTTATACCTGCCTCTCTTCCTGTCCTGTTGCTGGTCATTGTAGTTGCTGTTCCATGTTGCTGTTCTGTTTCCTGTTGTTCCATGCTGTGCTCCTGGTTCACCCGTTCCTTTGGATCTCTTCATATTACCTGCTTACCTGCATCAGCCATGTTCCTGGTATTTACTTTCTGCATCTCCCTGCAATCCTCATTCCTACACCATCTGGTTTGTACCTTCCAGCAAGAAACATCATGTGTTTTACTATATTCCTGGCTCCTTAGCTGGGATTTCTGTATTAAAGTGTGACAGACTGTAAAATATTGGGGGTGAATAGCTAAGTAAATTTTTTATTACTTTGAACTCCTTCAGTGCTAATCCCGATTGGTACTTATACTTAGCACTTTTGATGTGCAGGATGAGTGCAAAGACTTTGTCTTCAGTCACTGGAGAGAATGAACTAAAGGTGGATTTGGGAGAGTAGGAGAAAGAATTCAGGGTGTATAGATTTTGCATGAGGAAATATATGTCGAGTGTTGTTGATTTTGTCTTTGAATCAGGTGGTCAGAGAAGTGAGTTTAAAGTGGCAAAGAAGCAATGGGGTTTAAAACACTACGTGGCTATTAGAGAAGTGAAGTATGTTTGCTTGGCAAGTAAAAGGGTAGTGTTGAAATATGAAAGGATGAATTTGTAGTGGAGGAAGTTGACATAGGAGCAAGATTTCCTCCAGTCGCTCTCAGCAGTTCTGGAGCACTTTTGCAGGTAGCAGCTCTGTTTGGTATGTCATAGTGGAGGTCTGTATCTGCGTTGTTTATGGCTGAAGTAAGTGTTGTGTTGCACAATGAGGGAGTCTGATCAGGTCAGGATAGAGTAGTCATAGGAGGTAGGAGATGTGTTAGTGAAAATGTAAAATGGATTGAGTTGAAATAATTAAGCTGTCACTTTGTATATATGGATTTGGGTGTTGGTGAGGAACATGAGTTGAGGTGAGGTTGTAGGAAAGGAAGCTGTGGTCATAGAGTGGTAAGGCCAAGTTGGAGATACTAGAGCAGAAACAGGAAAGACAAGGTCACAAGAGTTACCGTAACAGTGGATGGGAGATGAAGGTTACTGGAAGAAACCAAAGGAGGACATACGTGAACTAATTTTGTGATAGCAGAGACAGTAGGTTTGTGAATGAAAATGTTGAAATCATTAAGTATGAGAGTAGGCAGATCAGAGGATAGTAAGTAGGTAAACCAGCGCTGATTTTGTATGCAAAGAAAATATTATACTCATACTGGATTGATTGTGGTGGTTTGCTTTTCCTCACTTTGTGTCTCACTGTACCCGTGTGTGCATGTAGGAATGATTCAATATCAGAATGTATAATAAAGTACCAATTTATTTGTCAATGGTTCGAATAAATGCATGACAATTCATGGTAATCAACACTATGGTACAGTGCTATTCTGATTTGCAGATCTCAGCAACTGCTATAGAGCATGTCATGCACAGTAATGTAAAGTAAAAAAATTTGATATAGTCTACAAAAGTTACCAAGTATCTTGAGCTCCAGCGGAACAATAGGAGCAGTCTGGCTGCAACAGTTGTGTGCATTCTATTGAAGATGGTGATATTAGTGAGTGCTTGTAATGAGAACCACTAGATTCTCATTTAAAAGCCTTCCTAATGGATTTTGTGCAAAGGATAGGAAATAAGCAAATCAGGCGGCAAAGTTGTGAAGCTTTAAATCATCATCATCATCAGCAGCTATTTATATAACGCCACTAATTCTGCAGCGCTGTACAGAGAACTCACTCATATCAGTCTCTGCCCCAATTGAGCTTACTGTCTAAGAGCTAGATTTACTAAGCTGCGGGTTTGAAAAAGTGGGGATGTTGCCTATAGCAACCAATCAAATTCTAGCTTTCATTGTGTAGAAGGTACTAAATAAATAAAAGCTAGAGTCTGATTGGTTGCTATAGGCAACATCCCCACTTTTTCAAACCTGCAGCTTAGTAAATCTAGCCCTAAATGTCTAAATTCCCTAACATACACACACACATACACACACACACACACACACACACACACACACACACACACTAGTAATGACAGTAACATGAGTATGGAGAGGGGATAGTATCATATCTGTGATTTATGATCTAAGCATTAGAGTCACCGTTCATGGGCATTTTAGAATGCTGTGGTCTGAAGGTATTAAACTTCCCTAAATTGGAGAGGGAAACCTATATCTTTGTTACTGTAGAGTAGTTCAGAGGTGAAAGCGCTGCATAGTAGTATTACACCAGAAGCATATTTCTGAAGCACTCCTGTGGGACAGGGCAAATATGTTTCCCGTTAAAAATAATGTCAATTTACTGGATGTGTTAATAGCTTTATTAGAATGCTCCAATATTCTGGCTGGACAACTGTGCTGTAATAAAACACCCTTATGCCTTGGCCCTTAAAGTTAATTATATAGTACCTACTACTACCCCCACACTAAAAATACACTTTTATCACAGTGCATAGCAGAACGCTGTGTGGTGTTCACTGTGCCAAAGCATTCTAGATCACTTAATTCTGTGGGGGAGCACAGAAAAACTCTCATTTGCATTTGCACAATATTCAGCTGGAACCTAACCATCTTTATTATGGTCATTTTAGGTATCTGAGAGGCTGAATAAGTATAATATTTCAGATAAATTGACAGCATAAAATTAATCAATTGTGCATAAGCCACTCCATACTTTTCAGCTTGAAAGCTCAGATAAAGTATCTAAATCTCATTTTAGCATATGCACTTTGCAGTGACGTGTTTGAAAAGATAATGGAGGATGAAGAGGGATTTGTGATTGTAATGATAAAATGCTTATCTGAAGCATATATCCAGGGAAATGGGCAATCTATTCCTAGAAGCTTTCAGCATTTAAATCTATCCTCCAAAATGACTTAGGGGGTTAAAGCAGAACTCCAAGGGAGGTTACATTTGCTTAATATTCAGCACTTTCTCAGATGAATTATTGCAGCCAATTCTCTTAGATTTTTCCCAAGCCATTTCTGTAATAGTTTTAGCTATTATATGTAATTGAAGTTTTGTTTGTATGTTCCATTTGCACATGGTAAGCAAAGTACCGTTATTTAGATTTTGAAAATATTAACAATGTAAAAGATAAACGTTAATTAATTCCTAACTGTATCAGGTAAGTGGTAAGTAAAACTTTTTTGAGAATCGGTCCTATTATTATGAAGTTACATTTTTGGGTTTTGCTGCTCAGTGAATGGATGAACATTTTTTTGAAGTGAGTGGGATGGTGAGTAGGACGATAATACAAAGTAGGCTTGATTCTTGTAAAAAATCGTGTGTAGAGGAAATATAATATTATTTTTTGGGGTTGACAATAAAATGAGTTGAGTTCTATTAGAGTTGCATTACCACCTATGGTAAAAAAAAATCTAAAATGTTTCAGCTGTTTTCCCAGAGCTCCTCAGCTCTTTTCCCAGGACTGGCCAACTACCAATTAATTGCAGCTTTTTATTGGTCCTCCCCTGACCCTTCCTTGTTGCCATTTTAAAGTGAGAAATGGAATGTATTTAAACAGGCAGAATTACAGGAAAATTAGTACAGTTTTACAGGAGGCAAAATAGTGTTTGCGTGTTTTATGCTTCTATTGTAACATCTTATACTTAATTTCAAGATAAGGTTAGTTTTGATTGCATTGATTTGGATGTGTAAGTGGACTGTGTCTCTACAAGAGCATTGCACAGTAGTCAGTTTTCTAAGGATGTGCGGTCTGACACATGTGCCTACTGTGCATGTGCCACTCAGAAGAGGACTGCGCTCTATTTTATTCAAAGCAGAAAGGGTTCATTGGGAATTGCTATGGGAGCCTAAAGGGAGGTGCAGAGGCCTCCAAGGGGGGGGGGGATTCCTGGATTCCTCTCACCTCCATGCCCCATAACAGCTGCACCCACAGTAGTACTGCCACTTTCTCTTGCTGTAGTCATTTATGGGGTCTGCTGCAGACAAGAGTATCTGTTAAGCAGGATAATACAGCTATATATTGTTTTGCAACAGAGTGACCAATGAAAAGCCATTGATACCAAGGACCTGAGTCATTAAGGAGAGCAAAGCATAAAGAATGAGTATGCGCCTATGAACTATGTAATTTACAAAGCCTTCTACATTGTACATAGGTGCATAATTACATTACAACATTAACAGCAGCGATAATCCCATTGACATGGTGAATGACGTCATGAAGAGGAGTCAGCTTATTACTTCTTTGTGATTGGTTCAAGTCACTTTCAACAGTAGTCATCAGCAGTGATCGTCAGTAAGGAGCCCTTCGGAATCATCATGTCGTGGTAAGTGTTGTCGGGGTATTCTGCATTGATATGCCGTTCCCAACCCGGTCAGTATGCATTATTATGGATAACACTTTATTTCAACATATTTTTTAAAGTACTACCATATTATGTATGATATTCCCTTATCCCTCTGGAAGCATTTTGGGATTGTATGTCTATGTCTCCAAGTTAGCATCATGGGAAGCCACTAAGACATATAAATACATTTTTCTAATGAAATATTTAATCTCTGAATATGAAGTACAAACAAGAGTTCACATCAATTTTCACTTTGGAAATAATGACCAATGATAAAACTAGCAGTTGTTATAAAATTAGTGTCATCTTAATAGTTATAACACAAAAAAAGGTTTTCTGTCTTAGGTATAAAGATGAGTTGACTGCATTCACCAAAAAATCAAGGTACCTTCAATAATAATTATATAGCACTAATATTATGATCTGCTTTACTCTTCATATAGGATGAATGGTATTAACATGATAAATTTCATATTCTCCTACTCAATTCAATTCAATGACCAGAACACTTTGGGATTTTTTTAAACAATAAATATACACATAGTTACAACACTCGCAAGTAAATGGAGGGTACATAAGTCCATTAAGTTTTGTTACGTTTGGGAGTCACAATGAGCAACAATCATGTCTTTTTAAATATATTAGGAGCAGTATTTTAGGTTGGAAACATGGTATGTGAATATTACTTAATAGCCCAATTTCTACGCTCCAGTCATGTGGATTCCTGTAACATGATGTAATCTCTTTTAGGGTGATGTCACACTTCAGCGCTAGAATGTGGCACTTTTAGCTTAAAGCTAAATCACTGGCTGGAAAGGGAAATGCATATTCTCCACTAAATAGGTGGAATCTAGTCGAAGAAAATATATTTTCTGTAGCAGACATAATTTATACCATATATCCTAGGTTCCCAAACTGTGTGCCGCAGCTCCCAGGGGTGCCGCGGCGCTGTCACAGGGGTGCCGTGGACAGGAACAGGAAAAAAAAAACAACTTACCAATCCGGCGACGCCCAGGACCCAGCATCCTCCTCCTTCCTGGCCTCTCACTGACGTCATCACGCTTGACATATTCAGTGAGAAACGGCAGGAGAGAGGATGCTGGGTCCCGGGCGCCGCCGGATTGGTAAGTTATTTTTTTGTTTGTTTGTCTTCTTCTCTTCCTGGCCTTCGGCGGGATGCAGAGGGGGCAGAGCGAAGATGCAGAGGGGCAGAGCGAAGATGCAGAGGAGGCAGAGGGAGGGGGCAGAGGGAGGGGGCAGAGCGCGGATGCAGAGGGGGCAATGTGAGTGGATGCAGAGGGGGCAGAGTGTGTGGATGCAGAGGGGGCAGAGTGTGTGGATGCAGAGGGGGCAGAGTGTGTATGGATGCAGGGTGCACAGAGTGTGTGGATGAAGGGGGCACAGAGTGTGTGGATGAAGGGGGCACAGAGTGTGTGGATGAAGCGGGCACAGAGTGTGTGGATGCAGAAATATAATTGAAAAAAATATATAAAATATATATAAAAATATTCTTTTCCCTTGGATCTATGTGTACTATTTTTGCTTACAACTAAATAAGTATTTCTGTCCTGACCTAAATACCTTTACATTTTTTTGACTACTTATAAAACGGGACTGCTAGGTAATTATTTTGGAGGGATGCCTTGAAAAAATTATGGAGACTCTAAGGGCACCGCAAACTGGAAAAGTTTGGGAACCACTGCCATATATAGACATATTTTGTGATGATTTTAGGATGTTTGAAGTCTGCAAAGGTTGTAAGGACTCACTTCCTTATATAATAGTTTTTTTTATAATTGTGTTACTACTATAATATGATAATAGAGACCCTAATAAAAAAGAAATATACACGATTGTATATTAATGTAAGTGTAGCCTGACTCCTCTATAGAATATATACTGTGCTAGTAGCATGCATCTTATAAAATGACTTACTATTCTGTATGTCTTAAGTTACGGACATTTTCTCACTTTAAAATATGCTTTGACTGAAACTGATACAAATATACTCTGACATTTTGTATCATTTCCTTAGCCCACCTCACCAGTCTATATTTTATGTCATTGTGTTAGAGCGCTAATAATGACATTACAAGACACTTGGAAGAGATTTAATTTAGCATGTGTAAGTGATGAGTAAGCTGTCATAGTCTATTTTCCATGCAAGTAAGCAATAGATTCTTGGGGCAGAAATTTTATTTCAGGTCAAATTTTCAAGACCTATATCAGTTTAAGTATAATAGACAGTTCTTTTTAAAAGTGCCAATTAAACTGAGTTTGCCTGCTAGATGCTATGTTTAAGTACCATTTACAGGCTAGGTTTTAATCAGGGACAATGACCATGCCATAGACTGACAGGTTTGAAAAACTTCATGGAAGACACTGTTGAGAAATGGAAGACTGAATTTGTACCACATATTTCATATAGCTAAATCCTAGCTCTCATTTAACTAGAGAGCAGTAAAGATGCTATACAAGCCTGCTCGAAATATGATGACCAGACCCGTTTTGATTGCGGTGAACTTTTGGTTGAGCCAAAAATACTGAAGTTGGAATCTGATTTTGGCTACCTTGTTTTGTAACTGGAATTTGCGAATCGAGTTCAAAGTTTGCGTTCACAGCTCGCAGATAGAATACATTAAAATACTATGTAAAATGTTGCATTTTTTTGCCTTTTCAAGTTTAAATTGTTACATTTTAGTATTTTGAACTATTTTTAGTTTTCAAATTTAACAGAGAACAATGCTATATTTGAGTTTGAAGTTTGAATTTGTTGTGCACATGGAGAATATTAAAAAAAACTATACAATATATCCCATTACGCTTGAGCATGTTCAAACATGTTCCCTTTCCTCAACTCCAATTTTTTTTAAATCTTTCTACAACTTGATAAATTATTGTAAATGTTCAAACTTTAGAACTGGTCTGATGTACTATTGTCCAGGGCTTTTCTGAGTGAGTGAAGCAGGAAACCAACATCAGATGATATACTTTCTGCAATGGCTTTCTAATCATATCATCATCATCATCATTTTTTTTATATAGCACCACTGATTCCGCAGCACTGTACAGAGAACTCATTCACATTAATCCCTGTCCCATTTGAGCTTACAGTCTAAATGCTCCAGGATTCTCTAGCTACTGCCATAACAGTTTTAAATACCCCATTAGTGTCTACATTTGCCTTGCCTGTGTAATGTATGTTTCATCATCATCATTTATATGAAAGACACCACAAAGCTCTGCAGCACAGGACAGTTCGCATAACCATTTAGGCAAAATACAAATCATACATACAGAACAAGTACATATGAGGTTCAAGGTGCCGACATTATGAGAAATTTCAGTTTAAAGGATTCCTCCACAATAGCCCATGATTTCCCAATGTCTTTTGATGATTTCTTCAATTTCAGTAATACAATTTACATAAAATTTTGACTCAGGGCAGAGGTTGAATCAAAAATTCTCTCTGTACTGGTTTGGTGCCAAGCATCGAGTAACCAGCACCTAGAAAGTTAAGTAGCATTTGATTTCTTCAATGCAGAATGCTCCTGCATATGGTCACTTGGCCTCTGCATATATTTTGACCACAAGAGGCACAATCAATGTCTCCAGAAGTTGTGAAATGAGTGGCATATGGACGGCAGTTGGTGTAAGCTGTACACTGGCTCAGAGAGCTCCCACTTTTCCTTATTCCCACAAATATAAAGCATTGGATATTTCTGAATACTGTTGGCAAATGTCGCAGCAGCGCTGAGGATTGACTTCATACCGAAAACAAATTTGAGCCGATAAAATTCAATCTGACACAGTAGGCCTGATTCATCAAGGCACATAATTGCCGATTTTAAGCGTGTTGTACACAAAATCACTTGCGAATGCCCAGAACCTTCAGATATGGCCGTGAACGTAGTCCTGCTTGCTGCGTCTGCGAGTGCAAAGGATATATACTATAGCATAAGACTTTAGGGATGGAAGGGGGTGTGAAAGGGGTGGATACCTGTAGGGAATTCGCAATGAACGTGTACCTGCACATACATGCGATTTATACTCCGACGCACTGCAAAGGTCACATATCTTCAGACAGAAAGCGTGCGCCACCTTGTGGTCTAGTTTAAGTTCTTGCTGACATCTCTAAACAAACACAGCTTGAAATCCATGTCATCTAATGAACGTTTGTACCACCATCCAGCATATACCGGTGTACAATCATCTCATTATAGACCATTATATATTATATTTATTTGGATATTTGGAGATTAGTTAGACTACCTTATTTTTCTTAAGAGGTATTTTTTTGTATGTTGGTCATGCACTACATACTAATATGAATGGCTTAAATTGTAATTGTAATCAAATCTTTGTTCATACATTTATACCATAGCAATGTACCACATTACCAATGTTGCTCTGCCAAATGTTATGTGCTTGTTGAATAGTTTATCAGCTGTTGGGGTACAATGGCATTGTGTATTTTTATTTTTGGTACATATTTATCCAAGGCTTGCCTATGTATTATACTAATATTTGCCAATGTATTAACATACACATTTGTTTTTGTTCCATTTTAACATATTTAAAAAAAAAATATTGTTCATATTTTATGTACTGTTTTTTCCCCCCATATATATAATGAGCCTGGCTTTGCCTCGTGATAGTGTAAGTATGTTTTTACTCTTTAATGTGCACGCAGACTACAAAGGTTGCAAGGCATGAGGTAATTTATTTATTTGCATCCTTCAGCTATATTTTTTCTAATACTCATGGACATAGAGAAGGTGCTGGAAGAGGAGGACCACAAGTAATAATAATAATGTAATAATGTTATTTATTTTTTGGGGTTGGGTCGGACAGCATTAAAGTGTAGTCATCAGAAAACCTTGATTACACACATTTCATTTACCCTAGACAATTTACGCAAGGCAATGTTTGCCATTCCACAGGAGTCTGACATGATGGACTTAATAAGTCTTGTTGTCATTCTACCCCCCCAGCCCAACCAACCCAACAAATATATATCTGCACGTCCCTCCAAAAAGTATTTGTCCTCTGGCTACTATCATCAACATTTATTTATATAGCGCCAGCAAATTCCGTAGCGCTTTACAATTGGGAACAAACATTAATAATACAATACTGGGTAATACATACAGACAGAGAGGTAAGAGAACCCTGCTCGAAAGCTTACAATCTATAGGACAATGGGAGTTAGAAACACAAGGGCATGTGCTACATCATATTGCACAATGGACCAGCCAGACTGCAAAGGTAAAAGTACTGAGTGGGCTGTGTGTGTTGCAATGTTGGTCAGAAGGTTGTTGTCTTGCGTTAGCAGTGTAGAGGATGGCAATAGGGTAATCTAGGGAAATTAAGATGATGTTGAGGAATATCATAACCTTGTCTGAAGAGGTAGGTTTTCAGTGAACGCTTGAAGGTTTGAAGACTAGAGGAAAGTCTTACTGTGCGAGGGAGGGAATTCCACAAAGTACTACTGTGTTTAGCATAACATGAATCTTTGCAGAGAGTTTCAAGTTATGTAACACTTCAGATCTCTGCTGAGCCCAGCAAATGTGTATACAAAATACACCCATAGAAGTAATATATATTGTCAAAAAGCTTGCTAATCTAATTTTTCCCCCTTTTTACAGCTAAAAAAAAGCCATATTGCAAGCCCCCCTGACCCGCTTTCCAACCCCCTCAACCACTTTCCAGCCTCCATCAAAAGCTTTCCAGCCCGACTCACCCAGTTGCCAATCCCCCATTCCTACTTTATTAAATGAAAAAATTGCTGATTTTTTCTTTTTTTTAATGTTTGTTTATATATTAAAAAAAAGTAGCTCCATAAATTAGTGTGTGCCAGCTCTGACTCTAGTGCTGCCAGCCTAGCAAAGAACTAGCAAAATATGGGGGGGCAAACAGTTTGTGGCTTTACCCCAATTTCATTATTACCAGCACTAGGTTTTGCTCCTCCCACACCCTGGGCAATGTGTGGGGTACTAGTAATAGTATAATGCATTAAAATAATTTGTCCCTGGTGCACTACAGGTCCTAGGATGTCCAGGCTGCCCTTAAGTATCTGGGCATGCTGGCATATGTAGTACTACAAGCACAATCCTACCCATTGCTTCAAGCTCATGCTGGGACTTGTAGTCTTACAAAGAAACATGTAAATAAAAGTAAGACGCAAGTGTAAACATCATTTTTAATGCCATAAAGACACACACCCATTGACCATGTTTATTGGTCAACTACATTAAGGGTCTTTAATATGTAATACATTGCAGGATTCCATGAAAACCAAATCCCTGATAGATTATGCTAAATCAGCTCCTAAGAGCTCCCTTGCAAAGTCAGATCAAGCGTCATATTTATAACTAGCGCGCAATACAAATGATAGTGTGCGCCGTAGTAGTGGGTAGCGGATCACGGACTGCCAAATTCATCTAGCAACATATCTTAAGATCTGTGCCTTGATAAATTTTGGCGCTTGCAAAGCCGAAATACCTGTGTATAATACTCAATCCAGTGCACAGAATGCATACTTTGTTGAATCAGACCCAGTGTATTTCCTCTTAGCATGTAAAATAAATATTAGAATCCAGAAAAACAAACTGATTAGATATATAAGTGTCTCACAGTCCCAATGATTCCAAATAGTGGCGTATGGGAATTGGGAAGTGGGACATACCTCTCAACTATTTCTGACTGAGCGGAACAGTCATACAAAATTGGGACTAATCAGGACTGGTTACACAGTGGCTGACTGTGCTGATCTCTCCTACCTTTCTTGAAACTTCCATTACTCATTACTGACCGTGTCTTAAGCTGAGTTGCTGCTTGTCTGGTTCTTGGAATATTTGAGCCCTATTTGTAAAATAGGGATGAGTACATATAATATGGAAAGTATAGAACCATTTAGGCCTCTTTACCCCCCAACCAGTCCCAACATTAACTCAATTGCATCTTTGTTTAATAAATAGGCCCCCCTACCTGAAACCTGTGCTGACATCAATTGAATAGCATTTACATTTAATAAATAGAACTAATTTTTCTCCGGTTAGCACCTACATTAAATTTCTAGCATTCAGAATTAATAGATAGACCTACTCCCCCCACCAACATATCCCGACATTAAATTAATGGTGCTCACATTTAATAAATATGTGGAGATGTCCCCGGAGCCGGTGCCCGTGAAGAGGGTGAAGACTCCGACTGTCGCTATGCCCCTGGAGGGGCTGAAGACTCCCCAGATGGCATTGCCCTACAAGCGGGTGAAGAGGGAAGAAGAGAAGTACTCACCGTTCCAGCGATCCAGCGTCGGTGAGTATCGCTTCTTTTTTTCAGGTCCCGTCCGCGGAGGAAGGATGAGCCAATCACGACTCACCTTTCTCCGCTGGCCAATCAGTAGCCGGATACGCGAGCCAATCGCGGCTCGCGCCCGGCCATTTTGTCAGAACCCAGTCGGCGGCGGAGACAGAAGGACGTCGTGGGACGTCCAGAGCGGCGGAGCAAGACAAGAAGCAGTCTTCAATCAACACGATGCCGGCAGCAACAGGGAGCCCTTGTAAGGGCTGAGAGCGCCCCCACCTCCAGAGTAGCCGGAAGAACAGTGCCGAACCGGAGAAGAGGCACCGCCGGCTGGAAGGCCCGGAAAAGAAGGAAGAAGACGGCGTGGCAAGTTGAGATTCCTGCGCGGAGCAGGTAAGTAGTCTCATCTCAGGTCGGGCACTAGGCCCGTGGGGACATTGAATTAGGGGCACAAGGCCCAGGGAGTTAGGCACTAGGCCCCTATTAGGTATTGGGCAAGTAGCCCATGTCTTTCATGGGCACAAGGCTCTATTAGTTAGTCAAGAAGGGGGCTTAGAGCCCCAGGTGTATAAGGGCACAAGGCACTTAGGTAGTGGCCTAGAGGCCATAGGAGAGGCCACAGGGCCTGAGTAGGGGGCTGGTAGCCCATAGGCTGTAGGAGGGCACATGGCCCTCAGCTAGATAGTGAGGCCTCAAGGCCTAAGTAGGCAGGGGCTAGTGCCCCTAGGTAGCAGGGCACAAGGCCCTAGTTAGTGGGCTCAGAGTCCTGAGTTAAAGAGGGGGCCAAGGCCCATAAAACAGAGCACAAGGCTCTGTGTGTAGCTGGGCAGAGGCCCATGGTGTGAAGGGCGGAAGGCCCTGGTGATGTGTGTTAGAGGCGTGAGAGCCTTGCGAGTGTAGGCGCGGTCCTGTGTGAGGTGAGCACACAGAGTTAGGAGGTACAGTAGAGCGGAGGCTCCTGTGGTGCTGTAGCAACCGGCTGGTTGGCTAGCAGCTGTGTGCTCTGGTGAGTAGCGTACAAAGTACTGTATACTGCATTTATTTTGTCTGCGCGGCGAGTATTGTCTGTATTACTGTATCTTTGGGTGTGCTACATAATTGTGTTCAGGGGCAAGACGTCAGGCCCCCATTAAAGGTAGACTCTTGTTTCCTGTGTTTTTCCTGTGCTAACCCGTGCTGTGGGGACAGGTGTAGATTACCAGCGTACACATAGTCAGGGAAGAACATATGTAGTTTTCCCATCCCTTAGGTCCCTGGGGTCACGCTGGTTCCCAGAGGGGGTGACTGAGTGAGTCGGTGGCAGTGCAGCACACCTTGAGGCAGTTCCAGGGGCGGCCCGTGGTTCTGGTTGAGGGTCCCCAAGGCCGGTTCCGTGCAGGTTAACCTGTGGTTCCGGGTGTAAGGACACGTGTTAGATACCCGAGTACAGGCAGTCGGGCGGTTCAGTTTCGATCGGCTGTTCCGTGCGGCAGTTGGTCCGCGGGTTAGTGTGCTGTTCCAGCGAGCTTCAGTTGGGCCTGGTGCAGCCGGTCCTTAGGGTCCGTGGGTGACCCCATCGTAAGGAGACAGTCTTCTTGGTTAGACCTGGGTGAGGGGGTTAGGAACCACCCTCCAGTATAGCCCGTGAACACCAGCTGGTGTTCCCCGTAGTGCTTAGTGAGTAGTTCCGTTAGTGCACCACACCTAGTTAGTCATAGTTGTTTGACTTAGTTGCGTTGCCGACCATTAGAGCGTTGTTAGGGTCGGGTCACTGTTGTAGTCAGTTTAGTTTTGTGGGTGCCCATGTTAGTCTCACTGAGAGTGCAGAGGGAGGCTGTGTGTTCCTTGTCATCCGCAGGTTTCGGGGAGGTGCAGGAGAACCGGATCGGAAGTGGGAGTGTCCTGGTGAGTATCAGGCTCGATTCCCCCTTTCGGTTAGGCCCTCACCGGGTGGTGTGCGAGCTACTTGAGGCGGGACTAGTCCTGGTCTCAAGTGCCTGTAGTCCCCCGTGCCTTGGCAATAGCAAAATGAGGAGGCGGCAAGTGGGCTTGGACTGAGAGTGTCCTTGTTTGTTGCCGTATTCTCGGACAGCCCTTACCTGGTAGGCACGGCCGTAATCTCTGTCTCTTTCTTAGAGGGACGTGGTTGGAGGTGACAAGGGTTGCGGCTGCTGATCTGCTGGAATCGAATCACATCTGGGATAACGGAAGCGGACTGGAGGTGACCATCATTTACAAGGTAAGTTCTTTTGTGTTGCGTCTGTCCTGTTCCCGCAGGCGCTACAAATACACCTATTTCACCCTGAACAGTCCAATATTAAATAATTTTTCATTTAATGATTACACCCATTTCCCCTCAAATTGCCCCAGTATGAAATAATTAGTATTCACAATTAATAAATAGCCCACCTTCTACCTAAACTCAACAATAAATTAATAGCCCCAAAACCACCCATTAATTAAATAATGCCATCACTACATTTAATACTCGTTACTATGACCCACTTCAAATGAAATAGTCCCCATCACCAAATAAATTGCTAACCACAAATATATCAATATTTCACGCTCACTATTAAATGATTATCACCCAGACTCACCACTCACCACTGAATCTAGCCTCCACCCCTACTAAAGTAAGAGCCCTCCCCCCACACTTACCTTCTACTATCTGGCTCTGTACATTTTAGATGCAGACTCTTCTCTCTGCCTCTCTTTGTTTCCTTGCTGTCAGCATAAAATTGTAGCAGACTGATCTCTAAATAAACTGCAGTAAAATCACAACGATTGTAATATAAATAGCCTCTTACACCCTGGCCAACCATCTCCAAGCGATTTTCTTACCACATAATTGCAGCCAACCTCCTATCCACATGCTATCACTTCTAAAATAGCAGATAAGAACAGGGGGAGGGCTATATATAAAAGATATTGATCTAAAATACGTGAGATGATGACATTTTACCATACATTATGTTATACAGTATATAGAAAACACTACATGACCAAAAGTATGTTAACACCCTTTTTATTAGTAAGTTTCACCATTAGTACGGTTAGCCAGTTTTAATGCATCCAGATATGCCCTCTCCATAGTCCAACATTAGCACATTAGCAGTAAAATGTGTCATACTGATGAGCATATTATATATATATATATATATATATATATCATACTTGCCAACTCTCCCGGATTGTCCGGGAGACTCCCGCATTTTGCAAGAGTCTCCCGGACGAGTGTGGCAATCTCCCTGATAGGAAGGGGGAAAAATTTAGTTTAAACGCCGCGATTCACCCGGAATCGCGGCGTTTAGCCCCGCCCCCACTGTAAAATGACGCGATTTGCGTCATTCCGTCACGGGGGCGGGGCCAAAATGACGCGATTTCGCAGCCCCGCCCCCTGCACGCCCACGTCCCAGCCGGCATCTCCCGGAAAAAGAAAAAAAAATGTTGGCAAGTATGATATATATATACAAACACATACATATATGTGCTGCTGATGATATATAGACACTTGTTGATTACTGCATAGCAGGTAGCCCTAAGAACACAGTATTCTCATAGACATAAGAAGATTAGAGTATGTTTTTATGATACAGTCCACTTAATGTATTGACACGTACGGTCACTTCAAGACTGTGAGGCAGCTTTAGAACATTACAGATCAAAGCAAGTCTACCATTTCACACTGACAATGAAGTAGGAACCACATGCAGTACCAGACAACCTCCCATCCACAGTATCATTCAGGGAATTTAATTGCATTACAAGATATTTCATTACATGCCAAATCTGCCTTGTCAGTTAATTCTTTCTAACTTTGCCTTTTCTTATCTGCACTTTTCTATTACAGTTTTCATTGTATTTATCTCAGCACTGACTCCTATCACAGAGAAGGAGTTCATAATAGCATTACCTTATCTAATGCATCCCTTTAGGTTTCTGAAAGCTTAGTTCTCTGACTTAGGAAAACTAATAAAGTCTTTAGTTTTATACATCAGCTTTGCAATACTTGCTTAGTTGAATAGAGACAGTTGCTCTGGACTCTTATCAATGTCGGATTTTGCAGCAGTTTGAACTCAGGTGTTGAAAGATATAAGTATATTCCTATAGTCAAGTAAATTAACTTATATCCTGTTACATGCTAGCCATATTCTGTGATATTTCTAAGGCAGGGAAAAATACAATCTCAATGAAATGGTACAATAAAATAAGGCATTCCAGACAATAAAATAAATTTAAATAGAAACATGCACTTTGTTATTATTGTGTATATATATATATATATATATATATATATATATATATATATATATCTATCTGCACCTACACTGCTCACAGGTACATAAACCATCGCCAGGGATGAAATGTGTAAAATGTTTTATATTGGGATAAACTTGTCACATACATGTTGCATGGTACCAAAAATGTACTGACTCCATATAGATGGGAGTGTTGACCATATAGACACAGTGTTCTGGGAACCTTCTCCCAGAACCATGGCCATCTTTTCCATTGGGCACGATGGGCAGCTGCCCGGGGGCCCCACGGGCAAGGGGGCCCCATAAGCACGGCTCTTAATGAGAATAAGTAATCCTGCAAAAAAAAAAAAACCTGCAAAAAAACCTACAAGGGTCACTGAGCAAGTACATCTATCTATCTCTATATATCTAAATCTATATCTGTATCTGTATACATCTATATATCTATATCTATATCTATATCTAGGGGCCCCGGTGCACTGCTTTGCCCGGGGGCCCATAATGTTGTTAAGATGGCCCTGCCCAGAACACCTCCAACGTTTAAAGCCATAGCAATTAGAGAATGCATTACCCTAATTTTCCCAACCAGTCAAATTATATATGTCACTCACTATATATGTATATGTATATTTATAGGTTTTTTAATGTTGATTCCAATTGCACAGCAAGTTTCAACGTGTTGTGGAGACCAAGGACATGTTGGTGCTCGTTGTTCTATCCTGTTATTCAATTGAAGCCGTCAAGCCCCATCAAGCCCTGTCAGTCAATGACTGCCTGGGCTTGATGGGACTTGTAGTTCCACAACAGTATTTAATGTTTTTTTTGTAACTTTACTATTCAGCACAAGGCAGGTTTGCCCTAGGTGGGGCTGCACATTCTTAGTGGGCCCACATTCCATAGGGAATACACTCCCATGCTGACTGAGCTGGTTTTAGTTTAACATTAGGACTGAGGACCCCTGAGGGTCTCCCTGTTATAGTGTGGTCAGCCAACCTGGCATAGACTGGTGCTGGCTGATGAATTTTTATAATATATTCTTTATTTAGTATTCTGGTTGTCAAAATTGAAACAACAGTATAGCATAGATTCATTGACACTTGGCAAAATGCATAAAACCAATAAATATTGACTAGAAAAGGCAGAACATTTTTGTTTTGTTTATAAATGTCGTGAACATAGAGAGCTTGCAGTTATTTATAAGGGATAATTCATAACTGCAGTGTAAATAGGTTGTATCAAATGAATCCATTGATAAGTTAGTGTAAAAGTTAAAGACGGATCGTCTGATGTAATTGTGTTTGATGGCTTTTTACATCCCAGTGTGAGGAGATAAGCCTTCCACTTTTAGCAGCTTCCAGGATGTCTCACTGTTCGCTTTAGACACTTGAATAGACTTTGTGGTGCCAATCACAGCTGGAGATCCTGGTAGGCAGCATGTGAAAGCCTATACAGGTATATATAAATATGACTTTCAAAGGAAAATGTTGTTATAGTTCATATTTTGGGAAATCTGGATGCCACTCCGTACTGAGGGGCAAAAACCACACAAGGGTCTTAAATCATAGATACCAACTACACAGAGAACAGCCATAGTCACATGTATTTCAGGATGAGATTGGATATGTTGTAATCTCATCATATTTGGTATTTAAATGTGCAGGAAATTATGATTGGTTTATTGAAGGGAAAGTTATGTTTCTGGGAGATATCTGAGGAAAGCTAAAAATGGACAAAACTTAGGAATAGTTTGAACAAACCTGAGGTGACACCCACGGGACATTTCCTCCCCCACATTAGCACTAACACTGCCCTGGTGAAGGCCGTCCCATTTGAGTTTGCTTAAAAATCTGTGTTCTGGAAGGAAAATTGTCAGACTTTTGGGGAAATCAAGTTACATTGATAAGATGTCCATCTTCCTAGCCAATTCCCCTTGGCCAGAATGCAATTCATGTAAGTGAAAATCTGAATGTAGTCCTTTTTATTTCAAACTGTTTTTGCTTGTTATGTCAATATATTAATTGTTTATTCATTATTTTTGTTATCTGTATGCCCTGTACTTTTTGTATATTAAATCTATAATTTAATAAGTTGCCTCCTGGATAATCTAAAGAATCCATTAGCCTATTAGAAGAGAGATTGCTTGACCAGGTTAACCCTTGGAAGGCCAGTGTGTGATTTGTTGATACATTTGATTAACAAGCTGTGTGTGCTTGTATTTACATTTGTGTAACAGTCTGGAGGTGTGAAGAGTTAACCCTGTGTGTGCTGGTGTGGGTCTTGTTAGTTTGTGGATAACTAGAAGCCTGCGTGCCAGTGGGGAACAGTATATTGGGGTCCTATTGCCCGTACTCAATAGTGGTGGCAGAACCTGAAGTGCCTGGGGGTGTGAGAGCGCTGTGTTTGGGGGTGATTCCATAGGTCTAGAACCTGTGTGATAGGTAGAGAGAGACTGCAGGCTGAAATCGTGTGTGACCTCATACAGCAAACACCCCAAAGTCACGGCAGCTGGGAGCGTGTTCGTGACAATAAACATGGAGAAATACAGGAGGGTAGGGGGGTTGGTAATGTAAAGAGGGGAAGAGGGGAAGTAGAGCCATGGGCGAATACCTGGGGGGATAAGAATTGAAGAGTGAGGAGTGTTATCGAAGTAGCTTAAATGATTAAATGAGCACGCCAGAGAAAGGTGACCATGAGGTTCTGCTAGCCCAGGAACTGACAGCCTTTAAGGTTATTTAATCTTCAACATTCCAAAAGCTGATGGAGTGTGCAGAGCCTAGTTGGTATTATCTTTACATTACAGCCATTTCACAGCAGAGTTGATTTAATGTTGGACGTAGGTCAATTTGCATGGTGCAAAGAAATATTAATTTTAGCATATTCCAGCCTTGCAGCCCCTTATGTCTGGAAAAGCACAACATTTTAATTTAATAAAATTTTATATGGAAAATGTGACTTGCATTTATTAATGACACTGTCAAGA
This sequence comes from Mixophyes fleayi, assembly GCF_038048845.1. Classification (NCBI taxonomy): domain Eukaryota; kingdom Metazoa; phylum Chordata; class Amphibia; order Anura; family Limnodynastidae; genus Mixophyes; species Mixophyes fleayi. Next base: position 32,828,504 of record NC_134409.1, read on the forward strand.
CACTATCCTCTCTTGTTTATATGACATTTCATTAAATCATATTGTATATGAATAGGTTAATATGAATATATAAAAACTGTCAAGCCTCAATTCTACTGTATAGTTGGCATAAAAATAAACATTTGTAAGCCTGATGTAGAAATACTGCTGTTTTGCGTAGGGTCTATCTTGAAATATGTGTGACGTGTGTAGTTTTGTGACCAAAAATGTGTAAGTAAATTTGGGATGTAAAAATGTAGCTCTATTCAGGCCTTATATGACAATAACTGCCCACTAAGTAATTACTGCAAGCTGCAAATAGCAAACAGGAAAGTGGCAAGAGGGGGTAAAGGGAGCAGCTGCACCAAGTGGTCTTCAACAATAACCGCACAATGATCTCACCCCTGTCAATAGACAAAGCATAACATTGATAGGAGGGATTATATGATTGAGACAAAAACAAAGACACTCTATTGGAAGGTAAGCTCTGCCAGCAACCGTAGATACACGTTCCAATTTCAGCTTTATGATTCTTTCATACATTCACTTGGGCAGCACAGTGGCTTAGTGGTTAGCACTTCTGCCTCACAGAACTGGGGTCATGAGTTCGATTCCCGACCATGGCCTTATCTGTGTGGAGTTTGTATGTTCTCCCTGTGTTTGCGTGGGTTTCCTCCGGGTGCTCCGGTTTCCTCCCACACTCCAAAAACATACTGGTAGGTTAATTGGCTGCTATCAAAATTGACCCTAGTCTCTCCCTCTCTGTCTGTCTGTGTCTATGTGTGAGTGAGTATTAGGGAATTTAGACTGTAAGCTCCAATGGGGCAGGGACTGATGTGAATGAGTTCTCTGTACAGCTCTGCGGAATTAGTGGCGCTATATAAATAAATGATGATGATGATGATGATACAGTCATTTTTTAATATTGATATTATACAAATGTAAAAATAGAATTAGGATGACTATAACAAAATATTTTGCTCACAGGTTCTTTTTTTCACAATATATTACATGGCATGGTAGAGCATACATTGATGTCACAAAATGTGTTGCGGTGGACTTGGCATGACTCTGTTTTCATCTCTTTTAGGATACTGATGTAAGTTATTGAATATTCATTATTTATTAATGTCAGAGCAATGAATATTCAATAAGACTTATGTCAAAAGCTTATTTGACATGTAAATTGGTTAACAGAGATAGTATCCTCTTGCCGCATATCACTAGAGCTCGTCGTTTATCATATAAAAGTATAATTATATTAATTGGGTGATTGATATTTTGTAAGGATTATTACTGTATAATTTATTGAGTTATCTGGGATAGCAAAAAAGGTCTCAAAAATAAAGAATTATGATAAGACTTCCAATTACAGAACAACAAGATAATGTATAACTATCAATAAATATGTGCAAGCTGCCCTTCTGTTTGTATCATGTTATTATACGTCACATATTCTGTTCTGCCCAAAAAGATAAAAAGTTGTCCGTGCATCAACCACAGAAAAAAAGTAACCCCATATAGCGCTGTACATAAAATAGAAAACTTTATTTAGTGTATGCATATAAAATATAATAAAAATGTGTTCAGAAGAAACACTGAAAGCCTCGTCCTTGCATTCTTATATGACGCTCAGCCTTTACAAAAGAGCAGGAACGGCATCACCATTACAGGGTCGCTTGTCTGACCTGACTGTGCTGGTTCTTTTTCTGCTTTGCTGTAATCTTTTGATACCTGCTACTGGTTTTCGGCCTCTGCATGATACTTATCTTAATGCTGCCTGGTCATTTTTGTCCAGTCCTGAGTTATTGGTTTTTATCTGGCTTAGTTTTTGCCCTGTGTTAGCAATTATAGTTACATGCACAACACCTGGGGCAACTGAGCAACATGGAGCATGTTTAGTTGTCAGGGAAAAGTATCTACTAAAGTGAAGACCATGACAGCTTTGGCTACAGCGGCTAGGCGCTGGCTGGGCTGGGGGGCAGGGGGATCAAGGAGGCACTGTCTTCCTTCCTGATTCCTCCTTTGACCAATCTCCCTGGGGGAGTGCATTATGTAATGTCAGATCCACTGAATCTCTTTGTTAAAGTCCTGAACATGTGAATACCTTCTGGCAGCACTGAACATGTGAACACCAACAGCGCTAGAGACTGGGGCCAAGAGCATTGTGTAGGGGGCCAGGTAGACTACATATTTATTCTTGATATATGGGTTAAACATATTCATAACAGATACACAACTGCTGTAAAGATGGGCAGATTAATTAAGAATAAACAAATGGATTAAGTATGTTTTCTAACAGTAACTTAACAGAAGCCACTAACAATATCAACTATATTAACTTAATAAGAAATCATACGGACATATAGAGAGCTGTTATTATCTAAATATTTGCAAACACTGTATGTTAACATAAATACCATTCAGTAATAGTTACATACAGGAAGAACTGAAAGATGTACTAAAGAACATCAGTATGATAGGTGTACTGAAATCAATTACCATTTTGCATTTTGCTTATTAAATACCATAACAGAACGTAATTGTACCAGTTCAGAAATAGACAAAGGGCTTACGTAATATTATACAAAAAGAAACAAAGCCTCATGTTCAGTAAATTCAGATGAATATTAGTCAGCCCACAAAATTGTTGTTTATATAAAAATGTGTATATTTCTATGCACTGGTCGAAGTGAGGCTGTATACACCACTTCTTCTACTGCATTCATTGTAAAGCTATCACATTCCATCCGCTTACATTCCCATTACATTTTCCATACCACCACTTCGAAATTTCTATACCACCTCTTTGAAAATTCCTCTTTGTCCACTGTTTCTATGTGTATATTATGTGTATGCTCTTCTGATTTTCAGAATTTAAAATGGCATGGGCAAAATTATATTTTTAAGAGGCCCCACAAAGAACCCTTAGTCCCACAACGGGGCTACACAATACTTTTGTAGAAAAACGTCACATCATATTATCATATCAGATAATATTTTGTACATCCCAAACTGTTGGTTAATCTATTTTGAGTCCAGTAGGTGAAATGCCAACCCCGTTAATAACGATTTGCACTTTGTGACAGAATCAGTATAAGCAGGACCAAAGGGGAAAAACTACCATGGTCATAAGAACTGCATGGGACCCCATTTGTGGGCCATGTGGCCCCTAAGACTCCTTTTGCTACTATCAATTTAATGTGTCACTCAAGGTTTGAAAAAAAGGCAGGATTTAAATCCACTACATCCACATAGATTAGGGGCTGTCTCCCAATACCAAAAAAAGAACATAATAAAGATACTTTATAACAAGCTGCCTTACATTAATTGTAACATGTATTTTCAACACTATTATAAGTCAGTTAGCATCTTTTAACTGCACAGTAATTTAAAATGTAAATATCTAGCATCTAAATAAGAGTTTGCACTTTAATACAAGCAGTGCCCAAAGGACAAATTATCCAGTCAAACTGAACCACTTTATGGACCTCTGCCAGGGACTTATTAGACTGTATTTATTGCAGACCTGGATACACTGCCAGAGAACAACACCTCCTGGAGGACTCAGGGTACTGGTAGTGAAACCAGGCGTTGTATTTAAAAGGCAAATAGAGCCGCCTTGCATTTTAGTTTTCTTACATGAGCTTAATATGCTCTGCTGAGCTCAGTATGTAGTCGGGCAAAGCTGACTAATGAACCCAGTCAACATGTTTGTACAAGAGACAAATTTAGCTGCTTTGATTTTGCATGCAACCATTTGTTATTACCGAAATCATTCCATGCGCACAGTTACCTCAATAAAACACGAAAATAAATTGTTTCTCAACAAAATATTAAGCGAGACCCACAGTGTAAATTTATCAGCTGGTCTTTAGAAAGCTTTTTTTTAAATTAATAGTGTACAAAATGTAAAAAACTAGTAATGTACACTGCAAACATAAAATCAGAATTGCATAATTATATTACAACTAGAGTGATTTAAAAAATATATTTGGATATAAAGCGGATTGGATATAAAGCTGGGTGTAAAGCTGAAGGTAATTTTAAAATAAAGAGGCTTGCTATAAAACCGTATAAAAGACATATTAGTGCTCCCTGATATATTATAGATGTATTTAAAGGCTTTATTACACCTTTACAAAAACAGAGTATGTCACAATCAATGCCAGGCCCAGGTTTTCCCTTTTGGTTTTGGCCCAGTTTGCGTTTGTGACATCATAATTAAGTGTATTAAATGTAGTAATTTCGGTTCCAACTAAAACATTACTTATACAGTGCTCTTAAAAGCTTACAATCAGCCCTCATCCCTGAGCCAATAAAGGCACAATTTGATCTCAAATTTTCCCTGCTAGATTATTATACAGTGTTACTTCTAATATCTTTTGTCCATTTACTAAAAACAATATACTAACTATACATACATTTGCTCAGTAATATTAAACAATCAATGCTTTCTGTTTGACTGCATGATCCCTTGCTTTCTGATCTGCATCTTCATCGGTAGCCGGGAATGAATTTAGTACACAGTTTTTTTAGCATTGTTGCTATGGAAACCCACTGAGGTGCAGAGATGATTGCTACTTATGATTTCTGCCTTGCATTGTTTTTGAATGCTCCATATTAATCACATCACAGGGATTAGGTATTGTCATAGGAAATAAAATGTAAGAAAGAATCTTATTGTCATTTTTCATTGCTGCAGCTATCATTGGGTCACAGCAAATCTAGGCTTATTTGAAATTGTCTTCGTATGTATCACAATTTTATTGCAGCTATTTCTCTTGACAGTGGGTATTACTTTGTATTTTCTAAAATAATTTTCTTTCCCCTGATACAGCGGTTATTATATTGATTATCTGTCTTGATATGAAGCATTATTAGCTCTTGCTCTTTAGATCTCGATATCCTATTTTTCATCCAGGAATTATGGCATTAAAGCTGTTTATGAAAAATGATGGGTGCAATAAGTTAAGTTTGCCACTAGAGGGAAATATTAACAAAATCAGGGCTAATTGCCAAGTGATCTATTTTCTGTCATTTTCTGATGTGCTGTGTATTAAACAGCCTATTTAGTATATTTTTATCAAGTAGCAAAAACCCCTATTGCCATAAAAAATGTGTGTATTTGCCGGCAATAGAGCTCATTGTAGCTTTGCTATATAATTGCTATCACAGGCGATAACTCTGCCAGCAGTAAGATTCTCTGGCATTCACTGGCATGCTGTTTAACAAGTTTTATGTTGGGTTTATTTATTATTAAAAGCTCCATAATTACTTTCTTAGAAGAATGTTATTATTTAAACAACATCTTTGCATAAGTACAGTATGGTTAACAGGTTAACAACAAATTCAAACTTATAAATAAAAATAATATACAAATAAAAAATAAGACCATTGCATTTTCAACAGTGAATGAATAGGTTATTATCATTGCTTCTGTAATGTTTTGGTTATACCAGTAAGAAGTTAGATGTAGATACATGTGTGAAAGGGTTGGGTACGCTTCACCGATGTCCTCTGCTCCGACATGGAGTAGGCTTAAAAAGAAAATCCGAAATTATGAAAAACCGATTGGTAAAGAAACAGACTTACCTTCAACCCGACGCTGCAGATCTCCAATGGGAGCACGATGCTGACAGCAAGTGATTTCGATTGGAAAAGTGCTCGGCACTGCAGGCTGACATCATTGCAACGTCTATCAATAGAAATGAAAAGCCGCAATGTCAAGTTAAGTGTTTAAACACTTAACCTTAGGGGTCCCCACATTTCCGCTTTAAATTTCTATTGACAGAAGTTGCGATGACGTCAACCTGCAGTGCCGAACACTTTTCCAATCGAAATCACTTGCTGTCAGCATCGTGCTCCCATCGGAGATCTCCAGCGTTGGGTGGAAGGTAAGTCTTGTTTATTTTCCAATCGGTTTTTCATAATTTTGGATTTTCTTTGTATGGCTTCTCCATGTCGGAATAGTGATAATAGTAAAAAACGATTACCACCGGTGTGAGATGGTGATCCATATACATGTCATACTTGCCAACTTTCCTTTGTTGGGATCCAGGATATCCTGGGGAGGGTTTCTGCTGGGAGGGCGGAAGGGGCTGGGGCAATTTGCATAATTTTGGCCGCGATTCCCCACAAATCGCGTAATTTTGATATCCGATGGGCAGGATGTGGGAGACCTGCCTGCTTCCCAGGAGTCTGGGAGACCTACCTGTAAGTTCTCGAGTCTCCCGGACATTCCAGAAGAGCGTACAAGTATGATACATGTACATAATTCTAAAAAGGATAGTAGTCGATAGTAGTTACCAAAAGACCAATTTAAGATGAATATAATTCATCCCATAATTTTGCAGATAAGCAACAGCATCCACAGAATAAAATAGTGAATCAATACGGAATATTCTTATAATATAATTTTATTTTAAAACTCAATAGATTTACACAAAAAATGTTTTAGGAAATAATCCTTAAAGAAAAAAAGATCTAATATAATATATAGTAGTCAGTTTAAACATGCCAAACATGTAAAAGAAAGGTGAGGTAACAGAATGATAATCAGAATAAAGGTGCACATGCTGGTAACTGGTATGACACATTTAACCAATGCCTACGATGTTGCAATTTAGATATACTGTTTCAGTAAATAGCATTATTGCATAAGGTTAGTTAGTTAGGAGACTAACTTTGTAAAGATGGAAAAACTCTCCGGCAGAGCGGAGGAACTTGAAAGGTGTGCAGGAGAGGTGGGAAAAATTAAAAAGTATAATAATAAAAGCAACAGACCTTTGTATCAAAAGGGTTAGAAAATGCACAAGGAAAAGGAAGCCAGTGTGGTTTTCAAAAGTAGCATGTATTGTAAAAACAAAAAAATGGCCTTTAGGAGAAATAAGCAGACTCAGAATAATGAAGACAAAGAGGTGTATCTTGTTAGACAGAAGGGAGCTAAGAAAGTACTCAGATGTGCAAAGAGCACAAGCTGACGAGAAAATTGCATGGGGCAAAACTTGTTTTAGGTATATAAATGAAAGGAGAAAAACAAAAGGAGAAATAATAAGACTAAAGATCAAGAGTGAAAGTCTTGTTGAGGGGACAAGGTAATAACAGATCATCGTAATGTTCTCAGTGTTCACTACAGAAAGAGAGGTGATTGGGCCACTGTTACGTTGCAAGTATATTCATAAAAATGAGGTAGATACAAGTACATTTACAGAGGAGAAGGTCCTAACAGAGCTCTGAAAACTGAAATTGGATAAATCAATGGGCCATATGGGATATAGAAGGATACTAAAAGAGCTTAAAGGGGTGCTGGTAACACCATTAACAGAATTATTCAACCAGTCACTAGCTACAGGAGTAATTCCAGAGGACTGGAAAAGAGCGAATGTTCTCCCTCTGTACAAAAGTGGAAGTAAGGAAGAGGCAGCAACTACAGACCAGTGAGCCTTACATCAGTAGTAGGGAAATTGATGGAAACACTCTTAAAAGAAATCCAATAAGTTACAGTATCCTAAACAGCATGGATTAACTGGGGGAAGATCAAATCAAACAAATCTTATTGACTTTTTTGATTGGGTGACTAAAGTAATAAATCAAGGTGGGACCATAGATGTATCTAAACTTAAGTAAAATATTTGACACTATCCCACATCGCAGACTCTTAAATAAACTTGAAAGCTTTTTGCAGATGACACAAAGATATGCAACAGGATAGACACACCAGGAGGGTATAAAACAAATGATTGAATACGATTGAATATAAATAAACGGTGATTATGATGATAATGATTGATGATTTAGATAGACTACAGGAATGGTCAAAAGCATGGCAACTAGAGTTTAATGCCAAAGATGCAAAATGATGCACTTGGGTCTCAAAAACCCAAAGGCTAAATATAGTATTATCGGTACTATAATGGAAACTATTGAGGAGGAAAAGCATCTAGGACTCATTATTCCTTGTTAATTAATGGCAGGTAAGCCTATTCTACTCTTCTTATTCTGTTTTTACTTCCCTACCTTTTGGTCCTTTCTGTATATTTTTCCTTTTATAATGTATCTTTAATATTTCTGTCTACTCCTCTCATACTTGCCACTCACTTTCACACTCATTTCCCTTTTATCCCTTGTTGTGTCTCTGCTTTCCTGTCCATTCTCCCCTCCTCCTCTCACCGTCCTTCAGTTTTTTCCACATTATTATTTTTATTAAAGTTATTTATGATAAGGGGGAAGGGGAGCAGAAAAAAAGAAAAAGGGGGGGTTCATAGTGGGGAGCAGACATAACATAATACACCACCAGAGTACATAAATTAACAGCACAACAAACAAGAAACAAGAAGTCATGTGGTCACAGAAAAGAACCATCAATAGACCCTATCGTTGATTACAAAGATAGGCATCCGAAGCTGAATAAATAGGGTCAGGCATATAGGAGTCAGGCAAAATCGGTGGGCGGAAGAATACAGAGCCTTTTCCATCAGCAGTAAACTCATGACAGGACCTCAATTTAACTAGGGGAGAGGATGCTTCCAAAGAGTAAGGTACATCGAATGTCTCCATTTCAAAACTAAATTGTACTTTGCCAATTTTGGGGATAGTAGGAGAGGAAGAATTCTTCCACAGTTGTGCGATCACTGACCTGGCAGCTATAATGATATGCCCCCATACATACCTATGATGTTTAGGTAATTGGTCTGAATATAAGTAAAGACGGGGCTAGTGATATTGAGGTTACACGCTTTGTTAGTTTAAAAACCTTTAACCAGAGTGGCTGGATAAACGGACATGCCCAGAACACATGGAGAATATCACTGATAGCACCACAGTTGCACCAACATAACCTCAAATGATCAGGCTTCATCTTCTTCAGTCTAGCTGGGGTAATGTAGGTCCTATATAGAAGCTTCAGAAACATTTCCAAGTGATTGGCGCATTTGGACATTTTAGAGAGGTTACCATAGATGTATTCCCATTGGGTTGGGAAAAAGAAACATTAAGGTCTGACTCCAATGTGCACTGGGCAACATGTTTGGGTATATTTGTGAGATACCAGAAAGTGATCCCCCTTTCTTATTGTCCCTAGTCAATTATCATATACCAGAGGTGGGTGTGGACTCAAAGGGCAGCTGTGGCAGAGAAGGTCAGTGATCCAGTGACACAGCCACAGGTATATATAAATGTCTTTTGAGGGAGTGCAAAGTTTTTCCTGCAGTTGCACAAAGTAGCACTGACCCTCAGCGTCAAACAAGTGTGAAAGAGAGGAGATCCCCTGTGAGGACAAACTGGAAGTATCAAAATCGGGTATGTGCTTAGGAAGACTAGATAAGGAGAGATTTCTAGTCGGGGGTGAAATCTTTGGAGGAAGTAATTTCAGATCCGCGATAGGGAATCATGGGTGTAGGGCTCGCTCCAAGCCAACACAGGGCTTATGATGAACTAGGAGTACCCAGTCCTTAATCTGAGAGATGATGCATGCCTCCTGGTACTTAATCATATTCAGTAAGGCAAGGCCTCACTGTCTTCTAGGTCATTCGAGCAAAGGGCTTGCCTCTTCAGATATATTTAAGCATAAGTGAGTGCAGCGCATCCTTAAACCTCTTTGGGAGGAGGTAGGGAATCGTGAAACATACATAAGCTTAGGGAGTAACATAATTTTAAAAGCAGCCACTCTACCCCGGCAGGAGACATTGTAGCCCATCCTAGAGTTTGACAGCTTGGTGAGCTGACCAATTAATGGTGGATAATTGATATCGAACACATCAGATATTTTGAAAGGGATGTGGATCCCTAGGTAAGAAATGGAGTTCTCCTTTCAAGCATATTTAAATTTTAATTTAAAGCTGGCCAGTCTAGTGGAATTTGGAGTAGCAGGGCTTCAGTTTTGTTTTGTAGTTTATAATAAGACCCACAGCTTTAATTGTTCAATATTTGATGTAGCGGCACTAACAAGGTTGCAGGGCTGGATATGAGTAAGAGGACGTCATCTGCAAATAGGCAAAGACTGTGGTCTGTCCCCAGGAGGTTAAAACCCCTACAGGTCATGGAGCAGTGGAGGTTTTTCGCCAAGGGTTCAATAGCCAATATACATATTTATTGAGAGATAGAGAGAGAGAGAGCAGAAATGGAATTCCTGGAGTGCTACTACGGTTAGTACGGTGACCCAGTTTTCCAAATTCACCTTTGAACTCTGGAATAGATGCACTTATGGTGGAAGTGAGCTCCGATCTAGCATAAGTTGCATAGTGCCAATAGTGTGTGGGACATTGGGATCCAGCTGGGTAGAAGAGAGTGGGGGGGGGTCCATTATCTCTCAGGCACCTGAATCTGAGAGAGATGCAGTCTGCCGTAGAAAGGGGGACTTTTTTTCCTTGCCTGTTACCAGGTGTTTAAAATAGTTTACAGCAGTGATGGGTTTGGTATTCTTGAGGGTTTTTGAGTCCATCATACAAACAGAAGGATAGCTCGAAAGCAGCATAGCTAAGCTCAGAGGTGAGGCACAAGACTGTAACATGCGGACAGGACAAAACAGGCGGTGACAAGTTACAGATATGGGTGGGTCAGTAATGGTGAGATTAGTACCCAGGCATTATCAAACTTATAGAGGTAGCCTTGCAGGACCTGCAAGGAGTTACGAGGTAAAAACAAATTTAATCATATGGCACACAGAGCTGAGCAGAAATGTGGCCAGCTATGAGATCACGCCCCCTTCACTAATTTTAAGTAGCCATGTGGGCACACTCTCAGCTTACCAGTTACATAGGACTTCAGCTCTTCTACTGCGGTGGAAAGAAGAATGGACAGTGCGTCCCAATGGAGACAAACAACCATGGTGACGGGCCCAACCCATGGGTGCATGGATCCATGGATTCATAGGCCTGTGTACGCTGCACACCTTGCAACCATTATAGAGATACTACAGACATCATCACTTCAAGTTTGCTTATTGTACACCGATACCATTTGAATATTTTGCTATATGTACTATATTCTAACAAACCTCATGTAATATTTATACTTATATGTTAATGTAACAACATTGGGCCTGATTCATTAAGGAACTTAAATGCAGATACGTACCGTATTTTGCATAAAATCACCCTGAGCATGTCCAGAACCAAACTATATGCCAGTGAACGCAGCAACATTCAATTAATCTTCGAGAGCAAAAGGACTCTTACGACTGTCTGTGATTTCATGGGCAGAATGGGGAGAGGAATGGGCATATGCACATAGTAAATGTATAGTAAGGGTGTGCCAACCTGGAGCGCACACAGTCACGTCTGATTCAAGCTTTGGAACATCTCAAAGCTACGTGTTTTTCTGTCGTCACTTGCACCAGCTACAGGGCAAGTGTAAATACCGAGGGATATTAATGACAGCTGCAAATGCATGCTAGAGCATGTCTTTTCAATCAGGAGCAACTGTAAAAATGCATTTTATGTTCAGTGGACATTAAGAACATCATAATAAATGTATATTATGGAAATTGTAAAAAACTTTTTACTGTTTTTTCATTATTGCCTATATTATTAACAGGTGACATTAATTGGATATTTGTATTTTTTTCTGTGCGTTCTGCCAGGACTAGAGTATAGAGCACAGCATACCTCGACCAGTATTCAACAATACAGACGTATGTATGCCATAAATAAGTGCACTTTTAAACAAACTCAATTTGCATTCGGTTTGCATGCCTTAATGAATCAGGCCCATTGTGCTTTATTCCAGGTGGCTCCATTTAGTCCATCTCTTTATCCATTGATATATCTTCTTACTACATAGGTATTGGTTCATGTGTCACACCTATTGCCAACATGTACACAGCTATAATCTGAGTTTCTCAACTTTCTCTGACATCTGGTATCTTTTTTTTGACTACTGATATATTTTCTTTATCAATTATTTCCTTTAATCAGTATTGTCTAAATTGATTGCGTTTTAAAATCATTTTACATTTTAACATTCTATATTGTTTCACTATCTTATTGTTGAGGTGCTGTTGTGTTCATTGTTTATCCTACAATTTGTTCTTTCTGAATTCTTCAGTTGATCAGATTGTATAATAATCATGGCCAGATCGATCATCAAGCGAAGGGGGCTCCCACCTAGTGCCTGATGTGACCTAACTCGCCTTAGTGCCAAAGGACAGTGTTGGAAGACCTAGGTAATCTAGTGTGTTCGCATTACAGAGGTTATTTGGATCAGCCCTGGCCTATCTTGCTATTGCTCTGCTTCCCAGTATATTACATTAAAAAACAGCTTTGTAATAAAACAACCAGACTTTCAAATTTCAAACAAATATCTTATTACACTGTATCCGACATTAACATGAATAAATTGCTTTATTTGCACATTGGTTAATAAAAAGTGTGAAGCAGGAGTGTGATGTGACCTCAGTATCCGATCAACGGCACTTATTTCAATGAAAAGGAAAAAGGAGTAACAACGTTTTAACACATTTTCAAGTAGACGTGAGTTGCATACAAATAATACAACAGGGCTCTGTGCTGCAATATCAATTCATCTTTGCAGTACATATGCTATTTGCAAAAAGCTTATTGATGATTTGAATTTCAAGGCAGTGAAACAAATATGAACTAGTGCAAATCAATTACTGTGTTGTTTGTCGACAAAATGTGCATTGCTGTGTTCATTGTTCCCAAAGCTTTAGTGAGAATCTCAACTTCATATTTTAAATTGATATGTGCATCAATATACTGTATCGCAATAGGCAAATTGGATGTTAAAATGTTACCTGCTGAATTGAAATGCCTTTCTTTATTCTTCATGGGTTATTATAACAAACCTGTGTGATGAAATTATTTCATATAAAGAAATAGATTGAGGCTGAAAAAATATGAATTCTTTACACTACAAGTTTAGCTCATTTTAATATATTTGGCAAACAAGAGAAAACATTGTGTATTCTTGTATAAAATGCTCTTATTTACATATTACAATTTAGCATAATTTTGTCTATGAGACCAAATAACATAACAAGTAAATGTTAACTGTTTCATCCCGACACATTAACAATCGCTACTAGCAGGCCCAGACATAAATGTTTTGCGTCCTCAGGTTCTTTTTGCAATGGTGTGCCCCATAATCGCGTATCTCTATTGTCCTACTATCCACTATAACCCTTGCATAAAAAAGTATGAATGTATTAGAACTGCAGTTAGCAAGCAGGTATGGTTGCCACAGAAAATGCTTAAAAATTTTGAACCAGTTCACAATTTGATCGAAATTCACCAATTCAATGGTCATGTACATGTTCGCAGTACATTCGGCAATAGAACCTGACTACAATTAGTATATTTGCAGTTGGTTTTTGCCTTTTGCATTAAAATTAGTGTTTCCTATTTTCGTTTAAGCACTGTTTAAATAATACTTCTAATTCATACTTGCCAACTCTCCCGGAATGTCTGGGAAACTCCCGAAATTCGGGTAGGTCTCCCAGACTCCCGGGAGAGCAGGCAAGTATCCCGCATACTGGAACTTACTAACCAAGATGACACGATTCGCAGTGAATCGCCCCCTGCAACAAAAACGTAATTTTGCTGTGGGGGCGGGACAAAACTGACGGGATTCACTGCGCCCCACCCCCTCTCGCCCTACAACCACGTCCCCTGCCCGGGATCTCCTGGAATTCATTTTTTAAAGGTTGGCAAGTATGTTGTAATTAATATTTTAACATTTTTCAACTTTAAACTTTGAATCGTGTTTGAAGCTCACTGTTCACATTTGAGGTTCATTGCCAAGTAAAAAACACCCAAATGTCTCATGTTTGAGCCGGTTTACCATGTGAGAGGAGGCTCAATTGTGCACAAACAGACTCAATCATGGTTGAACATGGTTGAATCACTTCGAACTTGGTAACCTGTTCAATTTTGTCAATTTTTTAAACCTATGTAAAATTTGAGAAATCTGGAGAATTTGTACATTTTAGTGAATCATTTTACATTTAGTGATTCATCGAACCTTTTCATGAATGGATCCGCTGACTGTTCACACATCCATAGTTGCCACAATTTTCAGTGAAAAAATACCAACCTTCTTATCTCTATTATGTTACTGCCATATTAATAACAGAGTCACTGAGTTAAATGATTTCTTGCCAAGCTGGTAAAACACTGTCTGGGTACATGACTTACATAAATTTTGCACTGAATTGCAGCAACCATTGCCAATTAGCATTAGCTTTTATCAGTTATACAATAAAAATAAGTGTTTGATTGCTAATTGCTGATCATGGTGGCCAATCTGGGAGAGTGGTAAACTATACTGAGCCAACCTATCAGGACTAGATTTGACTTGGCCAGTGGACAGTACCTTTATAAGATGCCCAGCTCATTTATCTCCTGAGTTGAATAAGGACAGTCTTCCCTTCATGCCAGGGCCATCTTTTCCATTGGGCACGATGGGCAGCTGCCCAGGGGCCCCACGGGCAAGGGGGCCCCATAGGCAGGGCTCTTAATGAGAATAAATAATCCTGCAAAAGAAAAAAACCTGCAAAAAAAAACCTACAAGGGTCACTGAGCAAGTACATCTATCTATCTCTATCTCTATATATCTATATCTGTATCTATATCTAGGGGCCCCGGTGCACTGCTTTGCCCGGAGGCCCATAATGTTGTTAAGATGGCCCTGCTTCATGCCAACTGGGGAGCTTACATGGAAATCACATTTTGTGCTTACTATCACTGCTCTAGGTATAAGGAGAGAGAATACAATTTAAGATTTGGATTAAACATAATTTACAGTTAACTGGGATTCCAGAATTTTCCATTACATCTCACACACATACATAGACACCCATTGTGTGTATTCAAACAAAGGAATGTGGTAGTAAAGCTAACACCACCCCCATAACTGGCCTCTGGCCATGCTGTTGGCATATTACGTTAGAAATAAAAACATATTTTGCATTTACAATGACATAATCAGGCATACTGTGCCGATAAAATAAATATAATGAAACAATAAGTTATTTCTTCCCTGTCGATCTAGAAAATCAAGAAAAAAGAGAGAGCACCAACACATAGTGTAACTCTTAAAAAACTGTAGATATGTGCAAAAGAGCCACTGGAACTCGTGTTAAAGTGATAAAGATCATCATCATCATTTATTTATATAGCGCCACTTATTCCGCAGCGCTGTACAGAGAACTCACTCACATCAGTCCCTTCCCCATTGGAGCTTACAGTCTAAATTCCCTAACAAATACACAGACAGACAGAAACACAGACTAGGGTCAATTTGATAGCAGCCAATTAACCTACTAGTATGTTTTTGGAGTGTGGGAGCAAACCGGAGCACCCGGAGGAAACCCACGCAAACACGGGGAGAACATACAAGCCTCACACAGATAAAGCCATGGTCAGGATTCAAACTTATGACCCCAGTGCTGTGAGGCAGAACTGCTAACCACTAAGCCACTGTGCTGCACAGATAATGAGCTTATCTTGTATATATGATGATAGCCGATCTTCAGGCTTCCAAGGAGATGGTTTATTTAAGGCTATGTATAAAAATCCTAAAAGTAGGCTTATTTGTAATCCCACAATAGGAACAGTCCTCTTAGGATCTCCAGCCAGAAATGGAAAAGAAACACAACTACAACACAACCACAAGTGGAAGATACAGTCTGTCATTCCCTGACACGTATCGTCCTTCACGACTTTCCCTTTGAGACTTATAGTTTCCTGTGTTTGAGAAGGGAATAACTATAGGGCTAGCATTACCCTATGATCTGGTATAGGTATTTCATTTTCAGCAATTAGCCTCTCAGCTTATCTTTCACTCCATGCCATTCAAAGCTTTATATGATAAATATGTTGCTTTTATCTTTGGCTAAGCTAAACTCATAATTATCGTCACCTACTGTTTGATTACCTTAATTGCTTTGCCACCTTGCTAGCATCTTACACTCATCGGTGGGTACAATTAGTTTTTATTCCTGAGGAAAACCTTCTCTGTATTGCCTAGCAATCTTAGTAGGTACTGTGCATTCCCTTTACCTCTACATATGCTCTCTTACAATAGGAGTGACTCAACCAATGCATTATTGTGGCATTTGGATATAATCCACTATGCTTTTCTCACCAGAAGGATGTTGGTCACAAATTTCATTAGTAATTTCCAAAATACCTCTAGGGTTGACATCCATATAACAAATGAAACAGGTAATTGGAGTAATTTACTTATTGCAAAGAGCAGAAAAGGTAAGAGAGTGTCCCAATCTCTACCATCTCTAGCTACTACCTTCTTTAACATGTTTTTTGACATATGGCATTGGCGCATGCAGGGTCTCCAGAAACCCCCTCCCCTCCGCTAACGCAGTGCCCCACTCAGTGGCACTGTACTATACAGCAGCCGCGGCGCTGTCAAAGAAGCGTCTGCGGCGGTGCTGTACAGCCCGGCAGCAGCTCTCGGTTTTTTTGGGGGGGAGGGGGGGGTTAGGGGGGAAACCCCCCTAACAATCCTGCTGCGCCCCTGTATGGTTAAATCTTTAAACTAGTTCATCTGTTTGGGGTGGTATATAGATGTTCTACGGTCTGTATGCCCATGGACTTCATTATGTTTTCCATGCTTGTCTTTTGACCTCTTAGGGCCTGATTTACTAAGGAAAGTAAGACAAAAAAAGTAGAAAATGTTCTCTGGGACAAACCATGTTACAATGCAAAGGAGTGCAAATTAGTTTATTATTTTGCACATCATCATCATCATCATTATCTATTTTATTTATATAGTGCCACTAATTCCGTAGTACTGTACAGAGAACTCATTCACATCAGTCCCTGCCCCATTGGAGCTTACAATCTAAATCACCTATCATACACACACAAAGACCGAAAGAGACGAAGGGCAATAAGTTTAATACTGGCTATATTTTCATCTAACACACAAATACTTGATAGCTTTATTTTTACACTGAAATTTAAAGTTGATCTAGGACATGCCCTATCCCAACTATAAATCTGTCCCCACATTTTAAATTTAACTCCACTCCAATGCAACATGGTTTTGCCAAGGTGTAAAGTTATTTATTGTTTATGCTTTGCTCTCCTTAATGACTCAGGCCCTTTGTGTCCAATCCCACTTACACCAGAATAATCTGTGCTGAGGCACATTTATATTTTATATTAAAACACATATTGCTCTATGCTAAGTAATAATAAGTAATCTAGTTTATAAGCATGTGAAAAGTTCACTTTACACTATTGTCTGCTTCAATCTCTAGTCCTGTGAGCAATGTAGTAATCAATGTGCTCTTCTCAACACTGTAAATGGCACAAAAAGCTGTTGCTAATCATTGCTATGTGGCATTTAGACAATTTTTATTTGATGAAAATTAAGATAACCTTTATTAAACCTAAATTTCAACTGACACTTCCCTTAACAGTCATTGGATGAATACTACTGTTTGCACCCGGGGGAATAGATAAATATTTTATTATTATTTTCCCAACCTCCAGGACCAAGTAAATAAATATGGCAATTGTTTTTGGTGGTACATAATAATCAGGGTTAGAAAATGTAATCGAACTGCAAGGGGCATATTCAATTGACGGCGGGATCGCCGAAAATCCCGCGTTCAAAAAATATTACCGTTATTACGGTAATCCTGCGCTGAAAAACCGTTAATACAGTAATTTACTTGCTAGATTTCAGCTCGCAGCTCCCTGCTGCGAGCTGAAATCCAGCGAGATATTGCCATATTAACGGTAATATATTTTGAGCGCGGGATTTTCGGCGATCCCGCCGTCAATTGAATATGCCCCCAAGAGTTTTAATCAAACATTAACAAATATTTACAAAAACAACAATTGCTGAGAATTGTTGAACTACCGAATGCTTTATATTTAAGAGAAGGGAAGATATTATGCTGAACAAATATTTGTATACTATAAAAGCTTGCAAATACCATTTAAACAAAAAAACAAAACAGTCCAATTGTGTCCACTTTTTGATAAATGAAAACAGTGTATAGTTGACAAGGTAATCGGCATGCAATTAAAAAGACAAGCCTAAAAACTGCATGATCCAAAATAGTTTTACTACCTAGAAAGGCAAAAACATAAAAAATATGGTGTAACAATAGCACTGCTGCAGGTATAAAAAGACAATAGGAGACAGTGCTATTTACTTTTACGGTTGTAGCATTTTAGGTTACATTATAAAGTGTTTAGTAGAAAATGTGTTTTTTATTTACTAAAGAGAGATAATTAAAAAGATAGATATAAAATCTCTTCTTTACTCTGAAATTACTTTCTTTTCATGCCAACATAATACAAACCTCACTTCTGTGATTTGGTGACTAAATAATTAAGTTCCCATGAAAATTCCATCTTACAGTTTAATGTTTAATGTTAGAAATAGTTTTACTAAAGATCAAAAATTTATATTTGAATTTTCTTCAAATTTACATTTTTGGATCCCAGAGTACATTTTTGGATTCCAATGAGATCCCTGAAATAGTGCTTGTTGACAGCGAATGTCACAAACATACTTCCAGCTGCCGTGTCTTCGGGGGTATTTGCTATATGAGGTCACACGATTCCATCCCGCTGTCTCTCTTTACCTATCACACATGTTATAGACCTACTGAATTACCCTCAAACAGCGCTAACACCTCCCACACTTCAGGTTTGCCATCAACTATTGAATACGGGAAATAGGACCCCAATACACTGTCCCACACTGGCACACAAGGCTTCTAGCTGCTCACAGACTAGCAAGACCCACACCAGCAAGCAAAGGGTTAACTCTTCACACCTCCAGACTGTTACACAAATGTAAATACAAGCACAGCTTGTTAATCAAATGTATTAACAAAT
The DNA here is from genome assembly GCF_038048845.1 of Mixophyes fleayi. Classification (NCBI taxonomy): domain Eukaryota; kingdom Metazoa; phylum Chordata; class Amphibia; order Anura; family Limnodynastidae; genus Mixophyes; species Mixophyes fleayi. Next base: position 32,847,322 of record NC_134409.1, read on the forward strand.
CACACACTGGCATTCAAAGGGTTAACTCGGTTGAACTATATTCTTCTTAACAGGCTAATGGATTCATTAGAATATCAAGGACGCCACATATTAAATTATAGGGCAAACGGATATTTAAAAAATAATGAGTAAACAATTAATAAAGTGACATAACAAGCAAAAAAGTTTAAAATAAAAAGGATGAGATTCAGAGTACAACTTACATCGAAGTGGTATATTCTGGCCAAGGAAAATTGGCTTGGAAGTTGGACAGCTTATCGATGTGAATTGATTTCCCAAAGGCTGACAATTTGTTATAACTGCTCTCAGTTTTTTAAAGACACTTCCACACCTGTCCCCATCCCCAGGGGTTGTGTCTGTGATACTTTTGTCAATCACCATTTGAATGTTGCCTGATTTACTACCCAATTCTACTATGTGAGCTAACTTTTCTGTGGAGCATCACATAGACCTAATTTCATTATTAATAAATCCCTTATGAATTTGTCCATCTTTTGATACCAAACATTATGGAATTATGACAATGTGACATACCTTTTCCAAAGATATGTGATTATAACTGTTCCCGGATACTGCCAGTACCTGACATTCACAACCCTGATGTGATTTCTGCTCCTCCTAACACCAAGATTTCCCAAAATATGAACTATGAAGACATTTTCCTTTGAAGCTCATATTTCTATATATATATGGCTGTGTCATTTACATTTAGTGTTTCATTGTGTTTACACTATCTATTGAAAGGAAGTCAATTAGGAAGTGGAATGCAGGATCAAAACAATGGATGTCTGTGATCTGCATATCTTAAGCAGGTCTCCTCAACCTAATTACCTCTTACTTGGCTAATCGTTTCCTTTTTAAAAACATTTGGTCAAACATTTACCTGAGTTGAAAATCAGGTTCATTTAGGTATCAATGCAATGTTTTAATTAGGCACTGACATTCAATATTCTTTTTCTTCATATCAGATTTATGCTCTCATCCTGACAGTGACGTTTATTTTATTTTTTATTGATTTTTCATACAGATTCAGTGCTTCAGAAAACAGTTCACATACTCCCTTCTGGGTCAGTACAACAACAACAAAAACAATGCAACAAAACTTCCACAGCCTCTTCCTCAATTCCACCCCTCAGGATGGTTTGCTTATCCTGCATATAGCTTTTATATGGAATACAATAGAGAAAAATTGAGTTGCAAAATGATTTAGGCTGGGTACACACTACAGAGTTTTCAGCCTATTATCTGGTTAATCAGACGATAAACAACCTTTTGGCCTGATATCACATTAGTGTGTACACTCCAACAATAAATGAATATCGTTCCAAAGCACATTGTTTCATTTTATGTGATTTTTAAATCGGAACAATGTTGTTTCAATTCTGCAGTCTGTATGCAACCTGGACTGGCAGATCTAGAGATCCATAGATCTCTATGAAGTGTGCAGAGTCACAATCCTTTCAGCCGATGGTTATGACAGATGAAGAGCACAGATCTAAAGGTAAATCATGTAAAATGTGTTTAGTGTGTACATATGAATCGGCATGCTGATTGGGGCTTTTTTTTTTTTTTAATCGTTGGTAAAATCATTAAGGATATCGTGTTGGGAGGAATATTGTATACTGTGTACCCAGCCTTAGGAATGCTAGTTGACAGAAAGCTGAGTAGCAGAATGCAGGGCCAGGCAGCGGCTGTAAAGGCAAATCATATCCTGATATGCATAAAAATAGAAAATAAATACATGTGTAATATATTTTCATGATGCCAGGAAGGCCAGATGAACAAATATTGCTAACCATGTTTTATTAACCTCCTGTTCATACTGAAACAGCTCAAGTAAAGTGATGATAACAAAGAAACTTTAAGTAGTAAAAGCCAATGATGTGTTTCATATACCTTATTTTTTTGTTCCAAAACTTCTCTTTCTTAGGACAGTCCCAGCTAGAATGTTTTAATTCTGCTTACCATAGTCCACATTTTGGACACTTTGAACTATATCTATCCTGCTAAGGCACATTTATACTTTATATTAAAACACATATTGCTCTTTGCTAAGTATTAATGTCCAAACTAGTTTATAAGCATGTGAAAAGTTTACTTTACACTATTATCTGCTTCAATCTCTAGTCCTGTGACCAATGTAGCAATCAATGTGCTCTCCTCCCCACTGTAAATGGCACAAACAGATGTAGCTAATCACCGCTGTGTGGCATTTAGACAATTTTTATTTGATTAAAACAAAGAATGGATCTTGAATGTAGGTTAAATAGACTGATGTGAATGACAAATATTTCCTGTATGGGTGGGGTATGTTTTACCATTGGCAATAATTCTGACACTAGTAAAACCTACCTAAAAATGCAGATTACTGTAAGGGGGACAAGGAGGAAATACACACTTACCAAATAAGAGACAGACAACAGTCCCGACACGACTGATACACGGCTGCTATAAAAATTGCGACTGTAGAAAATACAGGTAGTGGGATTGTAGTCACTTAAAATAGACACAGTGAGATTGCCGGTTTTAAGGTGGTAATGCCACGATCCACAGCTTGTATAATGTAATCCAGGTCGCGGGTCTGCCCATTGCCACCTTAACAACCGTTAATCTCACTGTGTCCTTTTTAAGTGATGAGATTCCCACTGTCTGTATTTTCTACAGTCTCAATTTACAGCAGTCGTATATCAGGCATGTCCGGAATTTTATTTGTCTCTTTTATGGTGTGTATTTCCTCCTTGTCCCTCTTATAGTAATCAGCATTTTTCGGTTTGTATTACTAGTTTCGGAATCATTGCCACTGGAATAATGTTTACCACCGTCCTGTACAGTGCTGCGGAAATGTTGCGCTATATAACTAAATGGTGATGATGATGATGATGATTGGCAGGTGTTCAGTTTTACTACTTCTATGTAAAACCCTACAGCTTACTTACTGCATTACAGACCTGGCCTTTTGGCATCTACCAGATGTTACAGATTACTAATATAAGGCAGGTACTGTCCAGGAGAATTCTAACTAGCTCAGTGAAGTAGTGATGTGGAAAACCAGCCATAGTTTTAACCCTTAGCACTCAAACAAATATTAGCTTTGACTATTCAGCTGTGTTTGACCAGGTTGTGAGAACTTCATTTTATTCAGTCTTAAACTCTTGTTTTTTTTTATGGTGTCCTTAGTTTTGAAGGTGGTGGGTAGGGTATAGAACAAGCTGTAGCCAATCAGAACATTTGAACTTTCAAAACAGATGGAGATTAATGCTATTATCTTGTGGAAGGCAGTGAGCTATCCACTTATGCGATTAGTGAGGACAGAGACACGCGAGAAAGTTAGAATGATGTAAGGAGAGGACTGGATGCAAAAATGAAGACACATACTGAGAGTTAGATCATACTTGCCTACTCTACCTGAATTTCCGGGAGGCTCCCGAATTTTGGGGAGTTCCCGGACTCCCAGAAGATTAGACACCCTCCCGGAGGTGATGGCAATAAATAAATACTGCCGATACATACGCAAGTGCTCTGGATCCAGTATGCAATCATTCAATCCTGAAGTCTGTGGTCAAAGTAGACTGTATGATGGTCTCAGTGTCTGGTTTATATACAGTTTGTGATACATAAAAACAGCAGTGATGTCATGGCATGTTTCCATTGGTTCAGGATTCAGGACAGTCCAGTATAATGCAGGTCATAGGTTGGTTCAAACAATGCCCTACAAGGGTGGGGGTCAGCTCTCTCTATGTTTTCCTGCCGAAATGGTGGTTTAAACTGGTCTATTAGCATTATACACAATATCGTTTTGACCATTAATCCTCTATCATCCATAACTTAAATACGCAAGATGCAATCGATTAGCTGATAGTAGCAGATGTCTGATGGTAAGAGGTGGATTAGAATGTAACTAAACATGATATATTTCCTATATTCTGAACCTGTGATATCAACAAAGTGGTTTTAACATTATTATATTAAACTATTAAATTTATTACATTCGATTATAAAAGACTGTGTGTTGGAACTTTATATAGATGAAGTATTTACAAATGAATGTGTGAGTGTAAGTGTATGCAGAAGTGTTCGCAAGTGTTATTGATAAATACGCACTTCCATGCCGTAGCGTGCTATTCGCATATTTTCTGATAAAACCAATTAAATTAATGGTTATTAATTTGAAACGACTTCATCCACTTATTCAACTTCCATAGGGATTAATCATGCGACTTCTTGTCATCAAGTCCCACCACCTGCTAATAATTGCCGTGAATTTTGCTATTTCCTAGCAGGGGACAGGGCTACGGAGATCTAATGGTGTCCACACGCCCCCTCAAACCCCCTGTTACATGACCTCTCCTTCCAGAAAAAATCCAGGGAAATTTTGGAGTAACACACCTCTATATGAAACAACTTTCCTACATAAATCTGTTTTTTTAATTATATTGTATTATAAAGTAAACAAAAAAGAAAAATATCAGACCTGCAGTTTAGACAAGCAAAATTAATATATATGAAAATTACACATGTATCTTACTAGTATAGCTGGCATTGCTAGTATAGTAAAAAATAGAAAAATAAATAAATATGATCAAATATACACAATTTATTCTAATGAAATATAGTGAAGTATTCATGTTTATTGACATTGAAATAAACTAGAAAAATGAAATTCTGATTATTATTCCTCTTTACCTCCAAGAGTAAATGAAAGTCTAATTTCAAGAAATTAATTTCAGTAATGCCCTTTATCTTTATTATTTTTTTAGCATATGAGATCTTTTAGAGCTACGTTATCTTACATATTTTATTGAGTTTAAATGATGGGCGTGAATAAGCTGCAAGCAACATGTGACCTTGTCTAAGCTACTGTATACAATAAGTTGTTATAAAAATATATTCAATTCAGACTTCGACATATAGCAAGTACACAAATGTTCGTAAGCACCCTTTTAAACGCAGCCCTTAGCATAGCCACACAGTGAAACGTGATAAAATTATATGAATGCAATTAGTAAATTGGGCTTGACAAATACACGCAAACTTTCAATTTAATTAAAGAATTTGTGCTTCTGATGTCCTTTACTTGTACATGATGTGCACACTTTTTATTTTTTTTATGTTTCTGTTGTAGATTTGCTAAATGCTATGAAAATAACTTTACTGTACCCTCTTTAAAAAATATATATATATTTTTTAAAATGGCTCTTTGTATTTAATTTAATTTAAATTCATTTGTATTTGTATTTTCTAATTGTGTGTTTATTTACTGTTTTATGATATTTTCGCAATTATTAATAACTGTTAAGACTTTTCTCTCTTGTGTATATGACACTTCATAACATTATTATCCCTGTTGCTCCAAACCCCAACCTTGGCACTCCAAATTCACCCGCTTCCTCCAAAAATGCTCCCATACGGCTGAACGACACTGGAGAAACTCCCGCTCCCTGGCAGATTTTCTCCACTTCAAGTTCATCCTCTCTTCCGATAGCTCCGCTCTCTCTCTCGCCAAACAATCTTTCTTTAAATCCCTTATCTCCTCCCAGTCCTCCAACCCCCGCCGCCTCTTCGCCACCTTCAACACCCTCCTGTCCCCCCCGCCCCTCCTCTCCCCTCCTCCCTGACCGCCACTGACTTTGCTTCCTTCTTCTCCTCTAAAATCGAGGCCATCCAACTCGAAATAATAATAATAATAATAATTATTATTATATTGTGTACAAATTGGGTAATGCATCTTTAGGATTTTCTACTAACAATGTGAAGACACATCTCTATGCTATTGTGGGGCATAAGTATATACACTTGTATGCTTGATATACAGTATGTCTGGTACAAATGCTACTGTTTTACTCCTTGATGCATTTCAAGATTCATCAGACTGAACAGATACACATCTTCTTGTGTGCATCCTTTCCTATGAACTTTCAAGGCACAAATTTGTCCGTCTCCAAATGATTCCTTATGGGTGCTTCGACGTAATGAAAGCTATGACTTTCTGAGTGCAAATATTTAATACTAACAGTTAGTAAAATTGCAGAATTATCGAGCTAAATATAAGTATTTCTCACTTAAATTAATAAAATGTAGATTATGGTTATGAGCCACCTGTGTTTACAGATGGCTTGTTGAGAGATTAATCAGGGCATCTGAAATCAGGCTGTTTCATGTAATGTAATGTAAAATAATAATAAGTCTACACAGTAGACATCAAGGAAAGTGTGTTTTCCAAGAAGGTTACATGAAACATAAAAATCTATCCTGACTTAATCACTTGATATACATAAAGTACTACAATTTATTCATGCAAATAATGTTTAATAATACCTACTACTTATAGTGTGTATTAAATAGAGCACAACTTATCAAGCTCCATCACCAATAGAGCACTTAAAGTCAAAAGAGAGTAATTTATTTTATACTTTTCTTTTAGTTGGTGCATTCTCCTAAATTATATAAGATTTGTATGCATTGCATGGCTGTTGCCCAATGCCAGGCCTTCCTTGCATCCAAAATTAATTAAGTAATGATAGAGATTTCCATAATGGTGAGCTTCATTTAATATTGTTTCACCCTTTAACCCATTGTCCCCTACGTGATAGGGCTGAATGAATCATGAAGCCGCCAGGGCAACACACCTGCCCACAGTTATTTCTACTTGAACTCCTATAAGCTTTGAGTCTGGAGAATCATGAGAGCTGAGGCACTAGAAGGGGCTGAATATCTCCTGGACAGTGCTCCTTTTGATGGTAAGAGATGAGTGGATTTGTGCCCCTTGCTGAGAGAGACTGTTAAGTACAAAAATACACTTTATATTGCGCCCACAAAAAATTACTTTCAGTGTTGCAGAACAAGACATTTAAGTTAATTTCAAGGGGTGGAAATAGAACATTTACTGTGCATTCCCCATATCACGGGTGACTGCAATGCATTTTTCATCAAGCAAAACAATCTGATTTTACATGTCCTTGGAGTTGCTGATAGCCTAGCCTTTAATGGGACACTGTTGGCATCAACCAAGTGTATTGCATAAAGGAAAGCACATTTGTAAGTACTATTCTAATGTAATACAAGCATTAAACTGTACAAATAACTAATTCATGATTTGTTAAGAAGCTGAATGAACAGTATTTTAGAAACAGTAACAACATTTTTTATTAATTAACAGGATGGCCTAAAAGTGATAATAGGCAGGATTTAGAAATTATATTTTCCCTTTTTCCACCATGTGGAAAAAGTGAAAATAGAAGACTGTGGCCCCCTTTTCCATCTGGGGCCACAATCTTTTTTTTCTCTATATGGTCCTTTATTAGGATTAGTATTAATTATATAGTATATACCACATCCCTTAGTTGTTGTTTTTTTATATTTCTCAATTTCTAAATTTGTCTATACATAACATGATTTTGAATTCTGGTTTGCAAGAGGCACGTTAACCCATGAACCCCTAAACGGACCGTGTCATGTATCATCCAGCAACTCACCGTCAAATACAGATTTTATGCTGAGAAATAAATAACTGTTACCTTATCTCTTCTCTGCAAGAACGTTCCCAAGAACTGTCTCAGACCAATTACTTGGTGTAACAAGACTAGTCTAGGGCACTAAACAACCTTCATCTGGCTTATGATATCCCCCTTGCAATGGTCTATTTTTTCCAGTTGAATATTTCAGCTAGAGAGATTACGGTGTGGAAAGCCCTTAAGGTTTTAGCCAGAGGCATCATTTCCCAGCCTATCATCTACAGGTGTCCATGCTGGAAAACAGAAATCTGTGCATGTGTTAAGAGAGGCAGAGGACACCTACACATCTGGTGCTACTGAGGTAAACTGACACAAAAATATATTAGAGTAGGAGAGAGATGGATAATATAGGCGTCCTTAGGCTTGTGAAACTCAAACACCTTGTTTAACTGTATCCTGATGCTTACATAGAGAGGGTTCTATTGTATTGGATCCTGAAGAGGCTGTATAACATTTTAAGGCTTTTTGTGTGAACTACTATAAAATACTTTTTATTTATGCTTAGAGGCCTTATCTCTCATTTTATCCATTACAATTCTTACTCTTAGCATTTACTAAATTTGAGAACCATTCAACCCTGAAAATAAAGTTTTAAAAACCGTCTTGCACTAGACAACAATAAAAAAAATCCCTTTTAATGGTATACCAACATTAGACAGCTAGATGTGGACATCCACAAGTTTAAACATTGTTCACATAACATTATCGTTCCTTTAGCTTAATACGCAGATATTTAGCATTCCAAAAATTCAAAATTCATTTGGCAATCTAAAATATCAAAACTGAACTGAATCGCAGTGCAGGATCAGTGGAAATGGGTCGGAGTAACCATTCTGTTCACACAATTATATTATATCTCACACCAATTGGAAATACTTTCCAGAATGCAAATAACACTGAGTTGAATTATATGATCTATTCATTAGTGACATCAGAGAGGAACTAACACTGTTCGAAGCAATTGTAGCTACAAGTTGTAGTTAGTTTGAGTGAAGGGAGGGGGGCAGCTTATGCTCTTTCACATTTATCCCCCCAGCTCAATTTACAATTTCTGTTACAATGAAATTACAGTAAGACAAAGAAGACAAAGCATACCTAGATATGATTATGCTTTTCTCCCTGTGTGAATTATGTTACCCCACAGACAGAGGTACCATGGAATAGAACAAATCGTAGTGGAAAGTTAATTGACAAAACTGGGAAGGAAGGTCCAACCTAACTTTTCTTTATCTTAGTGACAAGGGATTGGATAGACTATGTGTGAGGCGTGGCTTACTGGTTTTGTTTTTCTGCAGAAAAGCACAGCACAGATAATTGCCCCACGTTCCTCCCTATTGCCTCACCTGTATGTTTTTTAAATATTATCATATAGTTCAGTTTGTCACAGTTTATGGTGGTTCTTGCTTCAGTTTGGGTAACCTCTATCAATGTTAAATAATGTGTTAAGATACAACCATATACTACACCACACGCTACAAACTAAATGACACACTAGGGCCCTGGTTAATTGGGAAAGCCTTGACCAATCAATTAAACTTAATATGATTTGCCTTTAGTTTGTCTTATAACTACACTTTCCTCTTCCTTATATTTCCCTCCATAAATGCACCAACAATACTTGGCCTGAACCTGGTCTGGTAATTTATGAGGGGCACAACTAGGTGGAGAAAGTGACTTGAGTGCATTTAGTGAAGAACTAGGGGAAATTAATGGATCTCATTTCATACTCCAGTGGATATGATAGGGATGGCCTGATTCCAGGCCATCCCTCATGCATATTGGGAGTGATATATCGTGTCCTTCATAGGTGTCCTCTGCCACTCCTGTCACTAAGGCGTTTGTAGTGTAAGCAGCAACTATTCATATTACTTCTTCTTCAATCAGAACATAACAGTGGTAATTATACAATGCTAAATGCAACTTGAGAATTTTGTCAGGTTTCAGGCTTTTAAATCTCCTCTGAAATCATTAATAAAGTAGTTAAGTTAATACATCTAAGGGGCAGTGCACTATGTCGTGGTCAAGGCACAGAAACAGGCAGAAATTTGCTCCTTGATTAAGCGCAACCTTGCTGATATGTGTCAGTTGAATTTGCTCTATAAATTGGTTATGGTACACTGTGAACATATTAATGAACATGATGGGAGGATAATGAATTTTAAAAGTTAATAAAGGAATGCAATCAATGCTGCAAAGAAAATCAGGACTTTACCTTACAATGCAGTAAAAAGTATTTTCAAATTAATAAAATAATAGGCAGACAATGTTTCTGTTAATGTTTCTATTATAAAATTAGCAAACAGATGTCTAAGTCCACAGTCAATGGTGCATAACTTCCATTGCGTTGCAAGATTAGCATTTACATATTCACTCACCGCCTATACTGCTTTATCCTGATTTTTCTACTCCAATGTATAGGTATATTGCAACTTGCTTCTGTAAAATGGAGCGGAGCGAGTTTCAGCCAACAAGTTCTCCTCACATGCTCCCACATAGCTGTAAGAACAGAACCAAAATGCAGTTACAGTAGCCAGGACTTAAGCTGGGTACACACTACACAAATGTTGGCCAACTTTTTATGCTGAGCGATTTTACATGTGATCGATGGTCCGATTGCTCGGTCCATGGACTGCATACACACTAGCTTTGTTTAGGACGATAAAGAGAAGAGTGGACGTCCCTTTAGCGACTTTTTACAGCCATGTTGTCATGAGCAATGACTGTAATTTCGTACTCACTGTTGTGGATCGGTCGAAAGTTTATACACACTAGACAGCGGAAACGAGATTGGAACGAAAATATTAAACGGTACGACCAACCAAATGAGGCGATAATCGTCCATTTGGGCAGACTTTCGACCATTGTGTCACTGCACACACTGACCCGACTTTTGAACGAGCTGTCGTATGTCGGCTGTTTGAGCCAATTATTGGATGAAAACAGTGTAGTGTGTACCCAGCTATACTTAGTGATGTCACAATAATTCTTCACTCTGAAAGCAGTTACTCACGGTTGAGATGTTTGTAGTATGAGCCAGATTGTAACCTGGCAATTTGCTAAGATCCAGTGACATCACTAAGACACCACATAACTGATATTCATGAGTCCTAGATAATTGACAGGCTACATTCTCATGAATATTCGTTAAGCTTACAACATAGTTGCCTCCATTTTGTGTAGGTGACTGGTCTTCTTTAATTATATCACTTTATTGATGCAAATATTTATGCACAAAAATCCCCAATGATACCGTTACATCTTTCTCACATTACTTTTATTAATTTCAACATAGTACCTTCACAGACTACATATAGTATCTGTGATGGTATTATGAAGGATCAACACAAAATGAATGTGTTCACAATAAATTTAAATATCTAATCAGCCAGTCATGTGGCAGCAATTTATAAAAATATGCATACATGGTGAAGAGGTTCACTTGTTGTTCAGACCATGGAATTATTGGTTGGTGTTAGAGAGAGTTGTTTGAGTATGTCAGAAATTGCTGATCTCCTTGGATTTTTATTTTCATGAACAAATATGTCACAACAAGACTCATTTCACCATGCATGATGTGCTGGTGTGAAGATGTTAATCAAAACAAAGACACTTGACTGTCTAACAATGATCAAACTTCCTTAAAATCATATCTCACACTCACTATTATCTACGGAGCTCTGTCACCACTAAGATTTGGTTCCAAAGCTGACACTTTGAGTTAGTCTTCAGTTACTCCATGACTTATCTCAAAATACATTCACAACCTAAATAAATCAGAGTTACTGTAACCCAATAAGTTATCTGTCTTAAATGCCTTAGAGTATATAAACAACCAAGTTAACCTGGCATATGAATTCTTTAAGAACAGGAAGAGAGAGCATCATTAAATGAAGTTTAATATGATGAATAAAGTCACAAAGTTCAGCTGCTCAACCCAGTGAGTTTAACTGTCACTACTGTCAATTATTACTCCCAGCTGCCTTGGTGACAGGAGAAGCCACTGAACTTGGGGAACAACTGTGTCGTGATCCCCTCAATGTAGATCCCTGCAGAATATGTTAGTGCTTGACAACTAAAAGATAATAATAATATTATTATTATTATTATTATTATTATTATTAATTATAATAATAATAATAATAAAGTTAATCTTTTCATCTTTTCATTTACAAAATTTTACGTGTGATCTTATGTTATTAAGTAATTAAAACTTCATTCATAACAAATAATTAATTATGAAAGAAAATGTTTTTTTTTTTAGTATATGCAACAAAGAAATTAATTTGGTTAAAACTAATATTGGAACTTTCCTTAAGACGTTATATGTAGCTTTCAAAACACTTTTTATAAAAAGAACCAACAGGCCCATTAGTGTTTACAGCTTACAAAATTAGCTATGCGAAAAAAACTAATCATTCCTCATAGATTCAGATATATTCTGAAACTAAATAAGAAAAGTGATTTTAATGTTTTCACTATAAAATTCTGACATCTTTAGGCAAAACCTGGGCTTTTTATATATATATATATATATATATATATATATATATATATATATATATATAACTCATAGATCAGAGATGGGCAATCTGATACACTTCTGGGGCTGCACTCTAACCTTCAAATGTCCTGCACATTCCCTTAATCTTAGTAGTAAGTTAAAACAATATCAGCAGGGACATTGCTATAGCAGACAAATCTTACACTAAAGCAGGAAGTAGCTGGGGGCCGCAGGTGAAGGTTCAGAGGGCAGCATGAGGCCCAAGGGCCATCTGTCTCCTATCACTGTTGTAGAAGAATAGCTCACATGAATGTTATATATCAAACAGAAACCCCACAAGGTACACAATTACAGATTGTGGCAAGTGCATAGATATAATACATATCTATATTCACACACAGGTGCTCCAAGTGAAATGGCCAACATATAAATTGAGAATACATTAGCATGATAAATGCACCTGATAAGGGTCGGTGTTGCAGGCAGAATCTCTTGCTTGTTGTGTCTAATTTTAGCTGTAGAATGGTTTCAGGCAGTTAAAGAGTGTATGGTAACAGGCTGTGAGGCAGGTAGGTGTCACTTAATGATTGATGTATCACACATTTGAATATTAGAGTCCTCACTTTGGTTGTCTGTTGCAGAGCACTCGCACCTGTTAAAAATGCAGAAAAAAAGTTATTAAATAAAAATGAGTTGCTAATCCCCCCCCTCCAACATGTGCATGGTCAATTGTACTAATTATTTTTTAAAATTTATATTTTGTCTTAACTTTTGTTCTTAAATAACTCCAGGATTACATTTGCCAAAATATAATAGCTGTAACAAGCTACATCACAGATTTTGACCCCCCCCCCCCCTCATCTTTAATATTTAAAAAGAAAGAATTGCAGCTGCATTTTATATGTCTTGTTGTATAAAGAATGTTTGTCGAACACTGAATGAGCATGGGGACACAATGTACAGAGATAATTCCTTTGTTAGTCCATGTGGACTCATCTTGTTCCTTCCAGATGTCTTTGCAAATGATCAGAAAATTGTAGTTGCAAATACATGAAGCATTTTTATATTTTTCTGTCTCATAATTTACTGCAAGATGAAAATGTACTGGCTATAATTTGAATGGAGCTCTGGATGCATATAATGAGACCATGTTATAATATTACTTGCTTGTCTGTGGTTGTCAACTTGCATATCATAGCAGAGTTCATACGGTCACAGATCAAGGTCTTTGACCCATTTGCTTCTTAGTTCTAATATCTGTTAAGTATTCTGAAGTGGGTGGACCAGAATCCAATTATTTTTCCTGTGTATCCATATTATAGCTATAAAATTCATCATCTGAGTAAATATATTCTTGCAGCTAGTAAGTGACAAACCATTTGATCTTGAGCAGGTATTTATAATATCCCTAATTATTATGTCCAGTATAAGGAATTGACAGGCTAGCGTTCTATTTTTACACATTAAAAATTCTCAGGGAGAAAAGATACGAAAAAGTGAGGTCATAAGATTTAGTACAGCTACGGAGGAGAGAAGCGATGTTACAAATGAACTTTAATAATTTTTCAATGCTGTAATAAGATCACACGTTTTATATCTACCATAAACACTCAAGAAGGTGGCTCTTAATTAAAATGATATTTATTGCAATATATCTCATTTCATGCTGTGCATAATGTGCTGACATGCACTTTTAATAGTTAAAGTACAGCATGTACTGTATCTCTCTTTATAAACTAACTTAATTGATTAAAATGATCTAAATAACTGGATTTAAAATCTGTCACATTATATATAGTGATTAATTTATCTTAGGAATAGTGTTATGTTTTATTGCATATAACATTATCACCTTACAACATTGTGGGGCATTTATGAAGCCAAATAAAATGTCCCTTTTGTCTCATTTACTGTGATTGCAGACAGTTTAGTGTGTTTGGTTATACACCAAATTTCCTTTGTGATATTCTTGCACATAGAGTGAGATCAGTGTCTATAGGGATACAAAGATAAAAACATCACATCAAAGCATTGACATTTGTACCACCTCTTCATTATTTTGAACTTTGACTATGCTTCACAATGTACTGCATGCACAACCTATAAAAAGGTATTAAAATCAATAAAGTCATAATAGTAAGTGGATATTAGTGCTGTCTTTATATCAAGTTTATATCACTTTAACCTGACCTGGCTCCAAAAATGAATTGCATGTAGAATGAAACCATGTTTTAGTGATTTAAGTGTTCCTATCCAGGGTCTGATTATCAAATAGACTGACTAGAATGCAGCCTATAGTGTGAGACTTTTGAATGTGGTGTAAGATTTTTGTGGCTGCAAACTTGTGATAGGGAAAGGTTTGAACTGAAATTCATTTTAAATTATAAGAGTATAGCTGTTCTCCAGAGTAAAAAGAAAACATGAAGAAAAAAAATGTAAGGTAATACATGCCAACTCTCTCGAAATGTCCATGAGACTCCCAATTTCTGGGTAGGTCTCCCGGGAGAGCTGGCAATTCTCCCACATCTGCAGATTAGAGGCATGTATGGTTGGAGGGGGCGGGGCTTCGTGAATCACGTCATTTTGCCCCCGCCCCCAGTGACGTAATGTCTGTTTTAGTTCTTTATTCCACTGTAAAAAAGACCCAAAACAGGCATTGCGTACCTGGGGGCAGGGCCAAAATGACGTGACTTGCAATGCCCCACCCCTCTGCCCTTACACCCCTCCTGCCCTCCAGGAAGTCCCCGGACGTGGCCAACATAAAGTTGGCAAGAATGAGAGTGACAATTATATAGTATATCTAATAACTGATTGATATTTTCTGTTGAATTCATGTAAGACAATGTGAATATTTTATGTAACCTTGTAATATAATCTCAACGTGTGCTTTGCTAAATGACATGAGTTTGAAACTTTGCAAGTGTCATTAATCTTTTGAAATTATCCAGAGATAGATAAGCAGCTCTGAGGAGTTTTTTTTGTATGCAGAGGATGTGGACCTGGCCAGCCAAGCTGAACGAGTAGAGGTGAGAAATCAGGTCCTGTGAACATTCCAGAGCTCAGGACATCCCTAGCTCACTTCAAAAGCCCTGTGACATCTGGGAGATCAATCTATCCTTATTGAGAGATAAACTCCAAAGGTGGGGGGTGAGAGCTATGTGGTGAAAGGTTTAAAATCTTCTGCTTTAGACAATAACGTGTGCATTTTAATGAGGGGGTCTATCAAGACTGAAATGTCCCATATTTCTCAATTTTGTTCCTTCACACACCAGGTGTTTACTAGTAAGTGGTAACTCTGATCTATTTTATTTTCTGAAACTTATTTGTGCTACATATTGTATGGCGTGTTATTAATTTTTGTAACTAAGCCTTGGAAACATTTTTCAGATTAAAAGAATGTAATCTAGTGTGTTCTCCGTGTTTCTTTGTGAATTTACGAAGCACAGGGAGGGTCATGCTACATGTGTATAGGATTTAAGTGTGAAACATTAATAAGTGGTTGTGGAGAACCTAAGGACACCAGAATAAATCCTTCGTGGTGACAGAAAAGGTATATTCATTGCTAAGTGACTAAGGTGACGCCAGTCACGGCCAGCTGTTCAGATTGCTGTATCTGGGACAGGCTAGGCGTTCGTGACAATGAGTAAGGTTTTAATTTTGAAATATTCCCTTGGTAAAGTCTGAAGATGATGAGTTATCCTTGAGAGGGCAACAAGGATGGTGACAGGAGCACGAGGGACAGGGGAGTTTTGAAAACACGCACATGGAAATAAACATTGCGGGAGGGGTAAAGGAAGCCTACCAAAATTAGTTTGGGGTGGAAGGCAAGGGGTCGCTAGGAGTGTATTACCCTAACGGAGCCTGAGTCCTTAATCAGGCACTGCCAATGTCAGGAAATATTAATAGATCCTCCTCAATGCGCCCACTATCCAAAAAATGGTACCTTGCAACTAGACACAAATTGAAACTCACCTGAAAAACCCCCCACTAACTTTTGCCCATCATCCCTCCAATTTTTCCTTGTAAATTAACCCTGTTGTGCACTAAATTATAGCTAATACTCAATTACAATATAAGTCTGTTTGGCTGAGAGGTATAACAAAAAGCTAGTCTGACAGTGGTTAGTTTTAATCTTTAACTCTCTAATGCTTTAGTAATATTTATTGACTTGCTAATTACCCTGTCTTTTTTATTTCATTGTTCACTCTCAACCCCATAAATAGAAGCATTATTCTCAGTAACCTAAATTTACATGAGAATATTGTCAAACCTGAGGAATGATCTGTTTCCGCACTGGGTTGTATCTCTGGAGCAGAACTGTTGACTACTGGCAAAAAGGTGGGTGACTTACTTAGGTTCCTTTGCATGGAAGAGAAAGGTACAGATGGTGGTTGCCGTGAGTTCAGGAGACTAGAGAATATGAATGGCACCGGAGACTGGTAAGTAGTGAGGAATGTCAAGACGGTGATTAGATTTAGCAAGTGTGACCAGGCAGGAACCAGATTGCTGGACGGGACTGGAACCTTGATGCTGGACCAGACTGTCTGAGCAGAAATAACTGAGAAGACTGCAGACTGGTGGAAATCAGGTTGGCGCCTGAGGGACCAACATTGCACTGACAACAGGTTAGGGCTTCAGAAAGTCCTTTAATACTAACTGCTATCACCTGATTGGAGGCTGCGGTCAGCTAAACTGAATCAGCACTCTGACTGGCTGAGAGGGATCAGGTGACTGGATCCAAAATGGGGGTGTCCAGCCACTGGTTTCAGAGGAGGGCACTCTGTAGTGGAGAATGCTATTCCCTGACTGAAGGCTGCCGTGAGCTGAGCTGGAGCAGCACTCTGACTGGCTAAGAGGGAGCAGGTGACTGAATTCAAGATGGCAGCTCCCATGTACTGGTTTTGAAGGGTTTACTGGAACGGAGACAGACTGGGCAGCATCCCGCAGAGAGATCTGAAACCAGCAGAGCCTGCAGACCACAGGGACAGCTTAGACAGACAGAGAAAGGGTAAGTAACAGGAACTGAGAGCCTGGTGCATGACACATATGACTTTTTTAATAGCATCATAATATGTCTTATTTCTTTATTCTCTGAATCAGTGATGTAATGAAGCAAAAAAAGTACTTTTTTAGCGATTCACAACTTTGCAACATTCACATCATTTGTTTTAACATTTCAAATTTGGAATTTTTCATAATATCTGGCTAAATATACAAATTACAAGTACCGTATATACTTGTGTATAAGCCGAGTTTTTCAGCACATTTTTTGTGCTGAAAAAAGCCCCCCTCGGCTTATACTCGAGTCCCACTTACCTGGTCTCCGTTTTCCAGTCTCCCCTGCTCATCTGCAGGCATCTGCAGCCTCTGTGGATCACTGTCAGCCACCATTTTATTGTAGCCCGTTTTTGTGTGTTCATTGCACATGGAACAATAAAGTTAAATGAAAAAAAGCCAGTCAGTCAAAGCTAAAGACCGGGACATTTCCATCTAGCCCCGCTGGTCAGAGACACATGTGAGTACCCTGACTTGTCCACTGCAATTATTTGCAGCAGTTTTATAAAGTCCAATATTTTCATTTTTTGTCACCTATTAATAAGTGTCTGAAGATTCTTTTGCATAACTGTGAAATCATTAAAAAGTCTAAAAACATCCCAAACTTCAAGTATAATAAGGGTTAAATCAGACAAAGCAAATTGTATTGTTCTGTTAAAATGTTTCTTCCAGCAAACAAAATCAAACTTATCTTTATCCGAGCTATTATATCAAATTCTATTTAGTGTATGTGCAGCATCTTTTGCATTACTAAAGCCTAAATTACTATACTGTTCTGAACACTTGAGTAACTGCTCATCACCTTCTAAAGGCGAATAAACTTAACTGGCACATGTATTTAGTATCCACAGACTGTCTCATTGATTTATATATTAATGATCTGAGTTGTCTTTAGTGAATGTTATTTATATCTGTGTTCACCTATTAGGCTTGATACCAAGTGCAGAGGATTTAGTTTAACCATTTGTGTACAATTTATTAGGATATGGGTATATATTATGTACTTATAAAATTTTATTGATGTTTAATAACAATAAATTTTGATATATTCATTTACAACCTCACGTTTGTATTATTGGGAGCCCAGTGTTAACGATATCCAGCACTGTTTTTATTTTTGAAACTTACCAGTAGCTGCTGCATTTCCCACCCTAGGCTTATACTCGAGTCAATAAGTTTTCCCAGTTTTTTGTGGTAAAATTAAGTGCCTCGGCTTATATTCGGGTCGACTTATACTCGAGTATATACGGTATGTAATATTAATACACAGTCCTGAGCTGAAGTATGTATATAGTAGCGAAAGAAAGTTAAGCTTGTCCCTGCCATAATTTAACTGGCATCGGCAACGGTGTAATGACTCTTATTGGCTGAAATCAGTATATGCTCTATATTATAACTGGTACTGTACTACTTGAAGGTCCATAAGGACAGCACTTATAGCTTAACACCTGCTCAGCACAACAATTGCATAGTTAAAAAGTGGGCAAGATTGAAAGATGACACATATACATCAAGTTTTCAGAAATTTGAGTTGTGTTAATCAAAAAGAAGGAAAAACAAAAACCTCAGTGTGACCGCCTCCAATTTAGCCTCCCAGGAGAAAAATTAACTGACTCCAAAAATAAGAATTGAATAAATTCCCTGAATCAATTACCCACACCCTCACAATGCACTGTACTAATTAAAGCTACAAGTACAATTCTTAAAAGGCATCCGTCCCATTTTTAAATTCTGCTGGCGATGTTGATGTTGTGAATTCCACAGCCTGACTCTGTGTCCTCTGTATGTTGCATGGCACAAAAGTTTAACTACACATAACATTATAATAAAAATCAGCATTTATGCATTATTAGGTTACCTCTTATACACCATTTTACTAATTTAAAAGAATATATATATATATATATATATATATATATATATATATAAATAAACTGTTAAGGCTCCCAGTATGAATACAATGGAAAGCATATGTAGTTACTGCAATCTTTATTTTGAACACAGGTCACACAGGTAATAGAAAAACGCAGTCAATGTTAATATAGGTATCACAAGTCCATAAGCACATGAGGTAATGCTGGTGAGATGCATTGCAGAACTCAGAGTCAGACAGGCAAGGGTTAAAGCAGAATTCTCTGGCATTAGTCTGAGAGAGAGAACAGCTCACGGTAGCAGGCAGTGTGCAACCAGGATGTATTTGGAAGAATCAGGTCAGGACACAAAGGCACACTGGATCAGGAACTAAAGACTTGGTAATTTTAGTATCTGGGTATAGAGGGAGCGCAGGTACAAGGAGATTGGATTACCTGGCTTAACCACTGGAGCAGTAGATACTGGTATCCAGGTATAGTAAATTGAGCAGGAGACATTGAATATCAGGCACAAATGGTGAATTGCAGATGCATGTTACCAGGTTTAGCAGAGGCTGGTGTCCATGTATACAGGTAAGGTGCAGGCACAAGGAGACCAGGTTAGTCAGGAGGCATGAGACACTAGATGCCAGGCACAAATTGGGAAGTGCAGATGCAGGTTACCAGATTTAGCCTGGTGACATGAGGCACAAGATAATCCACAGGAGAATCAGGCAAAGGAGGGTCAGGCAAACCAGTGGTCAGAAGCCGGAAGATCCACAATGATACCAGGGAGTAAACAGGAGCAAGGTCAAACAAAACTAGGGTCTTGAATCATACAAAGGTGCAAGACAATGGAACAGGCAGAAGTCAGATAATTCAGGAGAGCAACAGGCACAATAACACAGGAGTACTGACAGGGACCAGAAGCAACAAACAATTGTTGAACTGCAAGGAGCAATGTTTGGGGTGGGTATATAAGCAGTGAAACAGGGGCAGGTGATGATCAGGGAAGGAGGTTAACTCCTGCAGTTGAGGTGGAAATATTCAAATGCAAAACAGCAGCATCTCTGGTAGCATAGAGGTACTGCAGGCCAGATACAAATTAGGATCAGAGTCCTAACACAAACCTATTTCATAATTTAACCCTTCCATTCCCCTTATCAATAACATTGCCAAGCTCTGAACCCTTTCAAGTTCTCCTATGTTCTTCTTATAGTGAGGTGCTCAAAACTATATTCAAGATGTGGTTCAACTAGTGACTTCCTCAGAGGTAATAGATTTGAGTGACATGAAGATAACTAACTAGCTTTGTCAGAAGATTTATATTTACTCAGGAAAATATCAATCATGTGTTTCTATTCTATAACCAGATCAAACGCTTTTTCATGTATAAATGTATCCCACAAATAAATGAGCACAGCTCAGTTCTATCTTGACATTGGCATGTCTGTGTCTTGATTACTGATCTCCTGGTTAACCAGCATCTTATCTCACTGATATCTGAAGGGACTTGATAAAGGAGAGGTAAAATTACCCTAACATTATGTGGGGGCTCGTCCGGGATATCGGACAACCTATATAGATGACAAATAACGCTTGCAGCATCAGCTAGAATCACAGACAGCTCAAACCCGTACGGTGAGTAAATTCAGCTGTGATTTTTTTCCACTGATTTACTCTCTGTCCAGCATTCTTGTTGTGTGTCTAAAAGCTGTTCATCTGTATATGGTAAGAGAGATTTCCTGAACCCAGATATCTGTTTGAGAGCATAAAAAGCGCTAACTATATGGTTGAATTTACTCACGATTGTATTTTAATAATTCATTTGGTTATTGCTCAGACTGTTCATGTGCTGTTATACTTAGAAAGCATTCTGCTGCTACTCTTCCTACACTGGAAGCTATAATTGATAGAACTGTTTTTGGATGTGTTGTGGATGCAAAGCAATATTATAGTATGTTAAATGTGCATTTAAATAAGGATATATATTGCAGCAAAATATAGGGTATTTTTGGTCTCAAGTGTTACTATATTGGCAAGTTAATTACATACCCTTTGAAGGGAAGCCTATCTGTCTGTACAGTATAAAGAAATTACCACCTGGGTTACGTAATGAAATTGTAAAAGGATATTCTGGTGATTATGAAATAAGAAAGCAAAAATGGTTACAGCTGCAACAGAGATTTGCACATTTGTTATTATTGTTTGTTTTTTGATGATATTTCTTTGTATAGTATGCAAATATTTTTCCGCCAGAATAGAAGGAATTAAGAGGTTTTTGAACGGGGGTATTGAGGTATAATTCTCTGTAAAATACAGATAACTGCTATAAGAGTGCATGCGGTAAAGCAACCCAACAGTACAGTATATTCAGAAATTGATCAATTCTGAATACTAGGGTGCACAGGGCTAGCAGGGTTGTTGGGTTTATAAAACCCACAAAGGTACAGGAATACAGAGAAGTAAAGAAATTTCTAAACAAATCAACAACAAATATTTAAAAACAAATATTTGACAGAGCAGGTTTCCCAATAGAGGACACACTAGATCCAGAAAAGTGGAAAAGGTTTCAAAACACCAATAAAGCATGGATAAGCAGAAAAGGACATGCAGATGTGGTTAACATGTGGTATACATTATCATTAGAGATGAGAAAAAAGAAAAGAGAGGATGCACACAAATGTACAGGTCTATTAGACATGCCACTGCCTTATGTGGACCCTACAGCTCCACCGCAGAAACCAAACAATAGACCAGATACACCACTAGTACCTCAACAGGCAGGTCACATAGTACAGTTAGCAGCACAAAAGGGGCATTCGCAATTAGAAACTCATTCAGTGACCCCAGTGAACGCAGGTAACACTCCATCAATCACGTTTCAAACCCCAAGTCAAATTCATTCTCAGTCTGCTAATAATGAAATAAATGATTATCCTGAGAAACAGTGTTTGCAATGTGGAATCTAATGCACCTCCTTGTACAGATAATTCTTACAGGAAAATATTTACAAGATACCAATGATGGTAAGCCGGTTTAAGGATCACAAATCAGTCCATTAAAGAGAAACAACAAATCAGAGGGTGAGAAGGAGAATAACATTGGAAAAGCAGGTATTGCATTCTCACACTAATTTGTATCCAGTCAGAATACAAACGGTGCCTAACTCAAACTTTGATGCCAATACCGCCGAAGGTGCTAATAATAGGAGTGATGACTCAAATAATTAACAGCAGGGGTTAACAGCAAGAGCACCAGAAGGTGACAGGGGGGCTATTACTCATCCTGCACCCCCTGTAGAAGAAAGAAATATGTATAACAGTGGTCTTGAATTTCTAGCCAGAGTACAATGGTGGTGTCATAAACAAAAATTAAAAGCACCAGCAGCACCAGACATAACACAGAGAAATGATTCAGTAAGGATGTATTTGGATAAATTAACGACCAGAAAAAATGATGATGTTTTTTCTACAGAACCCCCAGATGGTCAAAGAATGTTAAAGACAAAGTTTTTGAATGGTTTAAAGAATGAGGTAAGAAGTCAACTCTTTACAGTTAGACCTGAGGCATTGTCTATGAAAATGTAATCTTTGCAACAGGTACTTGGAGGACTGGAGGACCAGGAAGCAGAAAAAAGGGAAAAGAATGCCCAAAAGACTCCTCAGGTAACTGTACACCTGGTATAGGGAAAAGGAACATGGCAAGTAAGGCAGCAGCCAAAAGGAACAGAAACAGTAAGTGCAAGACAAAGGAATCAAGGTGAGGACATGACTGGCAGATGTTTTTGATGTAAATTACCAGGTCAAATGAAGAAGGACTGCAGGAAGTACAAGAAATGGCAGCAGCAGCAAAGAGAAACCGGCGGTCCCCAGGGCACCATAAGCAGCAATCAATGAAGATATGGCTTCCCGTTGTCAACACCTTGTCGAGTTCTTGTAAACACCTCTGAAGAAGGTAAGCTGCCTGGAACTACTGTGCAAATTACACTGCCCACTGGTCAACAATTGGACTGTCTAATTGACACAGGAGCAAGCCAAACAGTATTGAGATACGATCAAGTACCACAAGAATAAATGACCTCAGATTATGTAAAAGCATCAGGGTTGACAGGACAGCCCATACACCTGAGGAAAAGTAAGAAAGTTAAGATACAAGTATACAAAGACTGTTCTCCTGTCCCTATAGAGTTTCTCACTTCAAACACTTGTCCTGTAAATCTACTGGGTGCCGACATATTACAGTTAATGAGAGCATGCATTAAATACACCCCAGAAGTAATGAAATGCACCAGTCAACTTCCAGACAACATATCTAATCAGGTAGAAGCAGCAGTACATGTGTTTTTGAAACAACCAAGTGAAAACACATCTCAAGATGAGGCACCACTACCACAGTGGCTGAAGGATGTACCTGAGAAAATATGGTCAAAGGGAAAAAACTGATGTGGGACTGTTAAAGGTTGCTCCCGTACAACTTATACTAAAACCTAACACACTACTAATATGTGTTAAACAATATCCTTTGACTTGTTACAGAATAAAGCAATCACAAAACAATTACAAGAATACCAAGACAAAGGTATTGTAAAGAAATGTCGATCACCTTTTAATACACCTTTATTCCCAGTCAAGGAAAGAGAACAGTAAGAGGGAGGAGCTCCCGAATTCAGGTTAATTCACGATCTCAGAGAAATAAATAAACGACTGGTTGTGAACACACCCATTGTCCCAAACCCACATACCTTGCTGAACCAAATTCCTGTTACATCAATGTGGTTTACAGTTATAGATCTAGCAAATGCTTTCTTTTCTGTACCAATAACTAATGATTCACAGAAAATGCTGGCTTTTCTGCATGAAGGAACACAATACTGCTGGACCAGATTGCGCCAGGGAGGAGCCACCAGCTCTCCAGAATTCTCTGAAGCAATGTCAACTGTCTTACAAGGTTGGTTACCACAATATCCTGAAACTACCCGACTATTGCAGTATGTTGATGACTTGTTGATAGCTGCTGATAGTGAACAACAGTGTAAAGAAGAAACTGTTTCTCTACTAACCTTTTTGGCCCAGCAGGACTGCAGAGTGTCCAAATCCAAGCTCCAAGCAGCACAGAAGATAATTTTCTTAGAACACTGCATTTCATAGGGCACTAAACATCTGACGCCACAAAGAGTACAAGCGATACAACAGGTAAAAACACCTTTCAGCAGCCAGACTCACTAAGTACGAGGTAGCATTGTTAAGTGCTTCATATGTCACAGTCAAACGGTGCACAGTATTAAATCCAGCAACATTGTTACCCCTAATGTATGAATCTCAAGATTCAATAGGAGGGAATAATAGTGAAGAACAAGAGCCGTCAGAAGAAAGACATTGTGATAGTGAATGTGATGACGATCAATTGGGTGAAAATATTAACCACAATTTTTCTTTTTCACATGATTGCCTCGCTCTTATGGATATGGAAGCACAGACTCTTCCAAATGTTACTGACTCTCCCTTGTCTAATGCTGTGTATGAACTTTTTGTAGATGGTTCCAGGTATTATGATAACGGATCACCATTTACAGGATACACGGTGACTACAGAAAATGAAGTAGTTGACTCAGGACCACTACCATTGTTACTGTCAGCACAAGCTGCTGAACTGATAGCACTCACCAAGACATTGGAATATGCAGAGGGAACCACTGCCAATATCTACACGGATTCCAGGTAAGCTTGGGGAGTGATGCAAGACTTTGGTCCAATATGGAAGAGCAGAGATTTCAAGACCTCTAGTGGTAAGGACATACAGCATGCCAGTCTAATAAGAAACTTGTTTAGAGCATTGCAATTGCCACACAAAGTTGCCGTAATTAAAATAGAAGCACATACAAGGAATGAGACTTTTGTTTCAAAAGGGAACACGTTGCGCAGATGCAGAAGCAAAAAAAAGGCGGCCAAGAGAAAGCCTGAAAGAGAAGTATACACAGTACAGAAGGAAATGTCTGACTACACTGATCTAAAAAAGTTTCAACAACAAACAGGACCATTGGAGAAAGAAAGATGGAAATGATTAGGAGCACAAGAAGATTGCGCTGGTATGTGGAAACTGAATGATAAACTTTGTCTTCCACAGGTTTTGTTCCCTCCCATGTTACATTTAGCTCATGGACAGCCACACCTGGGGAAGGAACAGATGAC
Source organism: Mixophyes fleayi (assembly GCF_038048845.1). Classification (NCBI taxonomy): domain Eukaryota; kingdom Metazoa; phylum Chordata; class Amphibia; order Anura; family Limnodynastidae; genus Mixophyes; species Mixophyes fleayi. The sequence continues at coordinate 32,872,430 of NC_134409.1, forward strand.
TAGCGTGGTCCATCAGCATTGGATAGCTCCAGGATTCAATAAAGCTGCTACAGACTATGTTCAGGCCTGCTGGATCTGTGGAACTTCAAATCCAGGAAAAAGGATAAAAACGTCACAAGGTACAACTTCAAAAGCCTTTTATCCTTTTCAAAGACTACTGATAGACTATATACCACAGCCTAAATCTAGAATATATGAATATGTTCTAGTCTGTACAGATCTTTTCAGTAAATGGTCGGAGACTTGGCCAGTAGCCAAGGCAACAGCAAAAGCAACTGCGAAAAAAACTGATTGGGGAGATTGTGTGCAGGTACGGTGCCCCTGAGGTAATTGAATCAGATAGAGGTACACACTTCACAGGGGAAATAATACAACACATAATGACAGATCTAGGCATACAGCAAGCTTTTCATGTGCCGTACAGACCACATTCTAGTGGGCGAGTAGAAAGGTTGAATGGGACATTGAAACTGAAGATTCAGAAAATCATAGCTGAAATAAAAAAAAACATGCCCAGAATGCCTGCCCATAGCCTTGTTCAGTGTAAGAACTGTGATAAATAGGAATAGCAAGCGGTCTCCTTATGAAATACTTTTTGGAACGCTACCAAAGACAGGGTGTTATTATCCACAGCAATTACAACATAAACATGGAGATTTGACTAGCTATATGAGAAGTCTAACTGACCATTTGAACTATTTGTATGTTCTAGCAGTTTCTTCACTTCCAGAGTCTGATTCAGACCTACAGCCGCATAAGCTGAAACCTGGCGATTGGGTGTACTTAAAGAAACACGTGAGGAGAACTTTTAAACCAAGGTTCGAGGGTCCGTATCAGGTCTTGCTGACCACCCCCACATCAGTGAAACTCCAGAACCGAGACTCCTGGGTGCACACATCACACTGCAAGACGACGCTGGTCACACTGGACACATAACCTAGATCTCTGTGATAACACAGACATGGGACCTGTTTGCCCACAACAAACTGCAGTATTTCAAACATGTATGTTGCAGCATAACACTAGTGTTTGTGTATGGGCATTACACCCACTACTCATTATCACTGTGGTATTGATCATATTGATAGGATGGAACTGGTATATGTCATGTACGTTCAGAAAAGATATACAGAGATTACAGCAGAGGCATGAAGAAAAGATACTTTTTGAATAAACAGGGGCAGAAGTGCTGATATCTCTACTCGGTCCCGGGTGAATGGTGAAAGACCCTTGCTTTCTCACAGGAGACTGTACAAAATTAGTCTGGGCTGCGTTAGGTGTCACCATTTCAGGCCTTAACATTTTTAACCTTTTATATATATTATTAAAAGGAGGGAGATTGTGAGAGCATTTCTAGGTCCTCAATGATGATGGTAATAATGATATGTGAAGGAGTTAAAAATCTTGGTATTTGCCTTAAAAATACATTTAGTGTAATCACCAGCTCCAGCCTTAAACTATCTCAAAGACCCCTAGGAAAGTTGATAAGAACCCATAAAAGTGACATGAAGAGAACTAACTAGCTTTGTCAGAAGATTTATATTTACTCAGGAAAATATTAATCATGTGTTTCTATTCTATAACCAGATCAAATGCTTTTTCATGTATTAATGTATCCCACAAATAAATGAACACAGCGCAGTTCTATCTTGACATTGGCATGTCTGTGTCTTGATTACTGATCTCCTGGTTAACCAGCATCTTATCTCACTGATATCTGAAGGGACTTGATAAAGGAGAGGTAAAATTACCCTAACAGTTTACATTGTGTACATTTACAATTTCCCCCTTTTATGCATGTCAGGATTATATTTGTCTTTGTAACCACTGCCTGCACTGTGTTTTCTACTGAGCTTTCTATCAACTAGTGTACCAAAATCCTTTTCCATCTACGTGATTCTTCTCCCACTTGCAAAAGGTATTGTAGAATGAATACATTTTTTTTACTAGAACTCTTAGTTTCATTGTCCTTTTTTATACCAGGATAATTTAAGAAAAACACCTTTCAGGAAGAAACTTTACTGCCCTTTCAATTTGTACTAATTATTGATATTCATTAGAACAATTTATGCTAGAAGGCTATAATCAATACTTTAATGGTATATTACTCCATAGTGCCATAATCTTCACATGAATCCTCTCACTGGCATGACTTAATCAGTTTTTTTTACATATACACAACCCCTGTCCTCCCTACACAATACTTTCTAAATGTGCTATATCCTTACAAATTCACTAGCAACTCATCAGTTTCATGAGTTCATTCACAGTTATAGGTATAGTATCATATTATGTACATGTAAATTATTTTAAAATGTTAAACTTACGGCGTTAAAACTACCATAATAATGGTATTTTTGCGCACTATTAAAGTAATAACGGTAATAGTGTGCAGGCCGCGTTACTTTATCAAGTAACACGGCCAATTGAATTCCCCCCATATAGTTATGGTTTATGAAGGGTTGAACTTGATGTACCTGTGTTTTTTTTCAATCTAACATTATAACACTGTCCAGCCCACCCTGAAAAAGGTCTTCGATGGTGGGCATTGGAGCTTATGTAGTGGGCATGGGGCTATTATACTGGCATTGGGTTTTATCCCAGCAGCAGTGGGCATGATGTTGTAACTCTGGAATTATTTTTATAAGATAGACATGGGACTCTATGTAATGTGCTTGAGAGTTTTATGCTGGCATCATACCTTGTATTGTAGATATGACATGGTGTATTTGGGCTCTTGTGTTGTCATAGTGTATTGTTGCCTTACCTGCTATCATGCTTTGCACACATCCGAATATTGAGCTGAGCCAGTTCGGCACTTTCTCGCATCCTCTGTATTTAAAATGAGGCAAAGCGCCATTGTTGCGTTGTCGGATATTGCGAGTTTTGGATTTTATAAGTAGCACCCACCATGGCGATCCAGCGCTATTTCACAGAGAGACACAGAAGGGGTAGCACAGTTCTTGGCAGTTTCTAGTGCTGTTGTGCATCGTCATAGCTAGAAAAGAAAGAGGAGGGTAGCAGTGATCTTGAAAGTTTCCAGTGAAATTCAGGAGAGCTCCATGCTCCATTGCTAATTGTTATTGCTAAAATAGAAATAATAGGGCTGGCAGTCTTGGACTAAATCTGCAGTCAAATTGTACTGTGTTATATAGCTCACACACAAACAGGAGAGCTCCATTGCTCCATTGCTAATTGTCATTGCTGAAATAGAAGTAATAAGGCTGGCAGCCTTGTTCTAAATCTGCAGTCACTTTGTACTGTGTTATATAGCTCACACACACACACACACACACACACACACACACGAGATTTCCATTGCTAATTGTCATTGCTGAAATAGAAATAATAGGGCTGCCAGTATTCTTCAAAATCTTCAGTCACATTGTACTGTGCCATAGCTCACCCAGAAATAGGAGAGGTGGCATTGTTCAGTGCTGAAACAGAAATTCAAATAATAATGCTGGCAGTGTTTTTAAAAGTCTACCCTGACATTTTAGTGTACCATAACTCACTCAGAAATAGGAGAGGTGGCAGTGTTTAGTGCTGAAATAGAAATTGTAATAATAGGGCTGTCAGTGTTTAAAAGTCTCCAGTGACACTGTACCATAGCTGAAACCGAAACAGGAGGGGTGTCAGTGTCCTTGCCACTCTCCAGTCTTCAGTCACATTGCTATTGTCACTCTCCAGTCTCAGTCATGATGATACTAATCCATCTACCTCATGTGCTAAAGCCTATATTCAAGTGTGTAGTGGTTTTAAGTCAGGGAAACAAAAATGTAAACAAAAAGCTTGTACCTTTTTAATGAAAAAACACTTCTCTAATAAAGGTGAAAGTTTACTGTAGAAAAACATAAAATTGCCAACATGCCATTCTACTCAAAATATTATCAAGCATACCAGCATAAGCTAGCTCCCTTCTCTCAGCTAGATCTCAGCACCTGCAATCAACACTGTCATTATATTCACCCTCATCAATGTGTACATCGTCGTCAAACAATACTAATTCATCCCCGCTGGAATCCACCATTACAGAAGTCTATGTACTGTGATGTAATTGCCAGTAATGGCCTTCCTCATGTAATTTGTAGTTGATTTTATGGCAGAGCTGTCACGATTTTTGGGCAATTCTTGTAGACGAGACCAAATGTCAAAATGTTGTGTTGACTCATCTGCATCACCACTTGGTGTCTTGGGAAAGCTCATTTTTTTTCCTAGAAGCAGTTGCCAGAGAAACTGAAGGAGGAGACGTTGTTCTGTCATGTACCACTTGAGCTGTCAGCTTGCTGACCAGTACTCATTGCATATCTTGAAATCTGGGTCAGTTGGAAAAAAAGAGAAGACATGGCTATTAAACCTAGGATCAATAACAGTGGCCAAAATGTAGTGATCCGATTTCAAGATGTTGATAACTCCTGGATCCTGGAGAAGCGAATAAAGTACTTAATCTACAAGTCCAACATAGTTAGCAGAATTGCTTTGTTTCATTTCCTCCTTCAATTTCTCTAGCTGCTTTTCAAAAGTCTAATTAGGGGAATCACTTGACTCAAGATAACAGTGTCTGCACTCTCTTCACAGGTGACTACTTCGAGTGGTTTCAGCACCTTGCACAACACGGAAAGTATTCTCCACTGTGCTGGACTAAAGTACATTTCCCCTCAAATTCTATTCTTCTTACAGCTGCTGCAATCTCCTACATGCTATTGCAGAATGCCAAAAATGACCCAAAATATATCGGGACACAGACAGCATCTCCTGCATGTCACAGTCATATTTTAAACAGTTGTGTACCACCAAGTTCATTGTGTGAGCAAAACAGGGAATTTCATGAAATCCCCCCCACTGTAATGCTCTAACAATATTGGTGCCGTTATCAGAAATCACATATCCTCAGGAGAGTCCAAGCAGGATAAGCCATGTTTCAATGAAATCCCTTAGTTTTTCAAACAGTTTGTCAGCTGTATGCCTCTTAGTGAAGTAGATGATACACAGAGTAGCCCACCTGTGAAAGATCGTTGGTTGTTTGTTTGATGCTGCTGCTGTTCCTGCTGCTGAAGGCGATTTACCAACCCAGTGGGCTGTTACAGTCATATAATCTTTACTTTTCCCAGTTCTGCTTGTCCCCATATATGTGGGTAAGTGTACAGTGGATATAATGGCATTTTATATCCCAATTATTGTCTTTTTTGTAACCTCCTGGTACAGGTGAGCAATTTTTTGTCTAGTAAAATGATGTTGAGATGGAATTTGATAACGGGGACACAGAACCTCAATTAACTGTCTTATTCCTGCTGCATTAATAGTGGATATTGGACGCAGATCTAATACTATTATAGTCGCCATGGCGCCTGTGATCCGCTGTGCGACTGGGTGACAGCTGTCATACTTGCTTCCTCTTGCAAATAATTGTTTAACAGTCAATTGTTGTAAACTACTAGTAGTCTTCTTCTTGGTCTGCTTATGGGTTGAAGATCCACCCCCAGCAGCATCAGTGGGCCTAACACTCAAGGATTTTTCTGAGGAGTCCTCAATAGAGGAGGAGTCATCTCCCCATAGCAACTTGGATGCAGGACTAACTCTGATCACTTGTGAGGATATTGGTGATGAAGGTGTTGAGGGTGCAGATTGCAGGTGCTGGGATCTAGCTGAAAGAAGGGAGGTAGCTGATGCTGGACTGCTTGTTGTTATTTTTTTAGCATAAGTTTCTGATTCTCCCAAGAGCTTTCCTTGAACTCGCTTTAAATGGTGTAACATGGATGAGATTCATAGAGGGTTAAGGTCCCTACCTCTACTGACTGTGGCTTTACAAAGCTACAAATGGCTAGACAACTGTTGTCAGGATTTGGGTAAAAGTAATTCCACACATAAGAGGTGGATTTTTTGGTCTTATACCCAGGCAATACATTGGCTTTTATCTTATCACTGGCAAGAACTGCTGCAATCTTTGTTTGAAAGTGTATGAAAATAATATTGTGACCTGTGAGGTGGTCAAAATTGAATGGAAATGAATGGAAATTAGTGTTAGTGAGGTTAATAATAACTGGTGCATGACAGTAGAGTTCAATAAAAGCACTGTTTGCTTAGGTGCTTTAAGCCTATTTGTCATTAACAGCACTCACCTGTGCCTGCTTGAGGTGTGTGTAACACAGGGTTAACCAAAAAACAACCACCTAGTCTGTCTAAAATTATTAAATCCTTCCCTATCTATACCACACACTAGCTTTGCCGTACAAACTATGCCACCACCAAGTTTTTTTTTATGAAGAACTGACACTCTTATTTAGGAAGCCATCGGTTCTCCCTAGAATTAATTTAGCACAATTTACTTTAATCAGAGTTAACATAAACCACAAATGTTCTCCTCATTTCAATTATGTAGCGTCTTGACCAAACTGTTGCGTGAACACAGAGACTTGAATTTAAGTGTAATTTAATATGGAAAATACATCCACAATGCTTAAGATAAAACAGTTAATAAAAGGCATACAAATATAATGCAATTGTTTCTTATAAAATAAAAAGGATAAAACACAGAATTGATAACTCCCTTATAATCAAGTTTCTAGTGCTGGGAGAAGCAGGAAAAATGGGATACTCTTCAATATCAGATTAGTAACTCCCAAAAGTGAACAAATTCTTATAGTCACAGTGCAGTTTTAAAAACAAGCTGCAGGGCCCACAGCCCCCCTTTCCTGTGATGTCAGAACAAAAAGGTCTGTGAGAATGTCAATTAAGGTTTTATGACTCTGCTGGAGAAAACACCTTTTAAGTCAGATTTTTGTTACCCTGTCCTAACTTTTCACCAGTATGATTTACAAACATGATTTTACTTCCACACAACAGGTCATAAGTTCCCCTTCATCTACATACTACACATGCCTCTGGTAAGTATGATATTGGAGAAAATAATATGATATTTTCCTGTGACCCTATTCAGCTTGAATTTGTCATTAACATATAACCCTGTCTCTGCAGTTGGCATGTCTAGGGCCTCCCAGACATGTTAGATTTCATTGTCTTGAAAGAGATATTTTCAAAGGCTTTCATGTTTGCGACCTGCCATAAATGATACAGGGTGCTACAGTGTATCCAGGCTCTTATCTACCAGCCCCCTCTGGGTAGTTCAACATAAACAAAACACATTGATTTAGACAGCTTTTCTGAGCCATATCACACTATTTCTAGGAATTAACTCACAAACACATATTTGCAGATTTATATGCCTAAAAATTAGCTTGCACATGACACCTTTGTTAGCTTGTTTTGTGGGGGCCCTAACAAACCAAGCACTTCAGCCACAAAAGTGACAATGCTTGTCACTGGAGTGCTTGCTTTGTTAAACTGTACATATTATTTTCAATATCTTACATAAAGGTGGGTGGGAGGGCCCAAGGACAATTCCATCTTGGAAAACTTTTCTTTTCTGCCACTACTGTGTGGAAATGTTTCCTGGATGTGCTATGAACTGCCGTTTGTTTGTGTCGTTGCTCTTTCGTTTAGCATCCAGCCAGCTCGCTGCATTCTTTGTGCAAAAGTGGATGAAAATAATATTGTGACTGGAAATTAGTGCTATTGAGGTTAATAATAATGTAGGAACAAAAAAAAGAGCAAAATTATGTGATTTTAGCATATTTTAGCTATTTTTTCTTAAAATACAGATCCAAAACCAAAACCAAAACATGCAAGGGCAGTTTTGCCAAAACCAAAACACAAACTTGATTCAGATCCTAAACCAAAACCAAAACCAAAACACGGGGGTCAGTGAACATCTCTACTTAAGATAAGCTGAATTTCTATGGTAAAGCAAATAACCTGTCTGTACCTTCTAGTGACTTATACTGCCAATCTCTAACTCCATTTTTTTTGTGTGAAAACTGTCATGCATTGTTCTGTAATATAATCAAACAAACCAACGTTTGCACAACATAGAAATAAAAAAATGATGCTTGTGTTATAAAAATCCAGCAACTATTTGAACCGAAACAGAAAGATTTCCTGAGAAAAAAGCCAGTACGTATAAATCACACAGAATATGAGCTGTTCAATGGTATTATCAAGTGATTTATGATACAGAACAATGTATAATTGATGTGTGAGGCTGCCTTGATAGTAAAATAACAATACTTTCCATTACACATGAGAGTTTTGACAGCTCAGACAGTGAGACTGTATGAATTTTATGGGTCATGTGGGTTCCATTCAGATCTACAGGTCGTTCTTACTCCTTCATACTTGAAAGCATTTAATGGATTATAGTAATAGAACAAAGAATATGCAATAATAGCATAGCTGAAGCACAGTCTCTCTGTGTATATTGCCCTGTGATTCAGATCATATCACAGATGACTGTTTTCATGTCTTAGAAACCGGACAACTATATAAGTAAAACATAACTGTTTAATGTCACATTAGTTGTGCTTTTTATGTTGAATGATCTGATCTGTTCAGAAATAACACATATTTTTTTAAAATAGGTAATTAAATTGTTTTATAGGGTTAATTGCCATACTATTACAATTATAGATAAATAAAAAATAAAGGACTCTACACTATTATGCTATAATCTGACCGCTAGCGTATAAAGACATAGACATTGATATTTCTAAAGCTATTTTCAATTGACCTAAAAAGCAATATAATAATCTAGTTGCTTGCTTACTTTTAGAATTTTAGAACATTTGTTACCAAGAAAAACAGTTTAAACACAAATAACAAAAGTTTTTTTTATTTTTCTTTCAATTTTAGATATACAATTTTATGAGTAATTAATTTACTGAACTAGAAGAAAAGTACAAAAACATTTATTATTTTTCTATAAATTGATTGACAGGAAGAAGGTGCTGTAACTTATAATAATCAGATGTTTGCTTTCATCTTCTAAACCAGCAGTGGGCACCAGGCGGCCCATGGCCCCACCGAGACTTCATCTGCGGCCCGCAGGCAGCTGCTTATCAGAACTGGGTGAAGCCAGGGCCGGACTAACCCGAGGTCTAACTGGGCTTTAGCCCAGGGGCCTCGGGCATCCAGGGGGCCCTTCAAAGTCTTTAGCAGCATTATTGATCGGTCCAGAGACGGGTGTGCCCCCAGCCCGATCAATGCAGTGATCCGTCCCCGGCGCTCAGTAGTCTGCTTACTGAGGAGATCTCGCAAGAGTTCACTCTCGCGAGATCTCCTCAGTAAGGAGCTTACATCGCCGCGGAAGGAGGACTGCAGTGACAGGTAAGCACTTGGGGGGGACCTCACGGGGGGCATTTTCACTCCCTCACGCACATTAAGTCTACACTACTGAAGCCTTGGGGCTGCTACATGCAGCCATTATTCCTGGGACTCCTTTCCTCTTCTTTCCACAGCCTGACCAAATACTGGTGCTTTGTGACCCTGCAAAGGGGTGTTGTGAGCATTAGGAGCAATCAGAAGACACAATCAAGACACCCACCTCTGATGACATTTTACAGTGGTGAACAAAATTGATCTATTGGTTCCGTATTAGAGCTCTACATAAACACACCAGCTGAGGAAAGCCTACTTATCCCTGTTCTACGACCATAACTCACATTGCTGACAATGACAGTACAGAGTCATTGTTCTATGCCGTCACTGCAGAGAGAGAGAAGGTTTCACATTCTGCGCTTTGTATAATAATTGCACTAAGTTGCACTTTTGCAGCAGTGACCCCTTACAGCTATTGCGTAATGAACAATGCTGTCTGTTCCTACAAATTCTATGTTTTAGACAGGCCATATCGCTGCATGGTGCAAATGCGTACATGTGAAGCGGCTTCTCATGGTAAAACTCTGCATCCAGCTCACTCCTGGATTCATGCTTTTCCTGCCCTGTCTTTTTTCTTGTAAAGGAGACTATTTAAGCCTCCTTTACAATTTAAGCCCTGGTAAGCTGTTTTCACAGGAGAAAAGCTTGGTAAACACAAAGGGTTAATGGCAGATAAATCAAGAAGCTCTATAGGGATGGCAAAAAGTGCCTATTAACAAGTGGTGAAAAAAATGTGCTTGCCTTTCTAATGTCTGAGCAGTTAACTCCATCTATGAATGGCATTAACTCGCTTTTTACTGCTCTTTAGTCTTGCCGAGTTGCATGCTCCTCCCCTTCTATCTGTCCCTAGTGACAGCTTCCTTGACAGAAAACATACCAATTGGTAATGAAGCTAATAGTGCAGCTCAAACAGAACATATATATAATTTAGATGCAGATCATTTACCTGCAGATGTCTAGTTAACCAGTAGTAGGTGGTAATGTTGTATTTCCCCTGTAATACTACTGTTGTGATAAGTTAAGAACTAAGTCAATGAAAAACTGTCCGTGGCCATAAATCATCTTTGCGCATGTTTAAATATACCGTTGCAAATGTACATTGTACTGAATATGGAGATTACAGAAGGACATCTTGCAATAAATTAATTTTGACATTAGGAAGTGCAAATATTTTAAGACAGAATTAGGTATATCTTATATAGAGCCTTATAGTCCAAAAAAAAATGTTTTTTAGCTCTAGTAAAATTAATCATTTTAAAATCAGTTAAAACCCCATTGACTAATGTTTACATGCCTTTGCCCACAGACAATTTACCATGACAGGACAGCTGGTACACAGTAAAAAAAAGTGTGTTGTTAGCCATAGCAAATAATCACTTGTTTTCTTAATTTTCTAAACCCAAAAGAAATGTTGATAGCTAGAATCTGATTGGTTCCGATATGTTACAGAAGTGGAAGTTGCTCAATCAATTTATAGCTTCAAAGCAGGTGCTTGAAAGGGTGGGGTTATCCAACAAGGGACAAATACATAGCAACTCCTTTGCTGGTTATAGCAGTGTGCTGGGGGATTTTTCTCTGTATTTGTTCCTTGCTGGTTCCTATATGTAGCATCACATTTTTCTCGTGTAACCCCTTCTGCAACCTATGTCCCTGACAGTCAGGTATGTCACAGCACAACCCATGGTGTCCTAAGACATTTCTAAGTGACTGGTAGCTGGGAAAATAACATACTTCCTCTAACCAGGCCACAACACAGTTATAAAGGCATAAAAGAACTGTAAGTGGTGATGATGGACCCACCTTTCCTAACGGTCTAAAGGAGGCCTTGAGTCATTGAATTCATGTATACCACCTAAGTGCAATGTTACTGTACTGACTGTGGGGTGATACTTGCTGTTAGCTAAGCTTTGACTACATGTCGGTGGGTTCAGAGGTAAATTTACTGTTAGTTATAACTTGTATTAAGTTAGGGCCTATATTTAGATAGAACCTGGTGCCAACTAGAAAGCCAATAGTGATTTATTGTTTACAACTGTTTGTGACAATTATGTCTTCATATACACAGTAATTAAGCATACCCTGTCTATACATTGCACAGCACTGTGCCTGAGTTACCACTACCTTTAACTTCAATTTACTGTTTACTTGTGCATGCTCCCATTCAAATTGTTTTAATGTAAATATGCACATTGTTTTGTTTTTTCACCCATACCATTTATGTTGTTATTTGTTTTCGCTTGTGAGACAGGAAGGGTTCAGGGCAGTCACTCATTCAGTGGTATTATTTTCAGAATAGCGCCCCCCACCCTGAATGCTGGCCCTGCCCTCAACTGTGAAATATACATCACCTTCTGTTGTGAAACTATCCAAAGCTCACCTGGGTGCAGGCACTGAAGACATCAAAGTAAGTAAACCTACAGGTCCTAAATATCACCCCTGGGTATTGTCTACAAATTTTCAGAAATATCCCATTATTCCCGTTCTAGAATACCACACAAAGATATCCAGTAGCAGTATACAGTGCTTGAGAAAATGCAGCAATTGATAAAAAAAATTAGGTATAGTAGTTTGCGTAAAATAGAGTCCCTCAAAGATGTTTTTTTAAAAAAGCTTCAAAGTATTATACCTACCTAGCCTTCCTCCTTTCCAAATGGGGTGAAGGGGGTGAGTAATAATTAACATAGTATAGATAAGATTAGGTAATAATAATTGCAAAACAGGTCACAGATAAAATGTTTCTTTCAAGTCCAATTAGAATCCTGCACATTAATAAATAATTTGATTGAAACTTTATTTATAAATGCTGTTTGAAATTAATTATCTTTGAGCTTAATAATGTTATGTTTACCATATCCCTCAACATTTTAAATGGCCAAGGACAGACATTTAAAACTAAAAGCAAGTAGAGATGTGCAGAGACCGTTGTGTTTTGGTTTTGGTTCTAAAACCATCTTCGTGTTTTGCTTTTGTCCAAAAACCCTTATGTGTTTTGGTTTTGGATCTGGATTTAATTAAAAATTGCGAAAAAGGGAAAATAGTGTGACTTTGAGCTGGTTTTTTCCCGACATTAATATTTATATTCAATTATAGTCTATTTTCTAATGATCTCTTCACAACTTTCAAAGTATCTACATGCGGTCACTGAATGCTGAAAATGACATTCCTGAGTTTGACACCGATATGTTTCTTACTTAGTTAAACCAGCGATACAAAGAGTAGCTTTCCTGTGAATTATCTGGCTTTGTGTGCTAGCCCTATATGAAAGGATAAAGAGGAGGATGAACAACCAAGTTTTGTTTGCAAAGCATGCTACAACCCATATAAAACATAGTGGCAGAGCACTAGCTGAGAGGACAATCATTTTAGATAGACGAAGGTGGGCTGCACCCAGAAGAAAAATGGTGAAAGACCACGCCCACTATTTTTTGATACCATTTGTATCTAGAAATTCTAAGACAGCAAGGGGAAGCTTTAGCTATGACCCTGTCAGGATTAAGAATTCTTTTTACTATTTCTATAAATCTGTTTTGGCCAGACTACTGTATTTGTTCCAGACCTTGCCTGTAAAAGTGGCGGATTCTTTTCTTCACTCACTCCAGTCCCTCTGTGGCACATTTATTTGGAATGGCAGGAAAGCCAGCAATACCACGGCTTGTTTAACATAAACAGAATACATTAAGGGTCTCAACCTCCCCTATGTGAAAAATATTACCACACTGCTCAATTGTGTCACATCTTCTCCTGGCAGGTTGGCTCTGGTATAAAAAAAAAATGGTTTGATATTGAGGCTATGTTGTCTAGAGACCAAAGGGTGAGATTCTTATCATACCTTTCTGGGAGTCTCCACTGCCCCCCAGTTTGCTTTACACTAGATATTTGGGATAAATTGAACAAATGTTTTGAGTTTGCTCCGTATCCTCACCACTTACACCAATAAGAAACAACCATTTTTTCCCTTGGGGAGATCCTCCACTCTTGTCCACCCTTGGTTGGCCGTGGGTTTGGTTTAGATAGATTTCTTTATATCATCGGGGAATATGATCCATGCACTTTTAATGATGTTTGCAAAAAATATAATCTCCCTCATACACTCCAGTTTTATTAAATACAAATGAAGAGTTTTATGCAGACCCAAATACAATCTTCTAAACTCCGATCCCCAATTCCATTTGAGCACCATTGTATTTATACCCCTGGACTTAGGGGCTATATTATAATATATGACTCTATTTTGTCACCTTCCTCTGTTGATCCATTTGAACAAGTCTGGGAGCAAGACCTTGGCATCACACTTGATCGGGAAGGATGGTCATTCATTTTTCAACATGTTGCAAAATCTTCCATCAATATAGCTCTATGAGAGAATGCCTATAAAGTATACACTCGGTGGTATATGGTTCCCAGTAAACTACATGCCCTTTCTCTTCAGACTTCAGATCTTTGGTGGTGTAACTGTGGACACAAAGGATCCTTTATACACATCTCGTGGGAATACCCACTCACATCTCGTTTTTGGAATGATATCTCAGACCTGCTTATTCGATTCACCAACATTCATTTATCCAAAGACCCATTGACCATTTTACTTAGCCACCCGGTCCAATCCCTTTACAAATCATCTGACAAACGGATACGCCACATAAGCAATGCAGCTAAATTTCAAACTTGCTGTTGAATAGAAGAAGCTTCCCAACCTTCCAGAACTGACGTCTTAAATAGACCCTGGTACACAGCTTCAATGAAACACATATCAAGCCTTCTCCATGATACAGTTGCTACATTCAACACATTCTGGAATCCCTGATATCACTTTGACAACCGCGTCCTCGGGGTACTTTGTAGCTCTTCATTGTTTTCCAGTGCTGGTATGGCAGTTAACTTCTACCTCCCTGTATGTACATGTCTGTAATCCTGTAGAGATTTGTTCCCCTTGTTGTTGCAGAGTTGATTACATTAGATTGATGCATGCTATATTTGGGCCCCATTGGCTGTCCATGAGGCTCGGCTCACTTGTATGCAACTATGTATCTTATATTATGCACAATATTTTTACTATATTCTGCCTTGTTTTGTGATATGTTCTATTCTTTAGCTGTTACAAATAACAAGTAAATTCCTCGGGAGATTGCGTTTGCAAAAACAAAAAGGGGAATACCCCCCTAGGGGAATCCAGGCTCTTCCCACACCCTTGGGCGGAGGTCGTGGGGCAATAGTAGTTTAATTTAAAACACAATTTTGTCCCTGGAGCTCTAAAGGTCCCAGCAAGCCAAGGCTGCCATTAAAGGATGGGGCATGCTGGTGCTTGTAGTACTACAAGCAACAGAATACCTATCTTTTTCCAGAACAAGATGGTGTTGTTATCAGAGGAAGTATGCACCGGTCTACAGGAGCAATTGCTGTGAATGAGAATGTTCCTTGTTATGACAAAGTAGGTGCACTGGTACACTTAGTTTTGCTGTACTGTCCAAATACATGATTATATTTTGCGGTGCGAGAGCATTACAAGTTAAAGGGATGGAGAAACACATTTTTCAGGTCATATTGTGTCTTGCTGAAGGGCAAAATTTTTCCACCAGCTCTGAACCGGCAGAGATGGATGTTGTCCTATACTTGGGAAACATATTGCACCTTCTAGTTGATGAAGACACATTCCATTGCATAGTGTAAAAAAAATCACACAAAACACACGTTATAAAGGCAGTTCGAATGTCTCTTCCCTCTCTTAATTTTTTTTTAAAATTCTTTATTTTGAATGGTCAGACAATAAAAAAAACATATAAAATACAAAGTATGAGGATTACAATGTGTACGTAAAAGGACAATAACATTGTAGTGAAACCGAGAGAAGGTGTCCTTAGAAAACTTGGAAAAACAATTGACCATATTTTTCATTATTTTTGCTTTTCTTTAAATATAACAGTCAGTAATACAAGAAATAGGGTGGGGGGGAGGGATGAAGGAATATTAGGAGGGAAAGGGAGGGGGAGACCACAAAGATTAATGCAAGAATGTGAGCGGAAGGAAGGTAGAATTTATATGCTAGAGGGTCAGTGGGTGGCGGAACAGGAGCCTGATCGCCACACATGGGTCACTACGAGGTCGTTAAGGGTTAGATGGGAATGAGCGCTCTGCGAACTGCCAAGGAGCCCATACTTGATTGAAGGCGTAACCTCTATCGTGCAAGTAGTAAGTAATCTCTTTTATGGCAGCCACATGCCAGATTTGCTTTTTAAGGGCGGAAAGAGATGGAGAAGAGCTGTGTTTCCAATTTAGGGCTATAAGGGATTTGGCGGCTGTGAGAATGTGTGCAGTCAGTTTTCTAGAAAATTTATCAAGGTCTGGGGGAGGGTAACAAAGGACAAAAATCCAAGGGTCCTTCGCTACGGGAGCCTCAAATAGAGTGTTAATAAAGTTATGGATCGCGTCCCAGAAGGGAGCGATAACTGGACAGGTCCAACAGATGTGTAGCATTGATCCCCTGTTTCCACAACCCCGCCAACAGTCAGGTGACGAGGAGGGGAACATTGCATGGAGGAGGGTGGGGGTATAATACCAACGATAATAGATTTTATAAGATGTTTCTTTTAGTCTGGATGATATGGAGCTTTTAGCAATCCCCAGTCTCATGTCCTCCCAGGCCTCCTCATCTGGGGGGGGGGGGAACAAGATCCCTCTCCCAGTCATCTTTATGTGATAGTGTTGGGTGGATGGTGGATTCAAGAAAGATATTATAAAGTTGTGATATCATACCTTTATCCATGGCATGGAGTTTGCAAAGGTTCTCAAATGGGGTGAGAGGGCATAGCAAATATTTAGGTGGTAGGGATCGCAAATAGTGGGTAATTTGAAAGAACTCAAAAGGGCTAAATATTTGAGCTGGGGGGTGAGGTTGAATTTCTGCCAATGTGAGCCATTGGCCTTTTTTCGAGATATCCGAAGGGAATCTGAGGCCAGCCTGAGTCCAAAGGCGGTGTCTTACCTTGGAGAGGCCAGGAGGGAATATAGGGTTAAACCAAATGGGAGTCAGGGGGGAAAGGGCAGACTCTTAATTATTTTAAGCCATATACGAGACACTCAGCAGTATTTTAGGAGAGAAATGTAATGAAAACGGTTGCAGGGTGAACGATGTGACAATTACACTTTTGCATGGTGCAGCGCTTCATGTTTTTTGCCAATTTTTCTTCTATTTCTTCTTCTTATTATTATTACTATTATTATTACTCTTATTATTATTATTATTATTATTATTATCATTATACACATGTATTTTTATAGCACAAGCATACTCTGCAGCTTTTTACAAATGAAATAAAAACATTACACTAAAACAAGGCTAAGTATTGCGAAACATTCAAAGGGGTAAGGTGGTCCTGATCCCAAGCTTATATTCTATACTTACCCTCCAATGTAGGTGCACTTTGTGGAGGTATCTTCAGAGATTGATGTGTAGGCATGCACCGTATAACAACAAGCAACCTCTAGCCACCACAACAATTAGCTTTTAATTATCCAGATCCAGTTAAAAAATGCACAAATCTTGCTGGCTGATACTGTTTTGTGCAAATTTGCACCTTTGAGGAATATTTGTAAATACCTCAGTGGAGGTTTCTTTATGAAGCATATCTGGGGGTAAATATATCAGGGTCCGATTTTGCAAATCCAGCGATTTTATCATGAGAGTTGAAACTCGCAAATGTATGAAGCTGAGATTTCATGCAAAATCACCAGAGTTGCGCTTCTGTCAAAAGCGCTATTTCCAAAATCGCCAGAGATCAAACTCCCGACTGTTTGCCACTGCAGCTATACAAGTCTCAAATGTATGAAGCTGCGAGTAAGCACACTCAGGAGGGTTTGCTTTCAAACACGCCAGATACAACACGCTGCTGCTGCTTGCTAGCAGCGTGTTGTATAAACACACCAAGCAGCGTGTTGTATAAACACATCACTGTTACACTGTCTGTCACTGTAAAAACTGTAAAAAATAGATGAAAGTTTTTTTAAAAAAAAGCGTGGAGTCCCCCCTCTATTCCTGCTTAACCCTAGTGCTGCCTGACTACTGCTGGTTCCGTGAAAATCGGGGAAAAATTTTGCGTGGGGTCCCCCGATTTTCACTTAACCAGCACTAGGCAAACCAGCCTGGGTTGGCAGCACTATAGCAGTGTGACACGCAGCAGGGGTCCCCCTGCCATAATGACTAACCAACCCTAGACTGTTCAGCCCTGGGCTGGATTCCCTAGGGAGTGGGGTCCGCCAAAAAAAACGAGCGGGCTCCCCCCTAGAGACACCCAGCCCAGTGCTGATAGCACTGCCATGCTGCTGCTTGTATAACTACAAGCATCAGCATACCCACGGCAGCCAGGGCATGTTGGCACTTGGAGAATCACAAGTGCCAACATGCTCTGACATCCATGGCTGGCTGGAACCTGTAGTTCCACAAAATAAAATGTTTAAAAAAACCACAACACCCTCGTAAACACCACTAACATTTAATAAAAATAAAAAAAACCATAATAAACACAGTAAGCACCCTCATTTACATCATATATTTTTATTTAAAATAATAAATCCCCTAATACTCACCAATGAAGTCTTCTTTCTGTCACAAATGTCCCAAAACAATTTGTAGTTCCAAATGTCCTTCTTGCCCCAGTCCCAAAGTATTTATACCATCCAAAGTCCGGGCTTGAAAAAGTCACAAAACAAATTAAAGATCCAAAACTCCAGCCTCGCCCCAGTCCCAAAGTATTTATACCATCCAAAGTTCTGGCTTATAATCTCTTCTTTGCTTCACCCAGGAGGGGCCCCTTTCTGATAGTAGTCTTAATTTCTTCGGCCAGGAGAGCCCCATATTTGTACATCCCACGAATCTGTGTTCTTGATTGAAGAAAAACAAAAAAAAACAGGAGCCGCCGCAAACACCTCCTACCTAGTAGGAGATCCGCTACGCAATGAAGGTATGTTCATTGTGCAAGGTCTATTTACTGTATTAGGTCATTTTCCCACACTAGTGGGGAAATCATCTAATACTGTAAATAGAGCTTACGCAATGAACTACGTTCACTGCGTAGCGGAGTTCCTACTAGCTAGGACCTCCGCTGAGTGGGAAAATGACCTAATACAGTAAATAGACCTTGCACAATGAACAGGCAGCTGTATGACAGGCAGTGTAATAGTGATGTGTTTACAACTAGCTGCTACAACACAGGAGAGTTAGCTAAACACGGGAGTGTTTACATGGCAGGAAATCGCCAGACATGACCAGCGATTTTGAAGATCAGGGTCAAAATCGCAGCTTGATACATTTCAGTTTTTTTGCCTAAAATCGTGGGTTATCACCCGCGACTTGCAGTGATTTTAACACGCTGTCAAAATCAGACCTTGATACATTTACCACCTGATGAGCATTACAAAATGCCTTGGTTTTGCTCCAGTGTATCTGGATGGTCTGCCCAGCATACTTCAAGGTACATGTCACTGTCATGTTCTGTTCTTCGGAGACAACACTGCAAATTAGAACAATTTTTCAATGTAGTGTTCCCTGCCGAAGATGTCTTTTACTATTGCTATACATGATAAATTTAAGAAAATTATTAAAATCTCCATGGATAGCTAAAGAGAAAGCAAAAATTATATTTAAAACTTATTTCAGTATGTTTCCACAGAGGTAAATGCAAAGCTTGATTTTACATATTAGCAAATCCAAACCTAGTAAAAGTTGTCCATTAAAATGGATATAACATCTAAGTATATTTTGATGATATGAATATAATATAATCATTCTTTCATCTAAGGAACATTTCCAGATTCAAGCATTTGATTCCCTCAGAAGATGTTGACTCATACATGCAGTTGACTCCTCACACTTGGACTACTGCAATGCCATACTTGCCAATATTGGCAAGGACTCCTCCGGGAGATCATGGGGGCGTGGGAATGTTGGGGGTGGGGCCCAATGAGTCACATCATTTTCCCCCACCCCCCAAAACATCAATGACGGTTTACGGCAGGGGGCGGGGCCATGATAACACGCAATTCATGTACTAAGCCCTGCCCCCACCACTTTACTATTGTAGCGATTAGGAACCGGGAGGTTATCTTGCTCTCCCCGAAGTCCCAGTGGTCTCCCAGAAATTCGGGAGAGTAGGCAACTATGTGCAATGCATTCTTTCGGAGTCTCACAGAAAATAATTGTGTTACTTACAGATGGTACAAAATACAGCAGGCACCTGTTCTCCACACCCTTCATTGGCTGCCTGTAACATAGAGAATCTCTTTCAACATTGGATTATTCAAAGCATTACATAAGCAGGGTCCAAGATACTTGAAGCAGCTTCTGATTCCCTATACTCCCACTTGCTCATTTCAAAACGCAGATGACAGACTTCTAACAGTACACAGAATCTAAATGATGACTGAGCTTTATGGTGTCTTGCACAGTCCGAGAGACCTAATCTCTAGGACTTTTGAAAAACAGACTTTCCTGTTTACTTAATAATTTTGTTAGTGCACCTCTACTTTCATAATGTTTAGCCCTTTTCTGTATTCTGTTAATCTGTTATATTTATTATTATCATGTCTTTTTTTATTCTGTCAAAAGAGCTACATAAATAAAATAATAATAATACAATTATTATTATTATTATTATTATTATTATTATTAATATTATTATTATTTAGTTCTGTAATAACAGTTTGTAAATTATAAAAGGTTAAACACATATCATTATATAAACTTTTATTTTGCCCCTGATCAACTGCAAATATTAATTTGTTGGGTTTATCTGTTGCCAGACCTATGTCAAACTATCCCTGGTATGGATAAAGAATCATGTCTCCATTCATTTCCTATCTGGCAGAATTGATTTCGCATTTCATATCATTGGTACATAATCCTATTCTCTCCATTATTTTCTTAATATCAAGTACAGCGGAAGATAATGGATAGAAGCTGTAATAACAGTGTGGCTTGTAGGAGAACCTCCAGGGAAATAGCTTTGATGCCAGTGGAATATTAATGCTCCTCTAGTCCCTGCTCTTCCTTTCACTTTATCTCCTATTTTCTAAACTACATAATGACTTTTATATACTGTACATGACAAAAACATTACAATGGAAAAAATAACTGACAAGCAGGGATGCAGTTTTTCTTTTGCACTTTTACATTTGCTATCATATACGGTGAAATTGAATTTTGATAATAATAAAAATGATGTGAAAAGAATATCATAGAATCCTAATTTCTATCAGAGGTATTAATGGACACTAAAATTTGTTTAGAAAACAAAACAAAAATATGCTCCTTTGATACAACCAAATATAATCATGTTTGCAGATGCATCAACTTTTGAAAACAAGTTCCAAGGACACTCCGCTGTTGAAACTGTGAATCTGTACATGTTGTATGCAAAATAATACATGCTAACAAAGGATGATAAAACCAACATGGCTCAGTCACTGTATATCATTATATTACAATTATAATACAAATGTGACATGAATATATGCAAAAAAATCCTTTAAAATACATCCTTATATTTGGTGAACAGTGGTAGCAATTATTTATACAGAGAGAGCAGTGGTATCACTCCTTTAAAATATATCCTCACTAGCCTACATGACCCTTTCCTTGAATGGGGAACTAGCTAAGCCACGCCTCCATTCTAAAAGTGTCTCTACCTAAGGGACATCCTTACCTCCACTTTCACTGTCTGTTGGTGTTCCACAAGGCTTTGTTCTTGGCCCTTTGCTTTTGTCACTGAACACTACTTCGCTCTTCACTCATTTAGCCTTAAATCTACTTCACAATCAACACCACAATTTCCTCATTCTATCAATGTACTGTAAATTCAGTGTGACACTTGACCCCTCCTTCTGCTTTACTCCTACAATTAGTCTCTTGCGCAGTCCTGTCATCTTTATCTTGAAATTGTTACTAGATTGTTGCTGTCCCAATCTCCAATCTGAATCACACTCAATCCTCTTGTCTCAGATTTGCCATTTTCTCACAGGTTTGTTAGCGTAACTGTCAGTATTCAAACCATGGAGAGTTATTGAAAACAAAACTGAGCTCTATTTAAAGCAGCAATCACACATATAGTATTTTAATGCAAGCAATTGTTAACACAGATTGCTCAAGTCGATTTACAGGTAATAAATATAAATACAGGACTCCACAGGATTCCAATCAATAATATTATGGTTGAAGTAGAAGACAAAATAGGCAGAGGATATTGGCAGTAGTAGTTGCAAAAAACTCAGAGACACAGTCTAAAGTGACAGGAGCTGAGGGCTTATTTATATGATGCCTGCAGCAGAGGAAGGATGATCACAGGTGAATACTGGAATATACTCAATAGGTAGCAGAAACTGAATATATCAAAATGTTTTCTGACTGAGCAGTGCTGGGATGCACCTCTGGCCCAGTAGTGCTGGGAGGCACCTCTGGCAGGGTGGGGCAGGCTGGAGAGACTGCACTTTCTCTGGAGCAGGTTGGAGGGACTACACCCTCTCTGGAGCAGACTGGAGGGACTGCATCCCATCTTGAGCAGGCTGGTGAGACTGCACCTTCTCTGCAGCAGGCTGGAGTGCAGCTGTCTTTGAAGAGTGTTTAGTAAGCAATCCCAAGTTAAATGTATTCTCAGAGTCCAGATAACCCTTTTGGTAACCCAGATGTGATTTTGGTCTACGCAGTGGGCACTGCACCAGGAAGTGCTCTCTACTGGCACAGTAAAGACATAAATAGTTAGTCCTTCTGTGCGTGATTTTCCCCTCGGCTGGAAAGGAACATGGATTCCCTGGAGGCCTACAAACCTCAATGGCAGGGGCTATATGCTTTTGCACAGATGCAAAACAATACGTCTTTTTACAGTAAAGTGAAGACTCTGGAGGATTTACTGTGGACTGGATGTTCTCTCTGCAAGAAGGATTAATAACTCCAGAGCTACAATTCAAGTAGATACCGCATAGGACGGAAACAGGAAACTGTTTAACCAACTATAGTAATAACATAGAGACCTTTGAGAGCCAAGCTGTAAAATATCAAATTGAAGCATCTGAAACTGAGGTATTTCAGACATATTAGCTGAGCTCATATTTCAATACACTAGGAGCCCCTGTTCAAAAGCAGGCAACGTACAACTTGCAAGCTCTAATTTTTTGGCAAGTTCACATGTTAGGGTTCCCAGTATTTAAACCATGGTGACTTTTTAAAAACGAAAGTTCCCTTGCTATAGTGACAGCAGCCACAACTGGCAAAGCCTAGTTCTGGAACTAGCAAAATCGGGGGACCACACACTTTTAGTCCCCCAATTGTGCCAGTACCAGCCTAATCTGACAGCACTAGGTTTAATCTATTTGGGGGGGCACGCTGTTTTATTTATTTTTTTAATTTATCTATATTTTATCTCTTATCTGCTGGTAGCTGTATTGATGTGACGGTGGGGCGTTTTAGTGTCGACATTGTGACTGTAAACTTTACTATCAGTTGACAGTCACAATGTCCACATTTTAAGCATGTCGACACACTTAATCTGTCGAGAGCCAGACTGTCACCTATTTGGTGTGGACAGTCTGACTGTGGACAGATTTACAGTTGTGAGAATGACTATATCCCGAACAAACCCATAAAGTTATAACCTAAAGGCAGACGTATCATAGAGTATATAAGAGAGAGAATATCTGCATCAGATATGTCTTTAGTATAATAACTTACTAATAGTAAGCAATCCCAAACCTTTATATGGGTTGCTGTTCCTGTTGTGGTGATATATAAATCGAAAGGAGAAAAAAAATGTTCTAATATCGGAGGCACTGTTTTTTTTTATATTATCTGTTTTGAGACAAAATTATTTTCTTTATTATTTAATAAAATGTATTCTTTATTTCTAAATGTATTAAAAATTAATTTTATATAGTTCTATTGTCCCATGTGAAAATCTTAAAAAATAGTTGCTGAACGTAAGTGATTATAGAAATGTAAGTGATTTAGATTCCCTCGCTCCATCCGCCTCTCTCCCAATCTGTGCTCCTTCAAGCGAGCACTCAAAACTCACTTGTTCCTCAAAGCCTACCAACCTTCTACCTAACCCAGCATTTTCTCCTTACGTTCTACCCTCTCTCCTCCCGGTCCTGCTCCCCATACTTCAACTTCCTCCCATTGTGTCTGTTTCGTTTCACCCACCCTTAGGATGTAAGCTCGTGTGAGCAGGGCCTTCTTCCCTCTTGTCTCCACACCTGTTCTTCTACTCCGCCTCTAGTACATTAATCTGCCTGGAGTTTCTGAAGCATTGGTATTTTTGTTTATTGTTATGTACTGTCTCACCCTGTATAGTCTACTGTTTGCTCTGTGTACGGCGCTGCGGAAATCTTGTGGCGCCTAACAAATAAACGATAATAATAATAATAATAATAACAATAATAATAAAATTGAGGAAAAGTAAAGTCCCTATGTGAACTCCTGATGAACTCTCAGAAATTATTTATTTTATTTTAACAGGTATTATATTCCTGTTCACTCCTGCTTTGTTATCTATTAAAGTATAATTATGGTACACAATGATTTGTTGATTTTATAGGTATGATATTCACCTTTATATTTATTTTATATCATCTTTATTGTTGTTCTGTTGGTATTAAGCTCATTGTCACACATTGTTATTAATTGTATTTAATATTATTATTAATTATTATTATTATACTTTATTTATGAGGCGCCACAAGATGTTCGTAATTTTGTACAGAGTAAAAACAGTAGACCATACAGGATGAAACAATACAGAACAATAAACAAATAATAATAAGACTCCAAAGGCAACCGAATAAAATTAAGATAACAGATGGTTGTGATAAATGAAACATTTTCTAATTTGTCAAAAATTTTAAGTGGTATACCTCAATATTCTATGCTAGGGCCACTCCTTTTTAATATATTTATTAATGACCTTGGTGATGGTTTAGAGAGCAAAGTTTCCATTTTTGCAGATGATACTAAACTTTGTAAGGTGATAAAATAAGAGCAAGATGTAGCTTCTCTACAAAGGGACTTAAATAAACCTGAGGATTTGGCAGCCATTTGGAAGATGAAGTTTAACATATATAAATGTAAGGTTATCTATTTAGGGACCAAAAAAAGGATGTAATCTATAAATGAAATGGGATAAATTTGGGGGACTCTATAATGGAAAAGGATTTGTGGGTGCGCATAAACAGTAGACTCAGCAATAGTGCTCAAGAACCAGCTGCAAGGGCCAATAAAGTATTGACATGCATAAAAAGAGCCATAGATGCAAGAGAAGGTGTAATTTTTCCACCAGGCGTAAATCGTTGGTGAAACCTCATCTTGAATACTGAGTACAATTCTATAAAAAAGACATTTTTGAACTGGAAAGGGGCTCAGAGAAAGGCAACAACATTGATAAAGAATATGGAGTCACTTAGTTATGAGAAAAGGTTAGCCAGTTTAGACATGTTTACTTTAGAAAAGAGGCCTATAAGAGAGTATATGATTACTATGTAGAAATATATTAAGGATCAATACAGAAAACTTTCATGGGAACTTTTTATCTCAAGGACTTTACAAAGGACACGCGGTCACCCCTTAAGGTTAGAGGAGAGGAAGTTTCACAGTCAAGATATGGCTGCCAGGGAAGGTTGTGATGGCTGATTCAATTGAAATGTTCAAGAAAGGGTTAGACAAATTTTTCCTTGGAAAACAGTATCCAGGATTAGGACCATTAATTAAAATGAAGGATAGTAATGGTTCCAGGGAGAAATAGCACTGCAACATTGGGTCAGAAGGGATCTTTCCTGATTGAAACAGATTGGCAGTTGCTTCATCTGGATCAATTTTAAATATAAGATAGGGAACACAGGAAATCCAAAATAGGTTGAACTTGACGGACTGGTGTCTTTTTTTCAACCTCATCAACTATATTACTATGTTAAGTTCTTTGCTAAAATGTAGAAGCTCTGTCAACACTCTGATTTTTCCAGTACCCAAAGGTACCCAAATCTGATGCTTAGTACAACACTTGCGGGCACTAAAAGAAGTAGTGAAATCACAGTTCCAGTTGTGCCAAACCCTGCCACTATTCTAATGCAGATAGCGATAGCAGCCAACACAATGCATATTTTTGTATTTGACCTGTGCAGTGCTTTCTTCTGAATACCAATCCACACAGAATCAATGTACCTTTTTGCTATTATCTATCAGGGAATACAATACACCTCTACACACCTTCCCAAAGGTTTCATAGATTCTCTTTTGATATTTTCATAATGTCTACATGAAAGTTCACAGAGATATTAACCAGAACATGGTTCAGTCTTAATTCAATGTGTGGATGACCTACTTTTATGTTCACCCTCATTGCAAGCATCACTGTCTGATACCAAGTCTCTGCTAATCTACCTAGCAAATACAGGACATAAGGTCTCTATGAATATAATTGAACTTTGCTTACAAAGGGTCCATTACCTGGGACATTGTCGCACAAGCCTTATCCTCATGTCTGTGTACAGTAGCATCTATAGCATTACAGGTGAATAGGACCGAGGATATAGTGCTCCAACATACCCTTCATTTGTACATTCCCCATGCAGTTGCAACATTACTTATCTCACCCCAAAATATGGCATGTTTCTGCTGCTAGATCCACTCACTGGGAAATTGCACTTTTCATCCACTTAACATTTTCATACACCATTGTAATACCCTTAATCCTGACACTTTCCTTCTATATGAGACCCAGTCTTACAGGGGGGAGGAGATAGAAAGTCACAGTGAAGAGATTGAGGAAATAAACAGCCAAGAGCATGAATGGAAAACATTTTTTAAAACAATGTTTTTCTGTATGTGCAGATATACTGAGCACTCCACTATCACATACTGAGTTAACCTTTTTTACTGATGCCAGTTACCATAGACAAACAGCGCATGGTACACTATACATGGGTTATGCAATCAACACAGAGTCTGAGATCATAGAGACAGGAGCATTAGGACCACCACATTCAGCACAAGTAACAGAATTGATAGCCTTATCAAAAGCCTGTCAATTAGCTGAAAATAAAACTGTCAACATATACACAGACTCACGCTACGCCTTTGGTGTAGTGCATGATTTTGATGAGGCATGGAAACAAAGAGGTTAGCTAACCGCATCTGGCATACCAATAGCACATGCAAAACAAGTTTAGGCACTATTTGAAGCTATACAGCTGCCTAAAAAGGATGTTGTTACAAAGTGTCAGGCACATACTAACCAGACAGTTACAGTAGCACAAATAAATACACTTGCAAACAAAGCAGCTAAAGAAGCAGCATGTAGCAATGTCAAAGAAACAGAAACTGTAGAAGTGATGATGATGACGACATTTGAACTTGTTACATTTGAGAAACTAATTGCAATGCAAACATGTTCCCTTCTGCAGGAGTGTGCTACATAGAAAGCAGAAGGTTGTGTGCCTGATCCAGATGATGGACTGTGGAAAGAATTAAAATGGAGACCTGTTGCACCAAAAACTCTGTTCCCAGTGCTTCTTGAGGCAGCACACAGACTTACTCATATTAGTACAGTCAGTGGGCCTGATTCATTAAGGAAAGTAAAGCCAAAAAAATGAGTAATTTTCCACCTTGGCAAAATCATGTTGCATTGGAGGGAGAGGCAAATTTAAAATGTGATGGCAGATTTATAGTTTAGGTAGAGCATATCCTAGATCAACTTTAAATTTCATTGCACAGATAAAGCTATCAAGTATTTTATTTGTGTGCTACATGAAAAAACAGACATTGTTTGACTTGGGTGCAAAATAGTAAACTAATTTGCACCCCTTGCATTGTAACATGGGTTTGTCTAGGAGAAAACTTACTATTTTTTTTGCTTCACTTTCCTTAACAGGCCCAGTATGTGTAAAATGTTAGCCAACTATTGGTACGCTTCAGTTTTTTCTGTTGCATGTTTGAGAGCAAATATAGAAAAAGTAGTCCCTGCAGGACCCTGATATTTGCCCCCAACAACTAGTCCATTCCAGAGACTACAAAATGATTATATCCAGTTACCAAAGTGTGGAAACTTGCAGTATGTTTTCATATGCATTGACATGTTTTCCGGATGTATTGAAGCATGGCAAAAAAAATCATTCAAGAATTTGTGTGCAGATATTGGTTACTACAGGTAGTTGAAAGTGATAGAGGTACACATTTCAGACGATATGTGATCTGATTAGATTCAAAACTACTCACACCTTATAGACCACAAGAATTATGAAAGGTAGAAAGAATAAATGGGGTCATTAAGAACAGGTTAGGAAAGATTCAGAGAGAGACAGGAATTTTGTGGCCAGCATCCCATCCTTTGGTGTGTCACAGCTTTAGGACTACGCCAAAACCCCCCTTAAACCTTTCACCCTATAAGATATATTTTGGAAAACTTTCAAATCTTATTTTTTCTCTTCTAACAGACCTGAGTCATCAGCAAGGCATCACCACACACTATGTAATCCAAATGGCTAAGCAATTTTAGGAGTCTCGCTGAAAACATGCAAAAGTCAAACCAGAGCCAATCATAGGTCATATGCTCCATCCAGGGGACTATGTGATGATGAGAAACTTTTTACATTCTGATTGCCTTTCAGATCGCTAGGAAGGTCCATGGCAAGTGTTGCTCACCACAGACACTTTTGTGAAAGTTCAGAGAAAGACATGTGGGTGCAGCATCACACTATAAGAATGTGTACTTGGAGAAACTCGAACCCGTGACTCTTGAGAGAACAGAACACGATCTCAGTTTGCAGACTTTGCTTGAAGATGGAGCAGAAAAAGAAATCCAGGAGGAAGAATGAGTGGTGGGGTAATGAGGAACTATGCACTTGATGTTTGGAGTCATCTTGATAACAATTTTTGTTATAGCATCTTTTTTATTTTTTGCAAGGTCAGAAGGCGATGTTGGAGTAGTAAGACTAATTTGACAAAGTTATTTAGTAAATGACATTCCTAATCACCCTGAGTCAGACAACCTACTCTCTGTACAGAAGTGTATATGTGAGTATTGTGGAAACTCCCTGTGACAGGATGGACCTTCTATGCCACCATGTCTGTTATGTTGCTGAGGACCAGCTGGGTTTGCCTAACCTCCGTCCTCTTTCTTTCTCCCACATGCGCCCTCTAACCGCAGTAGAAGGAGCTTTTTCTGCTGCCACCACTAGGCTCCATAGAGGCCCCTACAAATGCGTCCTTCTGGGTAATTCTCACTGCTAGTGTACCCCCTTGCTGCTACACCTGTGCCGGTGAATGATGTCCCCTGGTCAATCACACTGGTCAGAGTTGCAGGGTAGTGGGTAGAGAGTTGGTACTGGTATGCAAGGTCCCAAACTCAGAACAGTTGGATAATGGATTACATTGGGTCCAATCTGTGGTCACAGGAATCACAGCAGGTAAGTAGGTGTCAAGGCAGGTTCCTTAAGCAGTTATATTTAGGAAGTCCTAAAAAGGACAGTTACATACACTAGTTTGAGGTTCTAGTGATATCCAGAAAGTACAGATGGTATATTGATACATGATCAAACTGTTTATTTTTATACAGTTTTGCACACGGCCTGGCAGGGGGTAAACCAGCTTCCTTTTCAGACCAGGCCCAAAAAGTCCTTTTATTCAAAGATTAACGTCAGGATATTAGATGTTCTTTAAACTTGTTTTTTAAATGCCATTTATTCTTAACACAATTAACACTAATCTGTGATATCTTAAATCACATTGTTAAGACATTTCCTTTCATTTTTGGCAAGGCAGGATAACAGGTAATGACTCCCTGCTGTGCTTTCAGGTTAAATGACATGTTGGTCACTTAACATGAAAATAATTAATTAGCATGAGGCTTCCTTTACAAAAGTTATGCAAATCCAATTTCCTCCCCGGGCACTGTCTCAGAAATAAATACATTTCCTATATTGAAATGCAACACCATATAAAAGACATTTATGCAATAAGTTATTTATAAGTGATGCCGCCACACTCCCCAAAGGAGATATTCATACAGTGGTGTCAAAATCCGACTGACAAAAAACACAATTCACTATTACATTTACAACAAAAAAATGGAATGCATTAAAAAATGATAAATGTTGAATTTCTACCAAAAAACCCTTAGTTCAATGGTATTTTCGTGGGTTGCAGTACTATTGGCACAAGACGAGATAAGGGAAATGAATCATACACAATGGAAAAATGTCAGTACGATTTACAAAGGGGAACCCCATGTAATATTGGCTTCACAATTGTACAGTCCCCCTGAGGTATGTTTGAGTCACCTAGGAAGAGAGGTAACATTTATATAGAGAAACAAAAATTAACATAAATAGTACAGATATGTATTTGGGAAGATTGTCATGTAGAAAAGCTAAAATAAAATATACCACAGTTGGTGTATAACCACTATCCCGATAGTCAATCTAGCCAATAAAACATGTCAGGCATTCTGGAAAGAGAGAAATTACAATGCAATTTATCTCAGTTATGCCAGTCAAGAACAAAATATCCCCATGTTTACACCTAATTTAGGCAGGAACATATACATCCTAGCCACAGATATAATAGGAAATTGTCCATATAGATCACTCAGAGGTGTTTATTTTCTATGGTATGAGAGCATTCAAACGGCTTTCATTCGGATCTTATGGTAATTATACGCTAGTAAGACTTGTGCCAGATACGCACATAATATTACATGATCTGTTGAAAGAATTGATAAAGATAGTAGACACTGCATCATAGACAAAGAATAAAGATAGAGTCAGGGAGTAGTAGGGATAAGCCATATAAAAATCTATGATGATAAACAGGTTGGTGATTTAGCTGAATTACTGGGCAATATTTCAGATGTTTATGATTAAACATTTAGATATGTACAGTAGAAGAAAAATTAAAAATTAAAAAGGAAATCATACAACACAGAGTAATTCTAGATTACTGACCGCACAATCAGGAGGATTTTTTGTAACATTAAATACACAGTTTGGAGCTGAATGCTGTATATTCTTTACCAACTCTGATGACCCAAGAAAATTATTGATGAACATTTCCAGGAGATAAGAGCCTTGAAAGACAACTCTGGACAACTCTGGAAAGACCCAAGCCGGTGATGGTGGCTGGATCCATCTTCATGGTTTTCTGTAATTAGTGGATGGTTTTCTGGTATATTTCACTCACTCATAAAGTTGATTCCATATGCCTTTGTTTTTATGATCATGACATGTTTGATTTGTAAATGTGGTTGCTTATGAATACAATTGTATGAAGAGAACAAATAAATTACTAACAAAATAAATAAGACAAAATGAGAATGAATTGTATGAGAAAAGCGATGGTAAATGAAGGCCAGGCTGATGAATGTCAGCATACTCAATACTCAGAGGATAAAAAGTAATTTTAATGGAAAATGCCAAAGTACATTGGTTATATATTATGTTTTTAGAAACATAATTTACATTATACATATATATATATATATATATATATATATATATATATAGTGAAAAGCGTGCAGGCAGATGGCTCCTCACACTGGTTTTTTACTTTGATATTCATTTACTTGTCGGGATGGATAAACAGTCTTGGCAGTGTCTTCAGCAATCAAACGAAACATTCACAGAAATAAACAGTCTCATAGCCCTAAACTCTGGCTATCACAGTTAGATCCCTAACTGGTCACTGGCCACTTGTTGGCTTCAGTCTCCCACCCACAACACAAGATAGCCATGTGTGCTTCCTCCCCAGCACTGCTCTAGTTGATTCCTTGATTGCCTAGACCCAGGTGATCCACCTGGTCTGCTGTGCTGTGTGTGTGTTTGTGTTTGTCCAGATTTAACCCTCTCTGCGCCTATAGGCTGTGGTTTCCTAGGGAAACCAACCCTCTTTCCTCCAATGTGTCCCAATTCCCACTATATATATATATATATATATATATATATATAAACAGCTAACAGCTATTATTTGAAAATGTGTACGCTTCTAAAACTAAATACAGGAAACATCACATGATTAATACAGCTGAAGACCAATTTTATCTTATACCATATATTGACTTGTTTTTCTCTAAAGAACATCCTGGTAAGGAAACATATACAGAGATCATATTTAGTGTGACTCAAGTATATTCTGTTTTGGTAATAGGTATACGTGGAGGCTTTGGGTTTTGCTGAAAAAAACTTAATATCCTTTGAATAAGAACATTTCTAAGAAACTTCATTTTACAATATCTACAAATGTGAGTACCTTTCTTGTGACAAGTTTTATATATATCTAATTTTTTAAAAATCATTGGTCTGGTTGTTTGTGTGTCTGGTTATGCATTTGGACACCCCTGCACCAATTGGGATGAAACCAATGCGAGCTGGTCTACTTGAAGCCTGGACAGGTTTTAGGGTGGAAGGGTCCTGATCAGACCTCCCATTTGTGTATGCTGGCCAGAACTTTGACCCAGGGAACCTGTTCTGAGCCTGCTTTCGGGCACCACTGCACCGATTGGGATGAAACCAATGCGAGGTGGTGCAGTTGGATCCTTGCCAGATTTTATTTGAGTAGGATTCCGGTCGGACCTCCCTTTGGTGTATGCTGGACAGAACATTGAGCCAAGGAGCCTGTTTTGGGCCTTCCACTGGATGGATTTGGATGACATTTAATATAAAAACAAAATTACACTGGGCAACCACCTCATAGGTGTGTTGGAAGAGTTGCTAAGCTGCTAATTATTTTTAAAAGGTTGACAGTTACATCCAACTCATTGACAACTTAATAACTTGAAGATTTAAACTCTGGCAATGCCGGGTACTTCAGCTGGTATATATATATATATATAGGAACCTTTATGCGTAATAAATAGTATACGAATATAAAACAAATTAAAAACTACAATAAAAATAATTAGGGAACAATATAGGGAAAAATATAGATATAAGGATGCATTTTAACAGCACAAAATAAGATCAGTTTATGATTAGTAGGATAGGAACACATTAATTTATGAATTAGTAATAATGGTAACACACTATTTTGGAAGGTATACGTTTAAAGTAGATTTGTTTTTATATAAAACATATGATAGCCACACTAATAGGCTCATCACTAAAAAGGACCACAACTAATGTTATTAACCACAAAATAAATTAGTAAATAACACATTTTACTAGTTATAACTTTAATTTTCAATACTTACATGTATAGATGTATATATATATAGATGTTTCACACTGTACTATACACAATAATTCACTATAACACTTATACTATATTTTATACATGTAGGTAAATACATACAATATTTTAAAACATTTATTAAGAATTTCTATAGTCACCTTGTTTGTTTCTTTTGATTTTCTTCACTGTTTGTTTTAGAAATAGTATTTTGCACGTCTACTCTTTTTACAAATAACACAACATAAAGCACATTGGTATATAAGATAATATATGTGTCATTGATATTTCCTATTATGTAATTGTATTTCTTTAATTAGAAGTAGGAGACGTAGAATTATCATAAATTAATTAGCTAAAAGAAACAAAACAGAGTTTAGAATAAAATTAATCTGA
The DNA here is from genome assembly GCF_038048845.1 of Mixophyes fleayi. Taxonomy (NCBI): domain Eukaryota; kingdom Metazoa; phylum Chordata; class Amphibia; order Anura; family Limnodynastidae; genus Mixophyes; species Mixophyes fleayi. Next base: position 32,905,281 of record NC_134409.1, read on the forward strand.
TTTGAAGTCATGATATTGGCTAGCAAAGTAGTGATTCAAAATTTCAAGGATGGAATTGGCCACCAGAAGCATAAAATGCAGCCAATGATGACAAAGGGGTTGAGACCTTGAAAAAGTAACAAGCGAAACATTTATCGGGTGTATGTATCATTCCAGACGCGCTTACAACACTTGATGTCTCTTATAAATATATGATCTCATCACTGCTTTATATATAGGGGCATATACTTTAGAATGAATGAGTAGGGATAATGATGGATTGGGGCCCATTTGTGACTAGCTATAAAAAGAGCAAAAAGAAGATATTAGAGGTTCATAATGTCCTACAGTTTTTTCTCCGAACGTTTAGATTAGCTTCAATTAGCGTTCTGCTATGATATGGGATATGAGCAGTAAAGTCTGGATTATAGCTTAGTACAATAAATTGGACAACCAATAAAGGTTTAACATAGTCTAAAAGACAAATGTACTATTAAACAGGTCATAACAAAAGAGGCAATTGTAGTTTTGTAGTGCTTTGTAATTTCTAGTATAAAACTTTATAGTTTATTAAAGAAATAACATCCTAAAAATAATTAATTACTCTTATTGCAGATAGCGGTAAGTGTTCTGAGATAGTTATTAAAATACTAAAATGGAACTGTCAGCTTATTGCCATATGAAAATTAATGAATGTATACACATGAAAATTAGCAAAAATATAAAATACAAACCAAGGGACATGATCTGCCCAAGATTCAAAAGGGGTTACTGTATCAACCTTTGCACTGGAAGGAATATACAATTGCTGACAATGAATAACATGCTACTATAATAAAAGAGCAAGTATTCTAAACACATCCATAAGCAAATAGCACCAGATATTTTAAAGGTTATATTTTAAGCAATGTCCTGCTAAAAGATGATACTTTACAGTGTACCACAGCATTTGACTTGCACTGCAATACTTTGTGTATAGGGTGTATACACTACAACTTGAACTATAAGAGAGCCACTCAGAATATAATATTTAATACAATAAGTAACAATGTGTCTCAATGGACTTAATCCTAATATGAAATAAAATAAATATAAAGGTGTGAATATCATACCTATAATATCAACAAATCATTGTGTACCCCAATTATACTTTAATAGATAGCAAAGCAGGAGTGAACAGGAATATAATACCAGTTAAAATAAAATAAAGATTTTCTAAGAGTACCCCAGGTGTTCACAACGGGACTTTACTTTTCTTCCTTTTTAAATTTAATTCACTTAAATTTCTATAATCACTTTCAACAACTATTTTTTAAGATTTTCACATGGGACAATAGAACTATTTGAAATTAATTTTTAATACATTTAGAAATAAAGAATACATTTTATTGAATAATAAAATAAATAATTCTGTCTCAAAACTGGTAATATACAAGTAATCTGTGCCTCCGATATTGTCATTTTCTTTTTCTACTTTTACTTTATATCACCACAGTCCTAGGAGAGCTCCCCATATAAAGTTTTGGGATTGATTACTAGTAGTAAGTTATTATACTAAGGACATATCTGGTACAGATATATTTTCTCTTATATACTCTGTAATACTTCTGCCTTTAGGATATAACCCAACATGTTTATTCGGGATGTAGTCATTCTAGCAACTGTGACTAATTATACTTTAATAGAGAATAAATCAGGAGTGAACAGGACTGTAATACATGTTAAAATAAAATAAAGAATTTTTAAGAGTACATCAGGTGTTCACAGAGGGACTTTTCTTTTCCTCCTCTTTAAATCTAATTCACTTACATTGCTATAATCACTTGCTTCCAGCAACTATAATTTAATATTTTGCATGGGAAAATGGCACTATATGAAATTCATTTTTAATACATTTAGAAATAAAGAATACATTTTATTGAATAGTAAAGGAAATAATTCTGTCTCAAAACTGGTAATAAACAAATAATTAGTGCCTCTGATATTAGATTTTTTTTTCTCGTTTTGATTTAGGCAGAAGAATTAGACATCTCCCTATGAATTTCACAGTAATCCAAGTGGTGATACTGCCCGCATAAGTAGCACTAAGCAGCCATGCAGGTCAAACCTGCAAGTCCCAAATATTTAAGAAGTCTGCTAGTAAATATATTTTTGACATCGCAGTCACACTAGTATCAGGCTGTTAAACCAGCATGTGGCTAGTTCAAAGTGTTGCATAGAAACCAGGCATTGTATTTCTTATGTGTTTTATATGCTTGAAAATCTGCAGCTTCATAGAGGAAGTATTCTGTAGCTCATTTGAGCATATTCCTGACAGCCAATCACAAATTTGTATTCTCAACATCTATCATCATATGAAAATACTGTTTGCTAAGGCAACTACAAACACCTTAGAAATCATTTAATCATTTGGTATATTGTGTAACAGTTATACTGTATAACCAAAATCATATGCAACAACAATTTATCATTGAAGTATTTACCTAGCCATATATACATACACATATATATATATATATATATATATATATATACATACATGTGTATACATATATATATATATATATATATATATATATATATATATATATACACCCAGGGCTGCCAAGAGGAATTCAGAGCCCCGGTACAACAAATTCATGGGGCCCCCTTATAGCCGAGCATGCTAAAAAATGTTGCGCCACCGTTTTTCATACCTGTGGTCAGACAATTGGGGGCGTGGCAATGTGTCATTGGGGCATGGCTAGCACATCAAAATCACTAGGCCCTGAATTCACCGGACCGTGACATATGTCCCAGCACTCCTGACTTTCAGGACATCTAGCACCACAGTGTAGTATAGAAAGAATGCAGTGTGTACAGAAAGAGTTCAGTCTTGGCCTGCAGCTTACATTGTGCACAACACTCACCAAAAATTGTCATTGTCCCTACTAGAATCACAACATTTCAGACTCTCCTGCTCTCTCCTACCTGTTCTTCTCACTTTCACCACCTGTGGCTGCAGGTTTCTTTAGTTATGGCTTGTCTGGATCCTGCAATGCTTGGGGTCCTATTTGAAAAAAAAATGGCTACATTTAGATAATTCCAAACAACCCTGGCGTTAAATCAATACCACCCACAATTACCGTATATACTCGTGTATAAGCCGAGTTTTTCAGCATACTTATGTATGCTGAAAAAGGGCACTCGGCTTATACACGGGTGAACTTACCTGGTGTCCGGTCCCTGGGCTTCAACTTCTGCATATGCGTTCCAACACAGGAAGTTCGGCATTTGGAACGCAAGTTTGCGTTCCAAATGCCGAACTTCCTGTGCTGGAACGCATATGCGTTCCACTGCGGGGTAAGTGAAAAAAATCTCTCTCTCTCTCTCTCTCTCTCTCTCTCTCTCTCTCCTTTTTTTGTAAAATTTACAGTGCAATTACATAATGAACAAACAATACAGCCACCATGTTCATACATTTATATCCCTACCCCTTTTTTTAGGTTAGGTTGTACCCAATGCCAATGATTTTATAATCATTTATGAATGTTCCTTGTCATCTACTGTTATTTATGGTTTAGCTAAAAATAATTTCATAGATTGAACCTATCATTTTTATTTAGGTTTTTAAATTAGCGCTCCTTTCCACCCTAGGCTTATACTCGAGTCAATAAGTTTTCCCAGTTTTATGTAGTAAAATTAGGTGCCTCGGCTTATATTCGGGTCGACTTATACTCGAGTATATACGGTAATAATTAGGCCTTCCTCCAGCTCCAACATTACAATAATAGTATTCCCATTTAATAAATAAACCAATTTAACTCCCTACAAACAGCCCCAGCAATAAATTAATAGTATTTACATTTCAGAAATATACCTATTTCATGCAACCATCACTACTATTAAATAATTCATACTCACATTTAATAAAGAGACCTCATTCTCCCCAAACTCACCCCCACATTCAATAGCCCCCAAACCACCTCATCTTATTAAATTGCCCCACTATCGCCCCACAAAATAAATAGCACCCAT